>NC_047125.1:35631625-35939715 GCF_902500255.1 Thalassophryne amazonica | reverse complement strand
GAGATGAACTGCAGACTGAGGTCCACTGGAGCCCTCTCTGTGGTGCTGGTATAGCCTTTTGTGTAAAGGTTGCTTAGACTCACCTATGTAGTGAGACTAAGCAACATAGACTAACCCAGTCTTAACCGGGGAGGGGGACTGAGACACGCTTTGTCCCCTGTTTACAATGGGGTACTCAGTTCAAAGCAGTTTCAGTCTTTTGTTCATGGTAATGAGTCCTTCATGTCATCAGGAGAGTCATCAAGGGAGCCATCAGGAGAGGCTTCCGTCCCATCATTAGGAGGGACAGCTACCCTGTCATTAGGGGGTGCTAACTAGCGCACAATAGGTGCTAATTAGAGCTATTGTTAAGTCACTAGCCTATAGCAGTCTGCCTCTCGGTAGGAGGGGTCTGGTTAGGTTTAAAACTCCAGCCCTTGTGGCTTCTGTTTATTCTTCTCTACAAGAGTCAAGACAGAAGTCAGACTACCAGAGCAAGAATTTTAGCTGAGGAAGCTTCTGCGATTTGAAGCGAAACGTCCTCGCGTCAAGCAACCCAGTCCAGTCGAAGATTCAAGCTTCTCTACTATGGAAACCACCTGGACAACTGAGAGCCTACACAGAAACAATTACGTATGTGCACACGCACGTCCTCCTGCAGATGGTGTTAAAAGGAAAATTAAGTATTTGTTATGGAATTCTCCCCAGATAAATATGTTTTCTTCATTAAAATGAGCTGGAATTTTGAAATGCGTTACAATGCTTTTATTTCAGCAGAAACTACATTTTGTCAGTTTGGTGACAGGTTTTCTTTTTTGTTTTGTTTTTTTTTTGTTTTTTTTTTTTGTTTTTTGTTTTTTTTGCACAAATGTTTTGCGTGTTTCTGTGATTCTGGTAAAATTCACTCAGACGCTTGTGAGCAACAGCGTCCTCTGATGACATCACTTTGCAGCTCCACGCTCAGAAGGAGCGGTCACAGTCCAGGGCATGCTGGGTAAGTAGTGAGCAAACCACTCCCCCCAGCTGCTCCTCAGCTCTCCCTCCTCCCACCTCCTCCTGCCTCCTGTCACTTCCCAACCCCCAACCACCCAATCCAGTGCCTCCCTCTGCTCCCCTGCCTCCTCTCTCTCCTCCCTCAAAATAACACTGTAGCACCTCCTAGAAGTAGCTCCTCCTCCTGCAGCGAGGGGACACTCCTCCATCACCTCCTCCTGTTGGTTTAACACTCTGTATATTGTCTTCTTGTACACTCGCTTCTCGTCCCTCCCTTTTTCTCCTTCTCCTGCTGGCTCCAAGCTTATATGATATTGTTCTCCTCCTCTTCCTTCCCCCTCCCTATGGACAAAGAGTACAGAGCGGTACAGCATCACCGCTTCTCCTGCTGTCACCTCCTGCTGCACCTCCTTTTTGTCCCTAGGGTTGTACACCAAAAGCTTCACTCCCTCACCTCTTTGTCTCCCTCTCCTCTTCCTCGCCATGTTCCTGTTCCAGAAAACCAACATAATCATAGTCACCAACGTGCATGCTCCTGAGGCTGTACACAGAAAAACACAACCTGCAAACAACCAGAAACAGAAAATGCTACCGCCCACAACCGCCACATGTCGCCGACCACCATCAGGTGCTGTGACCGCTGTAGAAGGTGCCAACATGGAGGTGACCCCTGCTGCAGAGGCCGGCGTCAGGACGCCGACCTCTGCAGCAGGGGTCATCGTCAGGAGGCCGACTCTTGATGTTGGAACATGATCGGTCCCTGTGGGCAGTGACGTACCACCTGGAGATGGTGTGGCCTCAGCAATGCTTTCAGCTGTGGATCCAACAGGAGGACCAGTATCTCCTCTGACCTCTGACCCTGAGTGATGGGACCATTCAATGAGACTGGTGAAGAGTTCCTGCAAGGACCATGTGACGACACGTTCAGTGTCTTGGTGTGTTACCGCGGTGGTCGTGGAGCTGTCATGTGTCGACGCTGGAGGACTCGTATGCACAGCTGCGGTGGGAAGAAGTGGCACAGTCGTACCTCCATCGTCATCCGTCTGGGTTTGTGTCAGCAGGTTGGCGTCTTCTCTCGAGTTGGACGCTAAGCACAGGTCGGACTCATTCAGACTGGATACAGGTTTTCCTCTGTGTTCTTTTGGAGAATCACAAACCTGACAAACAGATAACACAAAAACCATCAACACCAGCAAACCAGACTTTACCAATTTAATGTCCCAGAGACAGATTTTTAAAGTTCCTGAGACTGAGACTTTATCTGGACTTTGGATTCTTTAAGCTATTTTATCCTGAGCTGTGAAAAACAGTCCAAATGTCCAGACCTGACAGGATTCTAATCCCTCCCGTGTGTTCTGGGTCCATACAGGGGGACTCCTCCTCCAAGACAAATCTTCCTCTGAGCCATCTCACCAGAATCTCCAAAGGTGAGTCCGGAGACCACAAAGCAGCTGGGATCCTTTCTGTCCAGTCTGAAAGTTCAAGACCAGATGTTGAGGCTTGGTAAAACTCAGAATTCCAAATTGGATCCTTCCATCCGAATAAATGTCCAACGCCCAATTTCCATCCGGACATACTTCAGTTCCTGGGGCAGGAACTCAGTCCTGAATCTGAGGGAGCAATCCACCCATTTCCAGCAGATTAGATCCTCACCCACATAACAAGGTAATGTTCTGAAGAAACCATCAGAATGCACAAACAGTCTTAATGGACCACAGGTGGATGAGAGGTAAAAAGCTGGACCACTGTTCCAGAATTTGACTGGAATCCACATTGTATGTCCTGAATCTGAAGTGGGACCTTCTGTCAGACACAAGTCCACAAAAACCAGAAGCCTCACCTGCCTCTCTGTTTGAGCTGCTGCTATCAGACAGACGGTATAGGACCATTAAAGCAAGAACAAATAGACAGAAAAACAGTTTCTACCCAAATGCTCTTAGAGCTTTGAATACCACTGGAACCAAACAGCCAGGTCACATGACATACTTGAAATGAGTGCAATATTTGTTTATGTGCAATATCCACTGCCACTGAAATATCCACAGTTTTGTGCAATTTTTTCTCTTTTTTTATATGCAGTCTCTTTTATGCTTTATATTCTTTATAATTTTTTTCTTTTTAATTTGCGCTCTGGACATACTTCTTTCATTCTGTTAAATTGTATGTTTCTTTTCTTTTCCTCTTCAGACCTTTAAAGTCTGCATGTGGCTTACTCAGGTTTATATTTGCACCTTACCTTTTGTTGTACTTTGCTACAATGACAATAAAGAATCTGTATATTGATTAGTGATGCTCAAATGAAGCAATAAAGCAGTATTGAACATGAGTTCATTCATTCAAAGTTACATTTCAGTAACATCTAGTGGTGAAATACTAGACAACACTGTCAAAATATGTTCAGCTGAGTCAGTATATGTTGACTAGTATCTGGAATTGAGAGGTGTGCTTTAGGAAATAAAGTATGTGCAGGGAAGGTGGACTGTGCTTGTGTAACTCAGGACAGTCATGAATTTTGGGGATGGGAATTCAGAGGTTTTTATTGAGGAATAAGAGTTTTTCCACTGTTTTTAGACTCAGGCGATTTCTTTTTTTTTTTTTTTTTTTTTTTTTGCTGACAACTTCTCCAGCTTTTGAAAAAACATGTTCACAAGGAACAGATGAGGCTGGTATCCATAAATATTGTTTAGCCAACAAGAATAAATGTGGGTAAACATGTCTGTGGTCATTCCAGTACACCAGAGGATCCTCTGATCTTTGCAAGGGAGGATCAGTCATGTATCTCTGAACTTCAATCGTGGCATCCGATGTATAATTCCTGTGAGCTCTTGCTTGTGATACATCTCGAGTGAAACGTGTCCAAAGGTTTAAAGCTGAAAGACAAATAAAGATTGGACAGTCAAGAACACAGACAGGTTTCTGTGTGTGTGTGTGTGTGTGTGTTCATAATTACCAACTTACAATTACCTGTAGAGGACGGATTTTGTGCATTTGTTGCTGGTGGAGCAGAAGTTGATGGATGATCTGATAAGGTTTCTACTTGTGTGTGCCTCACCACTGCTGCACGTTCAGCTGTAAGTTTCCTCATAGCATTGTGGGCCTTCTCTGGACTGTAAAATGCTGCTGTCACATTTGTTGTTTTCATGATTGCTTCCCGGCTTGCTTGAAATAACATCTTCACTAGTGGAATCACCATTGAACCAGACACTCTCCTCTCCTGGGACAGCTCCACAGTTGCTGTATAGACTGGGGCGAGCACTTGGAGACAGGCTGCGATGGTTTCATATTCCTCAGACGAAAGAGGATGGATATCTGTCTTCAGCGATGCCAGAGCTGCCCCGACTGTCTGCTTCTCATTGTACAAGAGCTGTAGCATCATAAAGGTGCTGTTCCAGCGAGTGTCCACCTCCTGTATGAGCTTCGTCACAGCACACTTCATTTGCTGTTGCACCTGTTTTGACTTTTTCTTTGCCGGCAGTGCTGGACCTAAAATAAGTCACCACTTTTCGTGCCTTTGTGCGCAGATCTGCTGGGCCAGGCGTTTGATCCAGGGATTTTTTCACTACCAAATTGAATGCATGTGCAATGCAAACAACATGTCGTAAGGTGAGCTTGTTTGCAGTGGACACCATGTTTGCAGCCGCATCAGTCACTAGGCATTGAACCTTCTCCTCCAGTCCCCACTCCACCATCAGAGACCTCTGAGCAGCTGCAGTGTTTTCAGCAGTGTGGTCTTGGGGGAAAGGCAGCACTCCTCAAAGTAAAGTGGCCATCTTCATGTCATCCAGCACACAGTGACACGTTACTGCCAGATAAGCATCCATACTGGTGGAGGTCCACATATCAGAGATCAGACTGACTCCCTCCACGCTCTGCAGTTGAACCTTGACTTTGACCTTCTCCTCCTCATATTTCTCCTTCACCATCTTCTTCAGAGCCTGTCTGGAAGGCAGAGTGTATGTGGGGTCAAGCTTTCCCACAAACTCTTTGAAGCCTGGATCGTCCACAGTGGTCAAAGGCTGAGAGTCCTTCACCAACATGTTCACCAGAGCCTCATCCAGCTCCTGCTTTCAGTCCACTAAGACAGAATCAAACAAATAAAACTGTTATTTGACATCATGTTACTGTAACATTTTAGTGGTGTGTGTGTAGACTTGTGTGAGTAATCATATCTATTGAACATAACCTACCACGAACAGTGATCTCCTGCTTGTTTTCATGCATCGAGGACATATTGTTATTATACACCAATTGCATGGAACAATGCAAGAACTGGACCTGTATGAAGAGTAATGATCAAACAAGAACACAAACTGTCAGGTCGTAGAAATCACTTAAATCACCGCACAGGCAACTGTACCTAACTTACAGGCTGCTACATTACTAGCTTTTAAGTTGCTTGTTTCGTAATAAAGCACTCACCTTATTAGGACTGATCAGCTCAAAGTGTTCCCACATTTGAGAACGGCTTCTCTTCCTGGTTGGCTCCATGTTGATCCAAAAGCAGTGATGATGATGATGATGATAACAACTCCGACAACAAACCCACATGTTGTTTGTTGTGATGGGTGCCTTTAAGGTGTGTTTTGGCACGCAGAAGCTTCCTGAAGCAAGTCGTGCATCAGCGACTCATCTCGTGATATGAAGCGATTCATTCGGGACTGAAGCAGTCACTGCTTCATACGTTCTCGCTTACGTCATTTTCTCTGACGCAAAGCGAGCTTTAAAGCAGTGGTTCAAAGAGAAAGCAACTTCGAGTTTGAAGCAAGGGTCAGAGCTTTGGTGTCAGACTGACATCACTAATCTTGATCACTTCCTGTTCTTGTCATTGTGGAAAGTGAAGTTTGCTCTCTTAACACCCTGCTTATTGTATTGAACGAAGAAGAACGGTTTCATGTTAGCTTCAGTGCAACTTCAAAGTCAACAAACACGGAACAGCACAGACACACAGATCAGAGACTGCTTGTTTGGAGTATTTTATGAATCACTTGAAAGCCCTGCTGACCTGCTAGCTGCCAGGGCCTTCTGTCTGCTGATGCCTGCTGGCTTGCATGTTGTTGGAATCTCTTAGCCGCCGGAGCCTGCTGGCCTGTTAGCTGTTGGAGGCCACTGGCTTGCTAGCCACTGGAACCCACTGGCTTAAACTGCCGAAGTCTGCTGGTTTATCAGTTGTCAGAGCCTACAAGTTATCAGCAGTGGGACTCTGACCATCGCTTGTTACGGAGGGGTGGGCTGAAGCAGAGCTGTTAGCTGTGCTCCAACATTTACTTAATCTTTTTAGTCAATATATTTATAGATACCAAGATGGCGGCAGGTAAGGTTGGCATGTTTGTTGAATCGATTTTGCTGGTGTTTTTTATAGGCCTCCTAAAGAAGTGGACTTTTATGAACTCATGGATAAAGTATGTAATGATGATAACAATGTGAATAAATGTACTTAACAAATCAGATAATATACTGGTGTGTGCTTTAACAAGGTTCATGCAATCTTACAGTTTACAACAATGAATCAATGTTCCTACAAGGCTAGCTAGCTCTTGTGAATCCATTTTGGATCTCATAATGGTCACTGAAGAGTCTAAAATAAGTTTAGCGGGTGTACTGTGTGCAGGTCTCAGTGATGCACTGTACACAAAAGGTCAAATGTTCATTGATTAGTAAACATAAACTGTCAAGGTGCGATGTTTGAAGTACTATGGATTAGGTGGATTGAAGTGCTGAGTACTGCAGATTGGGAATAGCTGGAAAGGTGTATGGATGGTGTAACAGTATATCTTCCCCCCACCCTGGAAATCCCCCCCCCCCACCGCTGAAAGACAACATTCCTATAGGGCAGCACTGATTAAAGCATACCCAAACCTTGATATGGCCCAGTCAGGATAGAGCAACCTTTAAACTGTATATTTCATGGATGTTTTATGGTCCCAGATGAAGCACAGTTTAACTAACAGTGAACGATATCGGTATTCTTTCTGTATGTATCTATAGCTATCTACAATAGTAATATTTCCTATTCTGATGTATTTTTAAATCCCCCTTCCAAATATAATCTACAAATATATGGACCTGATTGACAACCTGAAATATAATAGAACATCTGTCCATGATGGGGTGGGGGTAACATATCGTGACCTGGATATCTTCCCCCTCCCACCTCAACATCAAGCATTCTGTATATCACTAAATTCAGCCAGACATAACCTTGGCAGTATTAAACAATGATGTAGCAACCTTCAAACTACATTCTTTATTACTTTACCGAAGTCTCAGGTCTATTTTAGCCTTACTAGGAGGTAATTAACTGATAGACACCTTTTTTAATCAACTTGGGGCTACCTGCCAACTCACAGTCAACTAAAAGCTCCAGCCCTGTGTTACTGATCCCTATTTGAGCATACCCTGCTGAAAGGTATCTAATTCCAGCTCTCATCAAGTGGACCGATTACTCTGATTTGATCAACAAAAACAAGCAAAACTCAAAGTTCTTGTTCGACACAGTGGCAACACTTATTCATGGACAACCACCTGTAAGTCCCTCTCCTTTTACAGTACAAGATTTCTTGGATTACTTTGAGAAGAAAATATAAGACATTGGGTTAAACATATCCCAACATGCCTTAATCCAGCCACTACACCCTGCTATTGAGATGGGCGCCATTACTGAGGAATTAGCTGTTCACGGACTGGCACTGCCCTACTTGGCGGTTCAACTTAAGCCCTCTGTACCGACCCAGGCTCTGCACTCACAGGACACAGGATTGCTCTGTGTCCGTAGGGTGAATAAAAAGTATGTGGGACATAGAGCTTTTTCCTATCGTGCCCCGGCCCTGTGGAATGATCTCCCTGTGGTAGTGAGGCAGTCAGACTCTGTGGAGACTTTGAAGTCACATCTAAAGACGCATTTGTTTTCTGTTTTATATGATTAATATGTTGTTTACCATGCTTTTATTCTTTTTTGTTTTTTACCTTTTTAATTTTTAACCCGTTTCTAACCCTAACCCTAACCTTTTTAACCCGTTTTTTTTTTTATCATGCTTTTTACCTTTAGATGATGCTCTTTGATTTTTTTTTTTTAATTTAATTTGTTTTGGTTGTTATTGTTTTTATGTGAAGCGCCTTGAGATGACGCTGTCAAGATTTGGCGCTCTATAAGTTTAATAACCCCTATGAAGGAGAGTGGTTCCGGAGCCGAGGCTGTGTGTGGAGTTGAAGCCCACCAGATCTAACTGGTATCGCTCCACCTCCCGCACAAGCTCTGGCTCCTTCCCCCACAGCTAGGTGACGTTCCACATCCCCAGAGCCAGTCCCTGCCGCCCGGGTCTGGTCCGTCGAGGCCCTCGACTTTCACTGTCACTCAAGGGACAGTGCACCCGACACCAGTGGTTCCCCATGCGGGTGGTGAGCCCACAGGGTGGAGATGGAAGGTCCACATTGCCTTTTCGGGCTGTGCCCGACTGGGCTCCGTGGCAAGCCCAGCCACCAGCGCTCGCTGACGGGCCCTACATCCAGGCCTGGCTCCAGATGAGGGTCCTGAGCTTTCCCCAGGCCGGGTCACATTTCCTCTACCTCGTTCTATCATGGTGTCTTGTGAACCATTCTTAGTCTGGCCCCTCGCCTGAGACCAATTTGCTATGGGAGACCCTACCAGGCGCACAAAGGCTCCAGCCAACACAGCTCTCAGGTTCATAGTGGCACACAAACCTCTCCACCACGATAAGGTGATGGTTCCCAGAGAACCATCACCATCATGGATTGCCTACTCCAGGTAGGGAATATGGTCTTGACCCAAGTGAAGGAGTTCAAGTACCTCGGCGTCTTGTTCACGAGTGAGGGGATGATGGAGCATGAGATTGGCTGGAGAATCGGCGCAGCAGGGGCGGTATTGCATTCGCTCTGCCATATTGTTGTGATGAAAAGGGAGCTGAGCTAAAAGGTGAAGCTCTTGATCTAGTGGTCAATCTTCGTTCCTACTCTCACCTGTGGTCATAAGGGTTGGGCCATGACCGAAAGAACAGCAGCCGAAATGGGCTTCCTTAGGAGGGTGGCTGGTGCCTCCCTTAGAGATAGGGTGAGAAGTTTGGTCATCCATGGGGAGCTCAGAGTAGAGTCACTGCTCCTTTGCATTGAAAGGAGCCAGCTGAGGTGGTTTGGGCAACTGTAAAGGATGCCTCCTGGGTGCCTCCCTAGGGAGGTGTTCCAGGCATGTCTATTTGAGCCACTGCAGTCTGCTTTTAGAAAATATCATTCCACAGAGACGGCTCTCACTAAAGTGGTGAATGATCTTATGCTTAAAATGGATTCAGACACCACTACGGTTCTGGTACTGTTATAGCTTAGTGCTGCTTTTGATACTGTAGATCATCATATTAGAGTCGATAGGCTTAGAATGATTTTGGGATTACTGGGAGTGCCCTTGCATAGTTGACGTCATACCTGACCAGTCGTTCTCACTGTGTTTTGTACAATAACACTACCTCTAACCTTAGTGACATGAAATTTGGGGTTCCACAGGGGTCCATCTTAGGCCCCCTGCTTTCCTCCCTTTATATAGCACCCCTTGGGCACATATTACGGCCTATGTGGGATCACCTTTCACTGCTATGCTGATGATACTCAGTTATACATGCCGATAACTGTAGGGAATCTCAATCATATAAAATCCTTAGAAGATTGCCTTACATCAATGAGAAGCTGGATGTCTAGCAATTTCCTGCTTTTGAACTCTGATAAGACTGAAATGATGGTTCTTGGTCCAGTGAGACATCGGCATTGGTTTGACCAGCTAGCGCTTAGTTTAGGTTTGTGTGTTATATATCATATGCACAAAGTGAGGAACCTTGGGGTAATTTTTGATCCTATGTTGTCCTTTGACCTCCACATTAGAGATATTACGAGGACTGTTTTCTTCCACCTGTGAAATATAGCAAAGAGTTGTCCCACCCTGTCTATGACCGATACTTGAGACCCTGATTCATGTGTTTGTCTCTTCTAGATTGGACGACTGCAATGTTCTATTTTCTTGTTTTCCACAGTCCAGCATTAGGGCTCTCCAACTGGTTCAAAATGCTGCTGCCAGACTTTTGACATGAAGCAGAAAGTTTGACCACATTACACTCATTTTGGCGTCTCTTCACTGGCTTCCTGTGCCAGTGAGATCAGATTTTAAGGTTCTGCTACTAGCCTATAGAATTGTTCATGGACTGGGTTAGGGTTAGGCTAACCCTACTTAGCTGACCTACTTAAACCCTACGTACTGGCCTGGGCTTTGAGTTCTCAGGGTGCAGGACTACTTTGTGTCCCTAAGGTGAATAAGAAGTCTGCGGGTCACAGAGCTTTCTCTTATCGTGCCCCTGTTCTGTGGAATGATCTTCCTGCATCAATAAAACAGTCAGATTCTGTAGAGACTTTCAGGTCCAGACTTAAGACGCACTTATTTTCCCTTTCGTATGGCTAGCGAACTGGTATAGTATGTTACTATGCTTTTTACTCTTTTAAATTCATTTTATTAGTAAATGGAGCGTGCCGCGGCCTCAACTTTATTTAAATTCTGGGTCTTTTAGTGAAGCTTAGGGCTAGTGGCCGGCGATCACCTTAGTATTTCTTCTGTTTTTCTTGTTGTTTAATGCTGACAAATTATACTGTTTTTGTTGTCTTTCTGATGCCTGATTCTGTTTTTTTTTTTTCTCTCTGTTTGAAGTGTGGCTCCATCAAGAGATGGGAGTGGTGGTGTCTGTTTCTGTAACCCTCCTGTCCTGTGCACCGGCAACATTTCCTGTATATTCGTTTTGTGAATTGTTTTGTAAATTGTGTGGGTATCATGGCCCAAGCAGAGGGTCGCACCTTTGAGTCTGGTCTGTTTGCAGTTTCTTCCTCAAATCATCAGAGGGAGTTTTTCTCACCACTGTCACCTGTGTTTTTGCTCTGGGGGTTGGTAAGGTTAGATCTTACTTGTGTGAAGCACCTTGAGGCAACTTTGTTGTGATTTGGCGCTATATAAATGATATCAATCAATCAATCAATTTTTTTATATAGCGCCAAATCACAACAAACAGTTGCCCCAAGGCGCTTTATATTGTAAGGCAAGGCCATACAATAATTATGTAAAACCCCAACGGTCAAAACGACCCCCTGTGAGCAAGCACTTGGCTACAGTGGGAAGGAAAAACTCCCTTTTAACAGGAAGAAACCTCCAGCAGAACCAGGCTCAGGGAGGGGCAGTCTTCTGCTGGGACTGGTTGGGGCTGAGGGAGAGAACCAGGAAAAAGACATGCTGTGGAGGGGAGCAGAGATCGATCACTAATGATTAAATGCAGAGTGGTGCATACAGAGCAAAAAGAGAAAGAAACAGTGCATCATGGGAACCCCCCAGCAGTCTACGTCTATAGCAGCATAACTAAGGGATGGTTCAGGGTCACCTGATCCAGCCCTAACTATAAGCTTTAGCAAAAAGGAAAGTTTTAAGCCTAATCTTAAAAGTAGAGAGGGTGTCTGTCTCCCTGATCTGAATTGGGAGCTGGTTCCACAGGAGAGGAGCCTGAAAGCTGAAGGCTCTGCCTCCCATTCTACTCTTACAAACCCTAGGAACTACAAGTAAGCCTGCAGTCTGAGAGCGAAGCGCTCTATTGGGGTGATATGGTACTACGAGGTCCCTAAGATAAGATGGGACCTGATTATTCAAAACCTTATAAGTAAGAAGAAGAATTTTAAATTCTATTCTAGAATTAAGAGGAAGCCAATGAAGAGAGGCCAATATGGGTGAGATATGCTCTCTCCTTCTAGTCCCCGTCAGTACTCTAGCTGCACCATTGTGAATTAACTGAAGGCTTTTTAGGGAACTTTTAGGACAACCTGATAATAATGAATTACAATGTCCAGCCTAGAGGAAATAAATGCATGAATTAGTTTTTCAGCATCACTCTGAGACAAGACCTTTCTAATTTTAGAGATATTGCGTAAATACAAAAAAGCAGTCCTACATATTTGTTTAATATGCGCTTTGAATGACATATCCTGATCAAAAATGACTCCAAGATTTCTCACAGTATTACTAGAGGTCAGGGTAATGCCATCCAGAGTAAGGATCTGGTTAGACACCATGTTTGTAAGATTTGTGGGGCCAAGTACAATAACTTCAGTTTTATCTGAGTTTAAAAGCAGGAAATTAGAGGTCATCCATGTCTTTATGTCTGTAAGACAATCCTGCAGTTTGGCTAATTGACCTTTCTAATTTTAGAGATATTGCGTAAATGCAAAAAAGCAGTCCTACATATTTGTGTTGTGGGCTGGGGTGTTTGGCTGGCTTGGTTTTTGTTTTCTGTTTCTCCCACCAGGTGGTATGCATTCAGGACTGAGTGGCTGAGCATTAGGACCTCACCCTGAACACCTGAGGCTTGTTTTCATGTGCAGGTCATCAGGACTCACAGCTGTGGTGTATTTTGTCTTGATCAGAGATTGCTGCATTTAAACCTTGAATGCACAGTGTGTGATTGCCAGGAAGTGTTTGCTGATTGCGTGCACCTTTGAGTTGTGTCTCTCTGTGTGGAGTTGGACTCACCTCCATGTTTTCTTTCTTCACAGAGTTGGTTTGTCGCGGCCACCTGGGGGGTGTTGGCGGGGTCCCTGGGTCCGAACTGCTGTGGCTCCGGACCGTTTGCGCTGTTGAGAGCGCGCCGTGTTTCCACCTCACCAGACCGCGGACTTTAGTTGTTTAGCACGTCACTCACTGTTATGTTTATTAAATTCTGTTATCCTTTGAACCGTGCTCTGCTTATTTTATGCTGGGTCCTTTCAAACGCTGGGTCGGTGCTCCGACCGCGTCTGAAACATAACAATTTGCTTAATATGCGCATTGAAGGACATATCTTGATCAAAAATGACTCCAAGATTTCTCACAATATTACTAGAGGTCAGGATAATGCCATCCAGAGTAAGGATCTGGTTAGACACCATGTTTCTAAGATTTGTGGGACCAAGTACAATAACTTCAGTTTTATCTGAATTTAAAAGCAGGAAATTAGAGGCCATCCATGTCTTTATGTCTGTAAGACATTCCTGCAGTTTAACTAATTGGTGTGTGTCCTCTGGCTTCATGGATAGATAAAGCTGGGTATCATCTGCGTAACAATGAAAATTTAAGCAATGCTGTCTAATAATACTGCCCAAGGGAAGCATGTATGAAGTGAATAAAATTGGTCCTAGCACAGAACCTTGTGGAACTCCAAAACACTGCAGCGCAGTGCCTTTAATACCTATGGCATGCTCTAATCTCTGTAATAAAATTTTATGGTCAACAGTATCAAAAGCAGCACTGAGGTCTAACAGAACAAGCACAGAGATGAGTCCACTGTCTGAGGCCATAAGAAGATCATTTTGTAACCTTCACTAATGCTGTTTCTGTACTATGATGAATTCTAAACCCTGACTGAAACTCTTCAAATAGACCATTCCTCTGCAGATGATCAGTTAGCTGTTTTACAACTACCCTTTCAAGAATTTTTGAGAGAAAAGGAAGGTTGGAGATTGGCCTATAATTAACTAAGATAGCTGGGTCAAGTGATGGCTTTTTAAGTAATGGTTTAATTACTGCCACCTTAAAAGCCTGTGGTACATAGCCAACTAATAAAGATAGATTGATCATATTTAAGATCGAAGCATTAATTAATGGTAGGGCTTCCTTGAGCAGCCTGGTAGGAATGGGGTCTAATAGACATGTTGATGGTTTGGAGGAAGTAACTAATAAAAATAACTCAGACAGAACAATCGGAGAGAAAGAGTCTAACCAAATACCGGCATTACTGAAGGCAGCCAAAGATAACAATACGTCTTTGGGATGGTTATGAATAAGGTTTATTCTAATAGTTAAAATTTTATTTGCAAGGAAAGTCATGAACCCTCTGTCAGGAAGGTTTTCAACTCCCACCTCCAGGAGAGCTTCTCCCAGATCCCGGGGGAGGTTGGAGACATGGAGTCCGAGTGGACCATGTTCTCCACCTCCATTGTTGATGCGGCCGCTCGTAGCTGTGGTCACAAGGTCTCTGGTGCCTGTCGCGGCGGCAATCCCCGAACCCGGTGGTGGACACCGGAAGTAAGGGATGCCGTCAAGCTGAAGAAGCAGTCCTACTTATCTTTGTTGGTAGGTGGGACCCCAGAGGCAGCTGACAGGTACCGGCAGGCCAAGCGTGCCGCAGCCCGTGCGGTCGCAGAGGCAAAAACTCAGGTCTGGGAAGAGTTCGGGGAGGCTATGGAGGAGGACTATCGGTCGGCCTCGAAGAGATTCTGGCAAACCGTCCGGCGCCTCAGGAGGTGGAAGCAGCTCTCCACCGGCACTGTTTACGGTGCGGGGGGGGAGCTGTTGACCCTGACTGGGGATGTTGTTGGGCGGTGGAAGGAGTACTTCGAGGATCTCCTCAATCCCATCGTCACGTCTTCTGAAGAGGAAGCAGAGACTGGGGACCCAGAGGCGGACTCATCCATTACCCAGGCAGAAGTCACCGAGGTGGTTAGAAAGCTCCTCGGTGGCAAGGCTCCTGGGGTGGATGAAATCCGTCCTGAGTACCTTAAGTCTCTGGATGTTGTGGGACTGTCTTGGCTGACACACCTCTGCAACATCGCGTGGCGATCGGGGACAGTGCCTCTGGATTGGCAGACCAGGGTGGTGGTCCCTCTGTTTAAGAAGGGGGACCGGAGGGTGTGTTTCAACTATAGGGGGATCACACTCCTCAGCCTCCCCGGTAAGGTCTATTCCAGAGTACTGGAGAGGAGAATTCGACCGATGGTCGAACCTCGGACTCAGGAGGAGCAGTGTGGTTTTCGTCCTGGTCACAGCACACTGGACCAGCTCTACACGCTCCATCAGGTGCTCGAGGGTTCATGGGAGTTTGCCCAACCAGTCCACATGTGTTTTGTGGATCTGGAGAAGGCGTTCGACGGTGTCCCTCGGGGCACCCTGTGGGGAGTGCTCCGGGAGTACGGGGTCCGGGGTCCTTTGCTAAGGGCTATCCGGTCCCTGTACGACCGCAGCAGGAGCTTGGTTCGCATTGCCGGTAGTAAGTCAAACCTGTTTCCAGTGCACGTTGGCCTCCGCCAGGGCTGCCCTTTGTCACCGGTTCTGTTGATTATTTTTATGGACAGAATTTCTAGGCGCAGCCAGGGTGTAGAGGGGGTCTGGTTTGGGAACCACAGAATCTCATCTCTGCTGTTTGCGGACGATGTGGTTCTGTTGGCTTCATCAAATCAGGAGCTTCAGCGTGCACTGGGGCGGTTTGCAGCTGAGTGTGAGGCGTCCGGGATGAAAATCAGCACCTCCAAATCTGAGGCCATGGTTCTCGACCGGAAAAAGGTGCTTTGCCCTCTTCAGGTCGGTGGAGTGTCCTTGCCTCAAGTGGAGGAGTTTAAGTATCTCGGGGTCTTGTTCACGAGTGAGGGACAGATGGAGCTGAGATCGATAGATGGATCGGTGCAGCGTCTGCAGTGATGCGGTGGCTGTATCGGACCGTCGTGGTGAAGAGAGAGCTGAGTAGGGGGGCAAAGCTCTCGATTTTCCGATCCTCACCTATGGTCATGAGATTTGGCTCATGACCGAAAGAACGAGATCGCGGGTACAAGCGGCCGAGATGAGTTTCCTCCGCAGGGTGGCTGGGCGCTCCCTTAGAGATAGGGTGAGGAGCTTGGTCACTCGGGAGGAGCTCGGAGTCCAGCCGCTGCTCCTCCACATTGAAAGGAGTCAGTTGAGGTGGCTCGGGCATCTTTTCCGGATGCCCCCTGGACGCCTCGCTGGAGAGGTGTTCCGGGCACGTCCCATTGGGAGGAGGCCCCGGGGAAGACCCATGACACGCTGGAAGGACTACATCTCTCGGCTGGCTTGGGAACGCCTTGTTGTTCCCCCGGAGGAGCTGGGGGAGGTGTGTGTGGATCGGGAGGTCTGGGCGGCTTTGCTTGAGCTGCTGCCCCCGCGACCCGACTCCGGATAAAGTGGAAGAAAATGGATGGATGGATGGAGGAAAGTCATGAAGTCATTACTAGTTAAAGTTAAAGGAATACTCGGCTCAATAGAGCTCTGACTCTGTCAGCCTGGCTACAGTGCTGATGCTCCATGTCTTCCATGTTTTTATTTATTTATTTATTCTTGCTATGCATTTTAACTTCTTAAGTCTGTTTTATTTGTTTTTATTAGTTTTACTGTTGTTATATATTGTTATGTTGTGTTTTTTTTTACAGACTGCACAAATGAAATTGCTCCCCGTGGGATTAATAAAGTTGTTGATTGATTGATTGATTGTAGTATAGAGGACTTGGTATATCCTGAAATGTTACTAAAAGCCTTTATCAGTTCTAAAATAGCTGCAATAGATTTCCTAATTCGAGAAACAGAATGACATTGTCTGCATATAGTGCCACCTAGTGTTCAATATGGTGAACAGGTTTTCCAGAAATTTTCATCCCCAAAACTAACACCTGCATCAAATCAGATCTGCTCGTTGGTCTGCATCTAAAAAGGAGTGATCACACCTTGGAGACCTGTTGCACCAAGTGGACTGACATGAATCATGGAGAGAGATGTCAATTGAAACAAAGGAGAGGATGATCAAACTCTTAAAAGACGTAAATCATCACGCAATGTTGCAAAAGATGTTGGTTGTTCACAGTCAGCTGTGTCTAAACTCTGGACAAAATACAAACATGGGAAGGTTGTTAAAGGCAAACATACTGGTAGACCAAGGAAGACATCAAAGCATCAAGACAGAAAACTTAAAGCAATATGTCTCAAAAATCGAAAATGCACAACAAAACAAATGAGGAATGAATGGGAGGAAACTGGAGTCAACGTCTGTGACCGAACTGTAAGAAACCGCCTAAAGGAAATGGGATTTACATACAGAAAAGCTAAACGAAAGCCATCATTAACACCTAAACAGAAAAAAACAAGGTTACAATGGGCTAAGGAAAAGCAATCGTGGACTGTGGATGAATGGATGAAAGTCATATTCAGTGATGAATCTCGAATCTGCATTGGGCAAGGTGATGATGCTGGAACTTTTGTTTGGTGCCGTTCCAATGAGATTTATAAAGATGACTGCCTGAAGAGAACATGTAAATTTCCACAGTCATTGATGTCTTTTTCCTGGTTCTCTCCCTCAGCCCCAACCAGTCCCAGCAGAAGACTGCCCCTCCCTGAGCCTGGTTCTGCTGGAGGTTTCTTCCTGTTAAAAGGGAGTTTTTCCTTCCCACTGTAGCCAAGTGCTTGCTCACAGGGGGTCGTTTTGACCGTTGGGGTTTTACATAATTATTGTATAGCCTTGCCTTACAATATAAAGCGCCTTGGGGCAACTGTTTGTTGTGATTTGGCGCTATATAAAAAAATTGATTGATTGATTGATTGATGATATGGGGCTGCATGTCAGGTAAAGGCACTGGGGAGATGGCTGTCATTACATCATCAATAAACGCACAAGTTTACGTTGATATTTTGGACACTTTTCGTATCCCATCAATTGAAAGGATGTTTGGGGATGATGAAATCATTTTTCAAGATGATAATGCATCTTGCCATAGAGCAAAAACTGTGAAAACATTCCTTGCAAAAAGACACATAGGGTCAATGTCATGGCCTGCAAATAGTCCGGATCTTAATCCAATTAAAAATCTTTGGTGGAAGTTGAAGAAAATGGTCCATGACAAGGCTCCAACCTGCAAAGCTGATCTGGCAACAGCAATCAGAGAAAGTTGGAGCCAGATTGATGAAGAGTACTGTTTGTCACTCATTAAGTCCATGCCTCAGAGACTGCAAGCTGTTATAAAAGCCAGAGGTGGTGCAACAAAATACTAGTGATGTGTTGGAGCGTTCTTTTGTTTTTCATGATTCCATCATTTATTCCTCAGAATTGAGTGATTCCATATTTTTTTCCCTGTGCTTGGTCTAAAAAAGTAACCGTTACTGACTGCCACAATTTTTTTTTCCTGATTTCTTATAGTGTTTCTTAAAGCCAGAAAGTTGCCATTTGATATGACTTTAGTTTTGTGTCATGTCTGTGATCTGCTTTTTTTCTACAAAATTAAACAACTGAACGAACATCCTCCGAGGCCGGTGATTCCATCATTTTTTCCAGGGGTTGTATACCCCTCAGAAAGAGAAGACAGAGTGAAGAAGAGGTCTGTAAAAAAATTAGGATCATCCATGTTCGAGCCATAAATATTTACTAGATTCAAGTTGGCTGTTAGTAATGAGCCCTGAATAATTAGGTATCTCCCAAGTTTATCCTCAGTTACTTTAAATATTTGAAAAGGAATTGAACTGTGACTGAGAGTCATAATGCCCGTCCACCGTGACGCACGTGTCTGCTTGCTGTCCTCATGTGGAAATACATAAAAACATATATCGCTTTTGCGACAGGCTGCAATGAGCAAGCGCACAGTGCGTACACTGACAGGCTTTCCCAATTGAAAAGGACCTCCAGAAAACGTGGACATGCAGTGAGCAATCTGAATGTCATGGTACCCACGTGAGCTCTGTTCCACATGACGCAGTGTCTGTGCTGCAGTGCACCGCTCACAGGACACGCATGTCAGGCCGGGCATGTGCCGCAGGACTATGACAAGCCAACAGTGCAACAAATATGCCACTTTCAGTCATATATCGCCAAAAATACACCATAACAAACACCCTTTTGTCAGTTATTACTCCGCTTTTATCGCCGTAATTAAAGACGATGAAAACTTCCTCATACGTCGCCCAATTTCTCTTTTTTAAAATATGTTTATCTCCTTGTTGATTTTAAGCATTTTACACTCCTGTTATAACACAGTGATCTGTATTGCGTCCACTTTTATTTATATCAGCCTGGTGATTTTCACTAATTACACACCAATATCTAGTCTATCAGTGTCCGGTGATTGTAGTAATTATTTATATACCCAGCTGGACATAATAAGACATAATGAGAGCGCACTGCTTCCATCATGTCATTTCATGACTGTATGTCTGTGACCATGGGTCATATACAGAGGCACAGAGGGATCATATTGTATTGTCCGCTCAATTGGAGGGATTAAATATTGGAAATTGCATGTTTTATATGGTGTGTGGTTTTCAGTTTGTTTCACCACAGCAGCAGCACACTGTGGTGCAACACGTTGCAGTTGCTCGCACTGTGTTTGTGCACGCGCACGAGCATACACAAATCATTGCAGCGGGATTATTCACACCTGCCCAACCGTGTGTCCCTCCCGACGTCAGCTCGATGTTTTTGTGCTTCACTCATTCGGGCTGTTTCGCTGTGATTCGCCCTGATTCATACTTACTCGTGCTGTGTGTGAAGGGGCCCTTATAGCAGGGAAGATGTGAAAAGCAAAAACAAACATCTTGCCTGTGTTTAGTTCAAACCTCACCAAAGAAACAGCTGGTACTTTCTTACAAAATAAAAGTCCACTCTGACCACCAATAATAACCAACTATTTACTCATTCGTATACCAAAAGGGCATATGAGTAAACCAATCACCAGTAACTATTAAACAGAAATTGACATAGTGCAGTATTTATTGATTCGACCCTGATAGTAATACAACATGCAATAGTCATAACCTAACGTGAATCACCCTCATTGGCCACTGTAACACTGTCTCTTTTTTTTAATATTATGAATTTATCAAATATTTGTGGTTTATCAAATCAAAATCAAATCAATTTTATTTATATAGCGCCAAATCACAACAAACAGTTGCCCCAAGGCGCTTTATATTGTAAGGCAAAGCCATACAATAATTACAGAAAAACCCCAACGGTCAAAACGACCCCCTGTGAGCAAGCACTTGGCGACAGTGGGAAGGAAAAACTCCTTTTTAACAGGAAGAAACCTCCAGCAGAACCAGGCTCAGGGAGGGGCAGTCTTCTGCTGGGACTGGTTGGGGCTGAGGGAGAGAACCAGGAAAAAGACATGCTGTGGAGGGGAGCAGAGATCAATCACTAATGATTAAATGCAGAGTGGTGCATACAGAGCAAAAAGAGAAAGAAACACTCAGTGCATCATGGGAACCCCCCAGCAGTCTAAGTCTATAGCAGCATAACTAAGGGATGGTTCAGGGTCACCTAATCCAGCCCTAACTACACTCAACAAAAATATAAACGCAACACTTTTGGTTTTGCTCCCATTTTGTATGAGATGAACTCAAAGATTTAAAACTTTTTCCACATACACAATATCACCATTGCCCTCAAATATTGTTCACAAACCAGTCTAAATCTGTGATAGTGAGCACTTCTCCTTTGCTGAGATAATCCATCCCACCTCACAGGTGTGCCATATCAAGATGCTGATTAGACACCATGATTAGTGCACAGGTGTGCCTTAGACTGCCCACAATAAAAGGCCACTCTGAAAGGTGCAGTTTTGTTTTATTGGGGGGATACCAGTCAGTATCTGGTGTGACCAGAGTTGATCAGGTTGTCAATTGTGGCCTGTGGAATGTTGGTCCACTCCTCTTCAATGGCTGTGTGAAGTTGCTGGATATTGGCAGGAACTGGTACACGCTGTCGTATACGCCGGTCCAGAGCATCCCAAACATGCTCAATGGGTGACATGTCCGGTGAGTATGCCGGCCATGCAAGAACTGGGACATTTTCAGCTTCCAAGAATTGTGTACAGATCCTTGCAACATGGGGCCGTGCATTATCCTGCTGCAACATGAGGTGATGTTCTTGGATGTATGGCACAACAATGGGCCTCAGGATCTCGTCACGGTATCTCTGTGCATTCAAAATGCCATCAATAAAATGCACCTGTGTTCTTCGTCCATAACAGACGCCTGCCCATAACATAACCCCACCGCCACCATGGGCCACTCGATCCACAACACTGACATCAGAAAACCGCTCACCCACATGACGCCACACACGCTGTCTGCCATCTGCCCTGAACAGTGTGAACCGGGATTCATCCGTGAAGAGAACACCTCTCCAACGTGCCAAACGCCAGCGAATGTGAGCATTTGCCCACTCAAGGCGGTTACGACGACGAACTGGAGTCAGGTTGAAACCCCGATGAGGACGGCGAGCATGCAGATGAGCTTCCCTGAGACGGTTTCTGACAGTTTGTGCAGAAATTCTTTGGTTATGCAAACCGATTGTTTCAGCAGCTGTCCGAGTGGCTGGTCTCAGACGATCTTGGAGGTGAACATGCTGGATGTGGAGGCCCTGGGCTGGTGTGGTTACACGTGGTCTGCGGTTGTGAGGCTGGTTGGATGTACTGCCAAATTCTCTGAAACGCCTTTGGAGACGGCTTATGGTAGAGACATGAACATTCAATACACGAGTAACAGCTCTGGTTGACATTCCTGCTGTCAGCATGCCAACTGCACGCTCCCTCAAATCTTGCGACATCTGTGGCATTGTGCTGTGTGATAAAACTGCACCTTTCAGAGTGGCCTTTTATTGTGGGCAGTCTAAGGCACACCTGTGCACTAATCATGGTGTCTAATCAGCATCTTGATATGGCACACCTGTGAGGTGGGATGGATTATCTCAGCAAAGGAGAAGTGCTCACTATCACAGATTTAGACTGGTTTGTGAACAATATTTGAGGGAAATGGTGATATTGTGTATGTGGAAAAAGTTTTAGATCTTTGAGTTCATCTCATACAAAATGGGAGCAAAACCAAAAGTGTTGCGTTTATATTTTTCTTGAGTGTATAATCTTTAGCAAAAAGGAAAGTTTTAAGCCTAATCTTAAAAGTAGAGAGGGTAGAGAGGGTTTATCAAATGTGTACGTTTGTTCATTGTATGTTATCAGCAGTTTAACAGCGGTCTTATCCCATGTCGTAGTCCTGCGGCCTGCAGCTGCTGACGCACCGAATCAAACTGCCTCCTCCGTTTGTGAACTTGTAAAGCCCCACCTATAGATTTTGTACAAAATGTCCGCCTTTGTTCTTGCAGCATTCATCCTGACCACCTTCTGCCTGTAGTTCTGGAACCTGATTTTTAGGACTCTAGGCAGCTCCTCTTTGGCACAATGCGGTGCGCTCTCTCCAGGACTAACGGCATCCTCAGTGGAGCTATGTCTAGTGCGTCCGGCAGCCAACTCTCCAGAAACGAGCAGGGGTCCATACTCTCCGCTCCCTCGAGCACATTTACCAGCTGCACCTTGTTTAAGCATGATCTCGTTTCCATGTCAGTTACCTTATTCTCCAGGACTTTGTCTTTCCAATTTCTCAACCGTGTCTGCCAGTGTGGTGTAATCATCCCCTACAGCAGAAAGATGTGCCTCTGCTTCTACAATTCTTTCAGCACAATTCTTGAGCTGAGTTTTTGTTTATTCCACCGCTTTCAAAATCACATCACATCTGCCCGAGAACTCATCTATTAATTCATCAATTGCAGTTATGATTTCCTTCTTGACTCAACTAAGTTCACTTTCGTGTTCCGGGCATGAGGCCACAGATGCAGTACCGTCTTCTTGGCTAATGCTTGCTTCTTCAGCAGGGTTAGCTTCTTTGCTGACTTTTTATTTAACCAGAAAAGTCCCATTGAGATTAAAAACCTCTTTTCCAAGGGAGTCCTGGGCAAGAGGCAGCAAAGGTTCCAATTACATATGCACAGGTAAAATGACAAACATTATGATAAACAATTGCAGTTTGATAACGTTGTCTCAAGTGCTCTCAGCCTGGACTTAAAGTTGCTCATTGAAATAAGTTCAGTCACTTTCCAGTCTTTTTGCAACATGTTCCATGTTGAAGGCGCAGAGTGAACAAAAGCCCTTTTTCCCAGATCAGTGTGAGCATGTGGAACAGAGAGCAACAGATTATCATTTGAATGCAAAGAATAAGAGTCGACACTCCGTTTGATTAAATGACAGATGTAGGAGGGTAAAAGTCCAAGCATGGCCTCATAAATAAAAGAATACCAATATCCCAGTCTTCTGGTGGAGGTGGACAATGAAGGCCATCCTACTCGAGAATACAGTTCACAGTGCTGAGTCAAGGCTCTACAGTTGGTAATAAACCTCAAAGACGCATGAAAATTAAGTAAGGTATGTCTTCTAGAATATATTCCATTTCTAAGGTAGAACTCTACTAGTGTATACTAAGGTATATCTAAATATCTAAAAAAGGAAGAGTAGAATAGAGTAAAGTAGAGCCACTAAGGTGCCTGGTCTTGAGAACCAGGAATGGTAGGTTGAAAAGCTTTTGTATCCCATGGGAACTCTCCCTACCCACCCAAGTGGCTCAACAAAATGGACATATCATAAGAATATATCATAAGACATATAATAAGAAAATAGAATTCATATATAAGTGATATTTATACAATGAGGGTAATAAACAACATATACAAGAAATATGGTTATTATATAATATTATAGGAGTAAGCTTCTAAAACCTAAATACTAATACTAAAATATTAATACAGGAGAAGATTGTAGTATACGTATACTTAGTTTGTAGACTAGTAGTAAAGTAGTAGTAGGCTAAGCTTTAAATATGGTTATATTATTATAGAAACAGAAGCTATGGTGTAATATGTTAGGTACCTGTCTAAAGTAAAACCCATTAGCTTATCCGTTAGCATGATAAACAGCATCAACCTTGTGAAGACATTGAGCTGAAGCGTTCATATACGACAGGTCTCCATAATCTAAAACTGATAAAAAAACGTTGCAAAGACAAGCCGCTTTTTGCTTCAAATGAAAAACAAAATTTATTTTGATAGAAAAAGTCCAATTTTAGTTTGAGCTTTTTAACAAGATTGTCAACATGAGGCTGAAATGTGAGGGAGTGATCAAGAAAGACTCCAAGGTATTTGTACACATTAACCACTTCTATGCCATTTCCCTTTAAAGTAGACACTGTGGGCAGAGCTCGAGGGACTTTCTTGGTGTTTGAAAACAGCATCAGTTTTGTCTTGTCAGCATTAGTTTTAGCTGCAGAAGTGTGAGCTGGATCACATTAAAAGCTTTCTGCAGAGAATCAACAGTTTTAACAAGGGTCAATCCAAAACAATAAATGATTGTGTCATGAGCATAAAAATGCATATTAGCATCTGACACATTTTGGCCTAGTTCATTAATGTACATAACGGACAAGAGTGGACCTAATATTGAGCCCTGTGGCACCCCCTTGTGGACATTTAAAAATTCTGAACACAGACCATCACAACTTGAGTCTTGTCATGCAAATAGTTTGTGAAGCAGGAACAGCATCATTAAATCATCCAAAAGAAATAAGCCTGTGCTTTAAAACAGCACAGTCCACAGTGTCAAGAGCTTCTGACAGATCAAGAAAAGTGAAGCACAACACAACTTTTTATCAAGAGCAACAAGTATGTCATTAATGACTTCAGTAGAAGCAGATAGTACTGTGCTTTTTCCTGAAACCTGATTGTAACTTTGAGAGATGTTTGTTGGACTATAACTCTTTTAGTTTATCACAAACAAGAGATTCAAGAATTTTTGATAAGACGCATAAATTGGCTATTGGCCTGTAATTGCTTGAAACTGCAGGATCTCCTCCTTTTAACAAATGGGTAACAAAAGCTGACCTCCAAACTGATGGAATTTCCTTGTTTCAGATTGAGAGATTAAAAAGGATTCAGTCAGAGGCTGTGAATTTCAAAAAGTATGGTTCTATCACGTCTGGTCCAGGAAGTTTCTTAACGCTTTGAGAGCTTTATGCACTTGTTGCACAGTACGAGGATGAAAATTCAAGGATCTCATGAAAATGTTGGAGGATCTGTGCAAGACGTCACAGGCTCTGCACCTGTAGAGTCGAACAAGGAACCAGATGATACAAAATGCTTGTTAAAGCAGTTTAAAATCTCTGTCCTATCATAGACTGGGACTAAGTCTTTTAGAATAAACTTCGGGAGAGTCTGAGAACTTTTGTTTACAGAAAGAGACTTAATAACTTTCCAAAATTTCTGTGGATTATTGAGGTTCTCAGTTGTGACAGATAAGTAAAATTCAGATTTTGCCTTTTTAATGAGAGAAGAACATTTATTTCGTAATTCCCTAAAAAAGACCAGTCAGCAGCAGCTGTTTTCCCTTTATTTTGCTCATCTTCATAGTCGGCATTTCTTCTTCACAAAAAATATCCGTCTGTGCTACCAAGTCACAAGTCTGTGAACTGCAACAGGATTTTGTACAAAAATATATCAGAGCAGGGTGAAGCGTGACTGTCTCGCTGGCAGCCTTTACCAGAAGTCCGCTTTGTAGCCATTTTTAAGTCATTTCTATTATTGTTGTTGTTTTTTTTTGTATCTTTGTTGTTTGTTATTCTGTGATGTCACGGGCACCACGATGGAAATAAGTATGTGCTTTGTTGTGCCATCCTCGTGCAATAAAATGCAAATTAATTATTTAAAAATTATACAATGTGATTTTCTGAATTTTTTCTTAGATTCTGTATCTCACAGTTGAAGTGTACCTACAGTACAACTTACAGACCTCCACATTCTTTGTAGGTGGGAAAACTCACAACAATCGACAGTGGGTCAAATACTTATTTGTCTCACGGTATAATGCCATTGTTATGTTATATCATGTATTTTGCCAAATCAGTCAATCAGTATCTGTAATGTAAGAATGTTAGACAAATTGACAGTGAAGAGTAATTTTTGTTCATATAAATCTGATTAGAAATGTATTGAGCAATTTAATTATTTATGAGCTTGGTGAGAATAAAGTCGTTTTTTAAAGCTTGATAAAATGTCACAGTCAACTCAAAGTAACCAGATGACTATAAAAGTCGATGTTTGTGATCAAGAACAGTGTAATGTCCAGTGCGGCCTGTTGGTTCCCTGAGTGAACACAGTGTGGATGTGGTGTCCTGAAGGGGGCACTGTGGGACTCACCACGCTCTCTGCCAAGTTCTGGATGAGGGAGTCATTTCTCACGTACACGTTCTCTTCATATTCCTTGATGTAATAATTCAGATAAGTGAGGTCACAGGAGCAGGCCCAGGGATTGGCTGAGAGGTAGAGATATGGCACCTCCTCCTTCTGACCGAACCAATCATCTGGCATCATTGCGATCTGAAACAAAGAAAAAAATATATAAAAGTCTAACGTGAGGATTATTAGTTCATAAATTCACTGAAAAATAAAATGAAGCATTTAAATTGAAACATTTTACTCTGATGCGTTAACACTCACTGCCTGCAGGTGGTGCAACAACTCAGTTCTCATGTGATCAGAGTCCTCTTTTTAAAATCTCACCTTGTTGTTGTCCAGGTACAAAGTCTCTATGACAAGAAGGGGGTGGAGCAACAAGGGCGGAAGCACCCTGATACGGTTGGACGACAGATCCAAGATCTAGAAGGCAAAACAGACAAGAAAAAGGAAAAAGGAAGTTTTATTCTGAAAGAATGTTAGCCAGCTTTTCCCCACTGTAAATGCTATACTATGGTTTCAAACATGCTCACCTTTTATAAATGTCTTCGTGGTTTCAAACATGCTAATTTTATGGCACACTGACATCACGTGTCCCACAGCGTGAACACGCTCACACACACTCATGAGCGCCACTGGCTTAGCTTATGACAAGCTAAAAGTGGACGCTCTCGTTATGGCCAAACAACTGTCCACAGTTTCTGTATATTCTGTGTTAGTGCGCGCCCATGGCCGCTGTGCTTGATGAATTCCTGCGCAAAAAGTAGTTCCCAGATAATTGTGATATACTATTACAGTGAGATAATGAGGATATCTCATCTAAATCAATTCTAAACTTTACTGGTAATAAAATTATAAAGAGAACTTAAGTTTTAAGAGTGGCCGTAATAAATATTTAAGAAACTTAAAAGTTTATGAGCATTGTAAACATTGACACGATGGAGTTTTGCAGAAGAGTTCAGAAAGATACAGTCAGTTGCCCAGTTTCGGGTCACCTTTTTAAAGTCCCGCTATACGGAGCCATAATGCAGCTGAATGTCCTTTATTGTGTATTGTTGTATTGGGTATTTGGATGTTATCTAGCTGAAAAAGTCAGGATGGTGTAGCCCTTCTACTTAAAGTGTGAAGCCACATTATGTGTGGTGCAAATATTTGCCCGGTTCTGGATCACGACACTCTGTGTCACTTTGGGTTCATTCCTGGCATCTGGCTGGAGCCCTTCTAATGCAGAATGATACACACTGTGCCCGACAATGTGTTTTGAAAACAAAATGATATAAATTATACTTATTAAATGAGAATTTACTTCGTTTCGAAAAGCACCGTTCTACGTTTTTACGAGCAAAAAATGTTTACTCAAATTTGGTGGCATTCCTTAATAAATGAAGATAAAATAAAATCTGTGGTAATAAACATTCTTGGATTTTGACATCTCCCCCTAAGCTTTTAACTCAATGCAGTGGGTCAGGATACTTGCTATGATTTTGCACCTTATATTGTTAGAGATGAAGAGGAAAGGAGGGTTTTAAATGTGTGGAGGTGAGATTTCTCCCGAATTAAA
This sequence comes from Thalassophryne amazonica, assembly GCF_902500255.1. NCBI lineage: Eukaryota > Metazoa > Chordata > Actinopteri > Batrachoidiformes > Batrachoididae > Thalassophryne > Thalassophryne amazonica. The sequence goes on along the minus strand of NC_047125.1, from coordinate 35,912,313 downwards.
AAGTAAAAGCCCCCACATTCATGTCCATTCGTGATGTTGAGATGAGCCCCAAAGTCCACATGGATCACAAGTACAGACACGAGGCTGCTGCTTCAGTGATCCACAACCGGCACATTTTCACGTCAGAGATAAATGCATGTAGCAATTAAACAGTAAGACATAATGTTGTGAAAGTGTAGGAACATGGACCCACAATAGGGGGCGCAAATGAACGGACAATGGAGGAAGTCAAATAGCACTTTTACTGTTGTGAAATAAGCACAACAAACACAACAGATTACAATAATAGACAATAAAGTCAAATCACAAAGGTGTCATGTGGGCAGGCTCGAAGATAGAAGACGTCTGTCCAAAGCAGAACCGGAACCACACGATTTCCTCCGCCACCGAACCCCGGGAATACTGGAGCCGCCAAGTCCCGAACTCCCAGGTGGCCACTGCCTCCGCTCGTCGGATCTGGTACTGCTGGCGAGGAACAAAAACAGTCAGATGTGGGTGCGCCTGCACCCAGCAACACGTATGGTGGAAAAACCACCTCCACCTCTCGTCAGGAAAACACTGGTTAGTGCAGGAATGTGAGTACTTATCCAAATGGTCCAATACAGTCTCCTGCTGTTCTACTCACTATCTGCATAAAGGCAACAAAGTATTATGGTCAAAAAGACAACACGATTGGCTGAGTACGTTACCTCCTCGGTAGAGCGATATCTCGGCAAAGAGGTGGAGATGATGTCTTGCTGATATACCGATGCGGATCAGATGATTGGTAACAGCTGTCGCAGGTGACAGCTGTCACCCCGGCTGCTCCTGTGAGGTGGCAGCGCCCTCTGGTGCCTGGAGCCCGCACTCCAGGCAGGGTGCCCTCTGGTGGTGGTGGGCCAGCAGTACCTCCTCTTCAGCGGCCCACACAACACATAACACACTGACATTTTCTACCCAAGTAAGTAAGTATTTTCCCACTCTAGAACCAAAAACACTGAATGGCTAACTCACCTTTGCTATGTCATAGAGATCGTTACTTTCACACTTGCATGAATGAGTGAGTCAGAAAACGTGTGCACACCACGGAGACCGGCATGTTTTGATTCCTCTGCTGATCACAAGGACGGCTGGATCCGGTCGAGCTTGTGTTCGTTTGTAGACAAAACATCAATCTTTCCATTGGTACCAAGTATTAGCTTATTTGTGCTGATTCCGAAAAATGGCGGCGCAAAAACTACAGCAGTGATCCGGAACTGGGCAAGAGACTGTACGATCGGAATGTTTTGATGACCATTTCCAGTTGAGGATGAAGGACTTAGGTGTTAAGTCAGAACAAGAAGCTGCACTGAAAGAGATCAATCTGGGACAAAGAGACACATTCTGTGTTGTTGCTCCAAAGAGAGCGGCACGCTGAGCAGGGTGGATGCTCACCTTTATTAACATCTTCATGGTTTCAAACATGCTAACTGCACAGCACCAACATGCAAACCTTTAGCTTGCTGAGGGTCGCAAACGTGCGGTCGCTCAGGGACTCGATGGCGTTATTGTCCAGGTAGAGTTTGGTGAGGGAGGGGCAGGCAGTGAAGGAGCCATTGGGGAGGGACGTGAGGCGGTTCCGTCCCAGACGGAGGACATTGAGACTGTGCAGAACTGGAACTGCACTGGGAATCACCTCTGGAACCTGCAGCAGAAAACAAGTTCAGAAAATGGACCCTCAGTAAATATTGATTACTCAGCTGTTATTTTTAAACTGGTTTCCGTCAGAAAATATTGATTATTGAGTTGTTGCTGTTGTTGCTTTGAACCTGGTTTCCAGTCAAGTCGATCTCATAGATCTCTGTGAAGACCTGGAAGGACACCCAGGACAGGCTGGAGAATAGGTTTCTGGGAAACAGCAGAACCTATGAAGTAAAAATATTTCAGATTCATCTGAAGCATTTTCAGTCAAAAGTTTCATCTAATAAGAACATCTGGTAGATCTCAAGAAACTCTTTTTGAAGTCAATGTAAAAAATAAATAAATAAAAATGACGAGAGTATTCTTTATTCGATTGTTTTGAGTAAATTGTTAGCAGGTTTCGAAAATGAATGTATGGCAACATCTAGTGGTCAAGAGAGGAAGTGTACATTGCCCAAACCAAATGATGTGGAAGCAAAAAAATTACTAAATGACAAGTTCAGCTTTTTAATGTAAAATCATTTTAAAGTTTGTGTACACTGGAAAAATACTTTTCTGACTAAAATGCGTTTTTTTTTATTTTATTTGATGCTCTTACAAATTTTTGAGGGCAAAAAATCCTTTTTGCTGAAAACTATTTTGTTTATTCTCATGAACAATAAGATTTTTATTGATTAAAGCAAATAATCAATGCGAGCTTGAAGTTTAACTTCATTTGGGGTTTAGTTACACTACCTTGGTTGTTGGTTTGAATCCTGGTGGCACGTCACTAAAGCCGGCGGCGGTACAGTTCTCCTGCAGCTGATGGTCTTTGTCCCGGTCACTGAGACAACCGGGCACCGCCGTCACCATGGCAACGTGAGCGAGGACAACGAAGAGACGCATCACTAAAGGAGCTCTGCGCGTCATGGACATAAGACATGAGTGGACAGAGCCAGCAGTTATCAGCTCTGTGTCAGTGGACAGACAGGAGTGGGCGGAGCCAGCAGCTATCAGCTCTGTGTGTCTGTGCTTTGATTGACAGGGGGTCAAACAGGAAAGTCGATAGAAACGTGCCTTCTGCTGATTCCTTCTTGGACACAAATGTTCCTGCTTTTTAAGAAGTTTCATCCTAACTTATCAAATACTCGTTTTTCTCAAATGTGTGTCTTTAAACTTGAACTGAATGTAATTAAAGTCTTAAAGTGGGTGTCTGGGTTCACAGGTGATGACATCTGTAAAGTGAAAGGCCGCGGTTTTAAAGACATATATGATTGATTTATAGTGAGATGAGGCGTTACGGAGTTATTGTGCAGAAATATAACATTTACAGGCGGATATCGGACAGACCAGGTGAAAACCATGATAAGCAGGGGGTTATTAATAACTGCTGAGCGGGTTATTATTAACACAGTTGAACAGGTCATTATTAACCCTGTTGAGCAGGTTATTAGTAACACTGTTGAACGGGTCATTAATAACTCTGTTGAACAGGTCATTAAGAACTCTGTTGAACAAGTCATTATTAACACAGTTGAACAGGTCATTATTAACCCTGTTGAGCAGGTTATTAGTAACACTGTTGAACGGGTCATTAATAACTCTGTTGAACAGGTCATTAAGAACTCTGTTGAACAAGTCATTATTAACACAGTTGAACAGGTCATTATTAACCCTGTTGAGCGGGTTATTATTAACCCTGTTGAGCGGGTCATTAAGAACTCTGTTGAACAAGTCATTATTAACACAGTTGAACAGGTCATTATTAACCCTGTTGAGCGGGTTATTATTAACCCTGTTGAGCGGGTCATTAAGAACTCTGTTGAACAGGTTATTATTAACACTGTTGAGCGGGTCATTAAGAACACAGTTGAACAGGTCATTATTAACACTGTTGAGCGGGTCATTAAGAACTCTGTTGAACGGGTCATTATTAACCCTGTTGAGCGGGTCATTAAGAACTCTGTTGAACGGGTCATTATTAACCCTGTTGAGCGGGTCATTAAGAACTCTGTTGAACAGGTTATTATTAACACTGTTGAGCGGGTCATTAAGAACTCTGTTGAACGGGTTATTATTAACACTGTTGAGCGGGTCATTAAGAACTCTGTTGAACGGGTTATTATTAACACTGCTGAGCGGGTCATTAAGAACTCTGTTGAACGGGTTATTATTAACACTGTTGAGCGGGTCATTAAGAACTCTGTTGAACGGGTTATTATTAACACTGCTGAGCGGGTCATTAAGAACTCTGTTGAACAGGTTATTATTAACACTGTTGAGCGGGTCATTAAGAACTCTGTTGAACGGGTTATTATTAACACTGCTGAGCGGGTCATTAAGAACTCTGTTGAACGGGTCATTATTAACCCTGTTGAGCGGGTCATTAAGAACTCTGTTGAACAGGTTATTATTAACACTGTTGAGCGGGTCATTAAGAACTCTGTTGAACGGGTTATTATTAACACTGTTGAGCGGGTCATTAAGAACTCTGTTGAACAGGTTATTATTAACACTCTTGAGCGGGTCATTAAGAACTCTGTTGAACAGGTTATTATTAACACTGCTGAGTGGGTCATTAAGAACTCTGTTGAATGGGTCATTATTAACCCTGTTGAGCGGGTTATTATTAACACTGTTGAGCAGGTCATTAACACTGTTGAGCGAATCATTAACACAGTTGAACAGGTCATTAATAACCCTGTTGAGCGGGTTATTATTAACACTGTTGAGCGGGTCATTAAGAACACCGTTGAGCAGGTTATTATTAACACTGTTGAACAGGTCATTATTAACACTGTTGAGCGGGTCATTAAGAACTCTGTTGAACAGGTCATTATTAACACTGTTGAGCGGGTCATTAAGAACTCTGTTGAACAGGTTATTATTAACACTGTTGAGCAGGTTATTATTAACCCTGTTGAGCGGGACATTAACACTGTTGAGCGAATCATTAACACAGTTGAACAGGTCATTAATAACCCTGTTGAGCGGGTTATTAAGAACTCTGTTGAGCAGGTCATTAAGAACTCTGTTGAACAGGTTATTATTAACACTGTTCAGCAGGTTATTATTAACTCTGTTGAACAGGTCATTAATAACCCTGTTGAGCGGGTCATTATTAACACTGTTGAGCGGGTTATTATGAACACAGTTGAACAGGTCATTAATAACCCTGTTGAGCGGGTTATTATTAACACTGTTGAGCGGGTTATTATGAACACAGTTGAACAGGTCATTAATAACCCTGTTGAACAGCTCATTATTAACCCTGTTGAACAGGTCATTATTAACCCTGTTGAACAGCTCATTATTAACCCTGTTGAGCGGGTTATAATTAACCCTGTTGAGCGGGTCATTAAGAACTCTGTTGAACAGGTTATTATTAACACTGTTGAGCGAATCATTAACACAGTTGAACAGGTCATTAATAACCCTGTTGAGCGGGTTATTATTAACACTGTTGAGCGGGTCATTAACACTGTTGAGCGAATCATTAACACAGTTGAACAGGTCATTAGTAACTCTGTTGAGCGGGTTATTATTAACACTGTTGAGCGGGTCATTAAGAACACTGTTGAACAGGTCATTAGTAACTCTGTTGAGCGGGTTATTATTAAGACTGTTGAGCGGGTCATTAAGAACACTGTTGAACAGGTCACTAGTAACTCTGTTGAGCGGGTTATTATTAACACTGTTGAGCGGGTCATTAAGAACACTGTTGAACAGGTCACTAGTAACCCTGTTGAGCGGGTTATTATTAACACTGTTGAACGGGTCATTAATAACTCTGTTGAACAGGTCATTAAGAACTCTGTTGAGCGGGTTATTATTAACACAGTTGAACGGGTCATTAATAACCCTGTTGAGCGGGTTATTATTAACACTGTTGAACGGGTCATTAATAACTCTGTTGAACAGGTCATTAATAACTCTGTTGAACAAGTCATTATTAACACAGTTGAACAGGTCATTATTAACCCTGTTGAGCGGGTTATTATTAACCCTGTTGAGCGGGTCATTAAGAACTCTGTTGAACAGGTTATTATTAACACTGTTGAGCGGGTCATTACGAACACAGTTGAACAGGTTATTATTAACACTGTTGAGCGGGTCATTAAGAACTCTGTTGAACGGGTCATTATTAACACTGTTGAGCGGGTCATTAAGAACTCTGTTGAACAGGTTATTATTAACACTGTTGAGCGGGTCATTAAGAACTCTGTTGAACAGGTTATTATTAACACTGTTGAGCGGGTCATTAAGAACTCTGTTGAACGGGTCATTATTAACCCTGTTGAGCGGGTCATTAAGAACTCTGTTGAACAGGTTATTATTAACACTGTTGAGCGGGTCATTAAGAACTCTGTTGAACAGGTTATTATTAACACTGTTGAGCGGGTCATTAAGAACTCTGTTGAACAGGTTATTATTACACTCTTGAGCGGGTCATTAAGAACTCTGTTGAACAGGTTATTATTAACACTGCTGAGCGGGTCATTAAGAACTCTGTTGAACGGGTTATTAAGAACTCTGTTGAACAGGTTATTATTAACACTGTTCAGCAGGTTATTATTAACTCTGTTGAACAGGTCATTAAGAACTCTGTTGAACAGGTCATTATTAACCCTGTTGAGCGGGTTATTATTAACACTGTTGAACAGGTTATTATTAACCCTGTTGAGCGGGTTATTATTAACACCGTTGAGCAGGTTATTATTAACCCTGTTGAGTGGGACATTAAGAACTCTGTTTAACAGGTCATTAAGAACTCTGTTGAGTGGGTTATTAACACTGTTGAGCAGGTTATTATTAACCCTGTTGAGCGGATTATTATTAACCCTGTTGAGCGGGTTATTATTAACACTGTTGAGCGGGTCATTATTAACCCTGTTGAGCAGGTCATTAGTAACTCTGTTGAGCGGGTCATTAACACTGTTCAGCGAATCATTAACACAGTTGAACAGGTCATTAATAACCCTGTTGAGCGGGTTATTATTAACACTGTTGAACGGGTCATTAATAACTCTGTTGAACAGGTCATTAAGAACTCTGTTGAACAAGTCATTATTAACACAGTTGAACAGGTCATTATTAACCCTGTTGAGCGGGTTATTATTAACCCTGTTGAGCGGGTCATTAAGAACTCTGTTGAACAGGTCATTATTAACCCTGTTGAGCGGGTTATTAAGAACTCTGTTGAACAGGTTATTATTAACACTGTTGAGCGGGTCATTAAGAACTCTGTTGAACAGGTTATTATTACCACTGTTGAGCGGGTCATTAAGAACTCTGTTGAACAGGTTATTATTACACTCTTGAGCGGGTCATTAAGAACTCTGTTGAACAGGTTATTATTAACACTGCTGAGCGGGTCATTAAGAACTCTGTTGAACGGGTCATTATTAACCCTGTTGAGCAGGTTATTATTAACACTGTTGAGCAGGTCATTAACACTGTTGAGTGAATCATTAACACAGTTGAACAGGTCATTAATAACCCTGTTGAGCGGGTCATTAAGAACACTGTTGAGCAGGTTATTATTAACACTGCTGAGCAGGTTATTATTAACACTGTTGAGCGGGTCATTAAGAACTCTGTTGAACAGGTCATTAAGAACTCTGTTGAGCGGGTTATTATTAACACTGTTGAACAGGTCATTAAGAACTCTGTTGAACAGGTCATTATTAACACTGTTGAGCGGGTCATTAAGAACTCTGTTGAACAGGTCATTAAGAACTCTGTTGAGCGGGTTATTATTAACAGTGTTGAACAGGTCATTAAGAACTCTGTTGAACAGGTCATTATTAACACTGTTGAGCGGGTCATTAAGAACTCTGTTGAACAGGTCATTATTAACACTGTTGAGCGGGTCATTAAGAACTCTGTTGAACAGGTTATTATTAACACTGTTGAGCGGGACATTAACACTGTTGAGCGAATCATTAACACAGTTGAACAGGTCATTAATAACCCTGTTGAGCGGGTCATCAAGAACTCTGTTGAACGGGTCATTAAGAACTCTGTTGAACAGGTCATTATTAACCCTGTTGAGCGGGTTATTATTAACCCTGTTGAGCGGGTTATTATTAACACTGTTGAGCAGGTCATTAGTAACTCTGTTGAGCGGGTCATTAACACTGTTCAGCGAATCATTAACACAGTTGAACAGGTCATTAATAACCCTGTTGAGCGGGTCATTAAGAACTCTGTTGAACGGGTCATTAAGAACCCTGTTGAACGGGTCATTAAGAACTCTGTTGAACAGGTCATTAGTAACTCTGTTGAGCAGGTCATTAGTAACTCTGTTGAGCGGGTTATTAATAACCCTGTTGAGCGGGTCATTAATAACCCTGTTGAGCGGGTCATTAAGAACTCTGATGAACAGGTCATTAAGAACTCTGTTGAACAGGTCATTAATAACACTGTTGAGCAGGTTATTAACCCTGTTGAGCGGGTCATTAAGAACTCTGTTGAACAGGTCATTAAGAACCCTGTTGAGCAGGTTATTATTAACAGTTGAGCAGGTCATTAATAACCCTGTTGAGTGGGTTCTTATTAACACTGTTGAACGGGTCATTAATAACACTGTTGAGCGGGTTCTTATTAACACTTGAGCGGGTCATTAAGAACTCTGTTGAACAGGTCATTAATAACACTGTTGAGCAGGTTATTAACCCTGTTGAGCGGGTCATTATTAACTCTGTTGAACAGGTCATTATTAACCCTGTTGAACGGGTCATTAATAACACTGTTGAGCGGGTTCTTATTAACACTTGAGCGGGTCATTAAGAACTCTGTTGAACAGGTCATTAATAACACTGTTGAGCAGGTTATTAACCCTGTTGAGCGGGTCATTATTAACTCTGTTGAACAGGTCATTATTAACCCTGTTGAGTACGTTATTATTAACACAGTTGAACAGGTCATTATTAACTCTGTTGAGCGGGTCATTATTAACTCTGTTGAGCGGGTCATTAGCAACTCTGTTGAAGGGATCATTCATAACTCTGCTGAGCGGGTCATCATGAACTCTGTTGAAGGGATCATTCATAACTCTGTTGAGCGGGTCATTATTAACTCTCTTGAGCGGGTCATTATTAACTCTCTTGAGCGGGTCATTAACTCTGTTGAGCGGGTCATTATTAACTCTGTTGAGCGGGTTATTAACACAGTGGAACAGGTCATTATTACTATGTTGAGCAGGTCATTATTAACTCTGTTGAGCGGGTCATTATTAACTCTGTTGAAGGGATCATTCATAACTCTGTTGAGCGGGTCATTATTAACTCTGTTGAAGGGATCATTCATAACTCTGTTGAGCGGGTCATTATTAACTCTCTTGAGTGGGTCATTAACTCTGTTGAGCGGGTCATTATTAACTCTGTTGAAGGGATCATTCATAACTCTGTTGAGCGGGTCATTATTAACTCTGTTGAGCAGGGGGGAGTAGGGACGATTATTAATAGTGTACCTTAATAATAACCAGAACATCAGTGCCGTCTTTGAACGTCCAGCCCCAGAAGGTCTAACTACATCACTGCCGTGTTAGATCACAGTAAATTATGGAGATGAGAATTGAGGGAAAAGATAATTTTGTTGAAAATAAACAAAGTTGAAAACAATTTGTTTACAAGGTGCCAATCAACAAACAAACAAACACTTTGTTCCTGAAGGAAAGTTTGACCTTAAACATCAGAAGTGAACCCTGGAGAAACCTGAAGGCTGGAGCTAAAGTTCCAGTGACAACCATCAAAAACTTGTTGAATCAGCTTAATTACAGACTTGTGCGGTGTTTAGTTCTGCCAAACTGTCTCATCTGACCTTTGACCCCGGTTTGTTCATATGGAGCCAAGTTGTTTACGTGTTGTGTACAATTTGAGGGCAGTGAGCAGAGATAATGCTGAGTCATGCGTTGGCTTGAATTCTTGCTGACAGTTTATTTCCATCTCGTCTGAGTTTCATTCCTGAAAACAAAACAACTGAGGTGCAGCCAATGAGAGGGCCACGGGACCGTGATATCATCACACCCCTCCCACTTCTGTTCTGGTTCCTGTTTGGGACCAGAACCTGAAGTTGGCGTCACAGAGTGCGCCGGTGTCACCGACCGTACGGTCCCCCGATGACGCGTTCACGGATTATCACCTTGTTTCTGCTTCAAACTGCCTCCAATCATCTATCTCAGCGACAGATAGCTGAAGCTTTTCTACAACAATAATTTCCACCTAAATTCAGCATTATTTAATCATAAAAGGTGGCAGATGCAATCAGAGCACTGCAGCTAAATGAGCTGCTAGCTGATGCGTTCACTGAGCGTCAGACATTTCAAAGCGTCACGGTATTTCACCTCGTTTCTGCTTCAAACTGACTTTAGAATGATTTAAGAGGTTTTACCTTCATCATCTGATGGTTAACAATCCCATTAATCCATTTGATTGCTTTGGGTGAAGAGAATCTGTCTCAGATGTGCTGCTGTGGTCCGAAATGATGCATGCACAGATGCAAAAGGTGGACCGACTTTTAGGGGCAGACCGTTCGGTCTGTGACACCGGTTCATGAAACAGAAACTTGAATCCCAAAATACAGAACTGTTACCAGAACCAGGATGCACATGGTGCAAAGTGTGAACGGTCAGACTGAGGATGGGTTAGTTAGCTGTCTGGTTGTCATGGCCTCTCCCACTAAACAATGTCCAAATTTAATCCCAAATGAAAATAAGATGTACTTTAAAAAAAAAAAAAAAATTACACACATTGCAGCAACACTTCCTTTAGCAGCAACATGAAGCTAACATTATTAATAACTAGTCACAATTACATCACAAAGCAAAGATCAAACATGTAGGTGGAATTACAATACTCAAACAGGAAGCAAATTAATACTGGGGAGGGGGCAACGACAGCAGGTCAAGGTTGTCCTTTTATTGGTCCAGGCTTCGGGCCAATCATCATGTAGTTACTGTGTAGTAGCTAGAGGGAGCTCTCCCACAATGCCTTGCTCTGTTCCGTTTGTGTCTTTGTAAATAAATATTGAACAGCAGTTTTAACACACTTTTAGCCTCCATGCTAAACGCTAACTATAGCTACAACTAGAAAAACACGTAAATCAGAATGACATAGCACGAGCTGTCGAAGACAAAATATGTTTCTGCACGTTCACAAACTCCTGGTGCTGCTAATGTCCCAACAAGCTAACCAACCTGAACTGATAGCTGCATGTTAAGCTAGCTTGCATCTACTGCCTGTCATGTTAGCTAGCTCGTTAAAGTCAATGTCAGTTTAACTGTTACACCACTGGATCCAAAATTCAAAGTATCCTTTTCCTGCTTTGTTTCCCGACCGGGTTTGTGTTGATCTTGGATCCTGACGGCCATTTCCGTATTAAAACATGAAAAATAAAACAAAAATCTTCCTTCATACGTTTGTTACTAAATCTGCATTTCTCAACCTCCCACTGAACTCATTTCTCTTGTCACTACATTTCTCACAGTTCCCTGCTCACCGGCTGGTTCAGCCCACAATCAGTCACGTTCCTATGCTTCCATCAGATGCTATTACACTTACGTTTCCCATGATTACTGAAGTAAACTCATGCTGGTCACATGACAAGTAAATGCAGAAAACCTCATACATGACAGGGAAAAAAAAAAAAAAAATCACTCAAAAATTTAACTGCTGCAGCCAGAAAACATTGATAAACTTCAAATATACACAAAACATTCCATAAACTCCAATTAATTCACTGTTTTCAAACAAACTCTTCCTTTACAGCAGTGTATCTGACCAACAGGACACCAGGGGGCAGCGCAGTACAGCTTTCTTTGGTTTGTAGCTGTCAGTGACAACGTTCAAGTCGAGGGGGAGAGACGCAAACACGACCGACTATTTAAAAAAAAGAAGAAGAACCTAGTAAAAAATAAATAAATCCCACATAGTAAAAACAAAATCATTTACCGGCTTTATCCATTTGTTTGACATTCGTCAGCAGGTGCGTCTCAATCGCGTTTACTCTCCAGTCAGCTGACAGTGCAGTTACAGCCTGCAGACTCTAGAGGTGCAACTAAGCCAAAGTGATGATAATAATGATCATGAAATGTCTCAAACATTTATCTGAATTTACAGTCAGTGTGACATTTTCGATGAGAAAAAATCCAGTTTGTCTGATGTGAGTTTTTTAAACAAAAAACAGCTGTTTTTGGGATAAACTGCTTTGAAATATAATTTTGAAATGTCTTTTTCTGCTTCTGAAGGTTTAAAATCAAACTGATTTGAAGAGCACAAAAATGGATGATGGAGACAAACCAGTTTGAACCGGATTCCACTACAAGTGCACTTAAGGTGTTTCAGATGGCTTTTAAAGATGTTCCTGAACCAGCTTTGAATCAGGAACTCAATGGAGGAATTGTCGGTGGAACCCTCTGGCCCACAGGGCGTGAACGCTGCTTCTGTTAACAATAATAATAATTATCCACATTAAAGTCACAACACGCTAACCGCTCCACTGCCAGGCTCAAGTTAGTGGGCTAGGATAAGCTAAGAGACTGAATCAGGCCTGCTCGGCTAACTGACAGTATCTGACGGTTAAGCCCGTAAACGGTAAAGCTAGCATCCAGAGGTAACTGTTTAACTTTAAGGCACAGCATAAAAAATGTCTGACCAAGAAATTAACAAAAATATCAAACACAGTGAGCTGTAAATAATAACAACCATCCTCCCACAAACATCCCAAAAACGGTGTCGCTATGGTTACACAACCGCTAACCCATGCTGGCGCAGAAGCTCATCATAACACACACACACACACACACAGCTACAGCATCAGTAACTGCCCCCTGCCCAACCAATCAGAAAACAGAGTTCAGGTTCACAGGTCAAAGGTCAGGTCAGATGGGTGTGTCTTTGTCTTTGAGGTCCGGTGCGCTGTGCTGACGTCTCATCCTTGGTGGGGTGGTGAAGCCCCACCCCCGCTGATGTGGTGCCACCCCCAGCATCATGTCAGCGGGTGGTGGCGGGAATCCGGGATGTGGCAGGCTGTAGTAATTGGAGTGAGGGCCTGGCTGGAATGGTGCATTGTGGGGGTTGTAGTACGGGTTAAGGTGGTACTGGTGGTGCTGATTGTTATAAAGGAAGCCGCCGTCTCTTCCTCCTCCTCCCCTCTGCCCTCCTGGCCCAGGTGACACCCCCCTCCTTTGTCTCGGTCGTCCCTGGTAACCACCACTGTCAGAATTCAGGTCACTGTCCTGGCTGTTGCTATTGGCCGAGTTGTCCAGAGAGTTGCGGCGGTAGCGTCGCTGCTGATTATGGCCGCCATCCTGCTGCTGGTAAAGGTAGCCGCCCTGGTTACGCTGCTGCTTGGCACGGTGGGGGCTGGGTGATCCCATGCGAGGGGGTGGAGCCTGGAAGGGGAGGGGCAGGAGACCTGGGGCTTGAATTTGAAGAGGAGGAAGAGGAGGTGAGGGAGAAGACTTCCCGTCTCCTCCTCCTCCATCTCCTCCTCCCTCCCCGAGTCCCAGAGCCTGCAGCGCCGCACTGGCTGGTCCCCATGACAGTCGGTGGGCGGGGTTACTCTTAAAGGGAAACTTCAGTTTGCACTCCTGCGGCGGGATGAAGCGTCCGGTGCCCGGGAGGTGTACAGGAACCACTGGGCCATTCTGACCTGTAGGAAGGCGAAGACAAATGATACTGATGTCATCACATACAAAGTCAGCTGGTCCTGGTGCCGCTATCTGGACTGCTCGCCCACCTGGGTTCTGTCCTCGCATTTTCTTGGAGACGTTCTGCTCCTGCAAGTTCAAGATGCGCTGCTGTTCCTGTTTCAGCCAGCGGAGGCGCCCTCTCCTAAACACCGGGTCCTCATCCATCAGCCTCTGCACTCTGACCTCTGGCAAATCCAGATCATCACTGGCCCCACATCCATCTTGTTGGAGTGACACGCGTCCTTCACCGTTCACATCATCGTCCTGGGAAAGATCCAGGATTTGGTGAGAAGGTTCCTGCTGGTCCTGAACAGCTCTGAAGTTCCAACTCACCTGAACAGGTATGACGCTCTCCATCTTAATCATCCGGTCCCTTAGAGCTTTGATCTCCTCGTCCTTCATGTTGTTCTGCAACTTCACTTCCTGCAACCAGACAGAAGGTGGCGCTACAGAGCATTTCACAAGCTAACAAACAAGGTGTGAATCAGACCAGCACTTCCTGTGCCTCTTTCCAGAGTCCAGCTTCTTTTCTTCTGGTAAAGAAAGACAAGCCATGTTTTACGCCTGGTTCATTTGATATTGCTAAGGTAGCAGGTTCCTCGCACTCCCAATCAAACAGTTTCCATTAGCTTTATGCTTTAAGTGTAGGTGACACCAAAAAATATGCACAAATAATCAGTAAAAATTATGAAATGTTGATGTTTTTAAAAATCTTGAACAATTAAATTCTATGATAAGTGCGCAGGTGAAGTAAGGTTTTGTCTCCTTCATTGTGGTCTAAATAAGGTTAAAAACCATCGGTCTGTTTCAGAAACACCTTCAGACTGGACTTAGGAAAAAAAATGCTCCACACTAGAAAAAAAAACTGTCGATAAACAGCTGGATCTGCACAGTGTTTCCAGTTGATTTGGGTTTGAATCAGCAGGTCCCGTTCTGGAGATGACGTAGCAACAATATGTCTGTGGCTGAGGGCTGAAACAGAGTGCAGGCTTCAGACAGCTGCTGTTTATCCTTCACCTGTGCATTGTTTCTGTGTAGGCTCTCAGTTGTCCAGGTGGTTTCCATAGTAGAGAAGCCTGAATCTTCGACTGGACTGGGTTGCTTGATGTGAGGACATTTCGCTTCTAATCGCAGAAGCTTCCTCAGCTAAAATTTCTTGCTCTGGTAGTCTGACTTCTGTCTTGACTCTTGAGAGCAGAGTCAATCAGCCTCAATAACGGATTACAGCCGGCACAGGGGACACACAGGAGTTTGGTGCCAGCAGCGCCGGCTGTAATCCGTTACTGCGGCTGACTGATCGAGTCACTGCTGTTAACGAGCCGCTTTGTGCTGCAAGTTGAAAGACTCCTAGTTCCTCATCTGCAATGAAATTATCCCATAAAACAACAAAATAAAACCAAAAAAATCTGAAAATAATCAGGTTTGCTGCATGCCAAGTGGAGAAGCCACAGACACTTGTCAATATGTGTTTCCACCTGCCAATCAAAAAAAGATTCTTCCGACAAGAATAACCGTTCTGACACCGACAACATGGTGCAGCTCTGATCCGAACCACTCGGTGGAAACGGGGCTGTCAGTAGCCTGTAAAGATCCATAAATTAATGGAGTTATTAAGATAATGGTTCCGGCTTTGATATCCTCCTTCTCCAGTGTTGTGACTGGGCTGGAAGTTCCTGGTTTTTAGTGGCGCACAGTTTGAGGTCCGAATATTTATCTCTTCAGGAAATGTGCACCAGGAAAGGATAAATTTCAAACTGTTTAATTTTAGTCTCAAATATTCAATAAAGCACAGCATAACGTGTCACCTACACTTCAATACAGCTGCTAAGCTAGCACAGCGCTGTGAAATGAAAACTGTGAAATCCAAGGAAAATTTGCGGGGGGTCTGGGGGACGCAGGGCCCCAGAGTCCAAATTAATTTTGTGTCTAATGGTACATTTTCAGCATCTCCTGGGAGAGAAAAAAAAAAAAAAAAAATCTCAAAAGAAGTGCATATTTATATGATCCTAGATTCAGCTTTTCATTTGAAGTGTCACTGATAATGTTAAAATAACAGAATATGATGTGGAAGGAGGACCTGGAATGATTTTCCTTTTAACTGTAAACCAAATTATGCATCAACGCAAATAAATTTTTATTCTAATTTTAATTATAAACCAAATTATGCATCAACAAATAAACTACATGAAATTCATGAAGACTGAAAAGACAAAGCATTACAAAAACCACAGCTAAAGCTTGGAGAATATTTTGAAAATCATGGTAATATATCAATAACACTTTGTAGTAAAAAGTCACTTGTATTGTTGTGTAAATGGACTGCATTTATATAGCGCTTTTCCATCTGCATCAGACGCTCAAAGCACTTTACACATCAGGCTGCTGCCATACAAGGCGCTCACTACACACCAGGAGCAACTAGGGTCTAAGGACCTTGCCCAAGAGCCCTTAGTGCTTTTCTGGACGGACTGGGATTTGAACCAAGGATCTGTTATAGAGATCAGTGTCCGAGGATTTCTAAACTTGCAAGATGTCGTACTACACTACCACCCCCCCTCCCCCGCCTCCTCCCCATGATGAAATCTGCGTTAATTCTGCAGATCTGTGGAGTTTTCACAGCTGTGCTAGCAGGTTCTTCATGCTCCCAATCTAACATTAGCTTTATGCTAAATACAGCTGCTAAGGTAGCAGGTTCACTGTGCTCCCAGTCGAACTGTTTCCAATAGCTTTACACTGTCAGTTGGGTTTTCATGTCTACCTTCTCTACATTTTGCTAAGTCAGTAGTTTAAGCTCGTGTGATGTGCCAGACGGCGTGAACTCACCTCCAGAATATCGGTTAGCTTATCAATGTGAGCCTTCAGGTCGTACACCTTCCCTTTGTCTCCTCCCTCCCCCAGCTCTCCTCCCTCTTCAGTGGGCGGGCTTCTCTCCTCGCCGATGCCCACAGTGTCGCACACATCCTGGGCCACGCCCCTCCAGCTCTCCTTCTCATTGTTGTCTTTCTTGGCATACATTCGACAGAGTTCTTTCATCTTTACGATAGACAGGGCTTCGATCTCCTGACGGGAGTGGCGGAAGTCTCCCAGAGCAACCTGTGGGGGCCACACCAAGTACACTTACACAACATGTTCCTCATTTAACCACCAGATGGTGCTGTGATGGTGTAGAACAACAAGCCACAGCGACCTCGTAGCAGATTTCTTTGACTGCCTGCATGCGGAGATCTTCCACGGTGACCCGTTTGGGGTCTTTGCTGATTCTCCTCCTCTGGGGGATCTGATAGACTCTCAGCGGCTCCCTCCTCTTCCCACTGCTGGGCAGACCACAGCGCTTCACGATAGACTGAACCTGCAGACAGACAGCCGGGTAACATCATGAGCCTCGCAGAGCCGCGCCTGTCCGCCGTGCTTCCTCCGCAGCAGTCTGCACTTCCCGTTTGTGAACAGATGGATTCAGACTGAGTGAGGGAACCACTGATTCACTCAACTGGTTCAATATTCATAAAGAACCTAGACAATGTTTCAGCTCTCAGTGAGTCTGAGGTCATGTGTTTGAGTCCATAAAGAGGTTCTATCAACCTGCTGGAGGATCCACTGCCTCAGGAAACATCACATCATCATCACTGATGCTGTTTGAAGACTATTTTATGCCACTGAGATAATCCAGTATAAACACGCAGGTACCTCAAGAACTTTTTATTCGCAAGAATATGAAACATTTGTTACATATTCAAATAAACCCAGACAAATATTTGATCATGTTGATGGGAAACTACTTGATCTGATGATTCATAAAGTGTCATAGTGTGAAGTACAGCAGACTACTCACCATACAGTACATCCAGAAAGTATTCTATGGGGCTATTATTGTAGCAAAAGTATTCAAAAATGTGTATTTCTATCTGTGTAACCCTACTATTGAGGTGGGAGCCATTACGGAGGTATTACCTAGATTTACAGAATTTGATAGTATCTCACTAGACGTGCTGACAAAACTCGTAATGTCTACATAAAGCACAACCTGTTTATTTGATCCTATACCAACAAAACTGTTTAAGGACCTGTGGTCCACTCTTGGGCCGACTGCGCTGGAAATGATTAAACTCTCACTAGCCTCTGGATCTGTTCCTAAATGTTTCAAATCTGCAGTGATGAAACCATTATTTAAGAAACCTAATCTTGACCCCAGTGTATTCAAAAATTATAGGCAATATCAAATCTATCATTTTGTTTAAAAATTCTGGAAAAGGTGGTTTCGCGGCAGCTCATGGACCACCTCACTAAGAATAATCTTTATGAGCCACTGCAGTCTGCTTTTAGAAAATATGATTCCAGAGAGAGCTCTCACTAAAATGGTGACTGATGTTCTGGTTGCAATGGATTCAGACACCACTATGGATCTGGTGCTGTTAGATCTCAGTGCTGCGTTTGATACAGTGGATCATCATATTCTACTTGATAGGGTGGAAAATCAGAATAGCTTTTATTCATGAAGTATCCACAGAATACAAGGAATTTGAATTCAGTCAAACTGGGTCAAATTAAGATAGTTTTCACTTTGTAGTCTTGACCCTGAGCTCTTTTCTCACACAATTTCTTCTTGAGCAACATATTCTGTGCCCCCTACTATTTGATGGTATTTCTCTTTTTAGTGTCACTTTGCAAGTCTTCTAAATGTTTCTGAAGATCATGGATCTTCATATTTAAAGACTGCATTTTAACATTTTTGTCACACAGCTGTTCCATCAAGGGGCCTTGTATCCTTTTAGGCTTGCCTTGTAGATGCCCTCTTTCTAATGGGGCAATCCACTTCACAACTCGATCTGTATCCAGTTTTACACTCCTTGCCATAATACTTGCTGTTGATGTTTCCACTAGGTGTCTGAGTCTGAACGTCCACTGTCCCAAGAGTAAATGTGACACAGGCAAGTGAGAATCAGAAACTTACACATCTGACAATACATACAAACATCTATACTTGAAGCTTACTAGATCAGTATAATTGTCAATAATCTGAGGTAAAATTAGAGTGGTCAAGGTGCTGTTGGGATTTCAGTATGTCATATGTTCCTGAGTCAACTGTGTTTCTGATCCAAGTGCCCAATGTGGTAACAAAACAAATGACGACGACGCCCTACCCCAATTGCGCATAATTTTTCACAATAATGAGAATAGTCAAATTCTTATTTTAGTAATTGCTCTGTCCTGATTACAACATTAAAATCAATCACATTGTTAATGAGAATGTAAATAAATGTTGAAATGACTAAATTAAGAAGAGTACTCCATCAGGTTTATGTCACATTGAGAAATCCTAATTAATCCTCTGGAGTCGTTTCACGCGGATACGCATCAAAAGACTGACCACTTAATTCAAACATGAATTAAGTGGTCCTCCAATCAAATTACCCACACTATCCCTTTCAGTTTCAATGTTTGTTGAAACCAGTTTTTAAATTTTGTAGATAGACCCAGTAAAACCTGAATATTGATTAATAATTTTCGCAAGGAATTTTGCTGAATTATTATAGCAATGTGTGGAGAGCCCATCTGTCCACTGCTTTGTCCAATGCACGTGTGATCGGGTGGATTTCCTCACGTTCCTTCTTTCTGCATGAAGCATTTACTGCAGGAAAAGAAAAACCATTATTTCCTCTTTATCTTTTGGTGGACAGGCACAACCAAAGCCAAATAAAATGTTCACAGACCCATTTGTTATAGAAGTGCACTGCCTTGGCCTGCGTGAACATCAGGCCATCAGGCCACATCACACTGATTGGTGGAAATGCAGCATGACATCAATGTACATGGACACCCCCACCCTCTCCACATTGGTCTGTCCAGACGTCACTCAAATTGAAGAGAGAAAAAATAGCCTCCAAGCGCCCAATACTGCCTCCGAATGGAGACGAGAGGAAGTGTCACATCGGTGACATGTCAAACACAAGTCAGAAAAGTCTTGATTTGGACAGTAATTGTTTTTATAAATGGTAGAAATATAACTGGTGTGACATTCTATTGTTTTGTAAATAACTGTAAAAACATTTTACTTTTTTAATGTAAATAGTTACATGTAACTGTTTCCTACATCTGAACATATGTTTTTGAAATTTACCATTTTTATTTGTATTCTAAGTTATAAAAATGGTTTGTTAAACATATTTGTTGATTTTCACAGAAATAAAATAACTTTTTTCTATTCGGATTGTTGTGAAAGTGTAGTGACACGGACCCACAACAGGGGGCGCAAATGAACGGCCAATAGATGAGCCAAAAAGTAACAATTTAATGTTGTGAAATGTGCACAACGAACATACAGACAATCTCAGAATATAATTACAGTCAATCCACAAAGGTGACGTGTGGGCAGGCTCGAGGATAGAAGACGTCTGTCCTGAGAAGAGCCGGAACCACACGATTTCCGCTGCCACAGAACCTGGTGAATACTGGAGCCGCCAAGTCCCGAATTCCCAGGTGATCACCGTCCCCGACTGTCGGATCTGGTACTGCTGGCGAAGAACAAAGACAGTCAAGTGTGGGTGTGTGTACACCCAGTAACAACAACAGTGGGAATGCCACCTCCACCTCTCACTCAATACGTTGCAGCGATCCCTCAGAGGAAAAAGAGTGCCGTCTTGCACAGCCTCCACAAAAAGGACCGGTACTCCTGCAAACACTCACAATAAACTGATTTACAAAATACCACAAAAAGGCTGAGGATATTACCTCTAATGAAGTACGATATCTCGGCGATGAGGTGGAGATGACGTCTGGGTTTTATGGAGTGCGATGATGTAGAATGTGTGACAGCTGTCAGGAATTAATGAGTGACAGCTGTCACTCCCGGCTGTGTCCGTGGCGGCAGCGCCCTCTCGTGCCTGAAGCCCGCACTTCAGGCAGGGCACCCTTTGGTGGTGGGCCAGCAGTACCTCCTCTTCTGGCGGCCCACACAACACAGATTTTAGGTTTTAGTGTGAATTTCGGATCACTGTGTCGATGCAGTATGTCAGAATAAAAGAAAAATTGAGTCACATCGGTGAGAGAAAAAGAAAAAATCAATCAAACAAGGAAAAGTAAACAGTTTTTTAAGATAAATTATGAAGGTAAAAACAAAAGTAGTGAAAAACTCCAAGTTTATACCCAGGACTCCAGAAGGTTAACAGAGAGCCGCCGTCAGACGCTTCAACACCGTGACGCAGTGTGAAGGCAAGCTTACGTACAGCAGCCTTAACGGAGAGCCGCCATCAGACGCTTCAATACCGTGATGCAGTGTGAATGTAAACTTATGTACAGCAGCTTTAAAAGAGAGCCGCCGTCAAATGCTTTAAAGGACATGTTGCGTGTTTTTTAATGGCCCTGTTAGCAAGACAACATAAAAGTACTCATGGTTCTAAGTCTCTCTGCACACGTGTGCTAATAATTGATGATTGCTGATGTATTTTATTCCTCTCACTCTGAGCGTTAGCAGGTGCATTTCCAGCTAACGTCTCACTTGGCAATTCTCAGCGTGTGATGCACATTTTAGAATGAGCAGAAACATCCCGATGACTGACAGACAGAGGGAAATGAACCTGCCCCATCTAAAAATGAAGCTTCTGAGCTTTCGTTTGAAAGTGATGGCATGGATTGCAGACAGGAGACGACACACTTCACCCCAAAACTCAACTTTTGTGTCGGATTTTGGAACATAAAGTGTGGTTCCGCACTGTTTGTGTGGATGCTGGTTTACTGAAGCTCCATGATGCTGTTTTAACAGACTTCCTGACACACAGATGGATTTGTTACAATGGAAAAAGTCAGAATACATCATTTCCAGGAGTTAATCCCCTGGAATCTTGGCTATTTTTGGACGTTTTTGACTGCTTTCCGTTTTACCTTCATAACTTACCTTAGAAAAACTGTTTATTTGGCCTTGTTTGTTGTCAATGTTTTCAGCACAACCTTACCTGTGTGACTGTACAGTTTTTCTTTCATTCTGACATACTGCATTTAAACAATGACAGTAAATTCATCCCAAAACCTAAAATTAGAATCAGATTACTGTGATAACCAGAAATATGTTTAACAAACCATTTTTATTTTTTATTCAATTTATGTAAAAATGTAGCATAAACAAAGTTATATGCAACAATTCACATTAAAATGCAGGAAATGCTTCAGGCGTTTTTGTGGCTATTTACATGCAATAAGAAGCCACACAAAGTATATTTGTGGAACTCAGAAAAACAATTCCTGTTCAATGCACATCAGCCTCCCAAAAATGTGTAGATATTCCACCTCAATATTCATGTGCATTTTTCCCTAATTCCTTGTTTTTGTAGCATTTTTGTTGGTGTTGGTACAGACTGTCCTGGCTGTGTTAGTGGCCAAAAAAAAAAAAAAAAGAAAAAAAAAGAAAAAGAAGAACAACAACAACAAAAAAACAATAGAAAAAGGTGTTTTGGACATGGGGGGGGGGGGGGGGGGTCTCTACCTAAACTCCTGTGTTCTCTGCCCCTGGAGCCTACTCTGTGTTCCAGGACGTGGCACTGGAGCAGAGCTCTCTGCACTACAGAGAGACATGCAGCGGTCTGACAGGACACTGATTCAACACGTCAGGATCGGTACGCGTCAGCTTTTTAGTTGATATTTAGGAAAGAAAAAAGTAATTTATCCAGTTCCACTTCTCCTTCCAAAGTTTCTGGGTGGAATAATGAAGGTTCTCTTCATTTCTCCATCACAAGTGAATAAATCAGAACCAGTTCCATGTCCACACAGGAACCTCCACCTGGCTTTTCCCAGTTTTTCCCCTCATTCTGCAACAAGCTGGACGCGGTCTCATCAGCCCGTAAAATTATCTGTCAGAAGGATGCCACACCGGATCAGCACCGGCCTCCCTTTGTTTTTTTAGCCGTGGCTCGTACAAGCAGCACATTTGACCCATTCAGGTGGCTGTAAACTGCCATCTTGTCCACAGGTTTTGGTACCTTGTTGGCAGGTAGTTTTTCCCTCAGGGATGAGATCAGCCTCCAGCTCTCCTCACAAGAGCGTTTGTCCGAATCATCCCCACTGTCGCTGTCAGCATACTGTCGACACAGAAGGACTACGGATCAGAACAGACACCGAACACTGCCGAGCGTTACAACTCTGTCAGCATCCTACCAGTCTGTGCTGCTCCAGCAGCAGATCAGCTTCCTCTTTCTCCTTACGGTACTGAGTCTCCACATCCTGTAGCCTAAAAGATACAAATCAATCAATCAGTATTGATGAGGGGATATATCTAAGTAACAGTTTGCAACCTGAGCAGTTGAATGATTTTTCTCCAGTTTCAAACAATCTGAAGCGTGCAGCTGGAATCAGTCACCGGGTGAATTATGAATGTAGTGTTAGAGTGCCCCCTACCTCTTCTCCATCTCCAGTTTGATATCAATGCCTTGTTTTTCCAGCAGTTCTTTCTGAGCGTAGTTCCAGTCCTCTGGCTCCCCCTGCTGCTCCACTGTGGCACTGCGCTCTCGCTCCAACCTTGCCTGCTCCGGGTGGTTGAAACGGAAAACGTGGTTCTTTCCCATAACAATGCGGTTACCTAGCAACAGAGGAAGAACACAGATCACAGAAGTAGAGAGATGGAATGGACAAGTTCTGATCTTGGGGGCTGAGGTTGCACTTGGGGGTTTTTCACTTCCGGTCTTTTGCTCTGCAGCCAGTGCTTCGTCCACAGGTATTATAAACTTCACCTGTTTGGAATCAACGATATCAAATGTAGCAGGATGGATGACCTTAATGATGTTCAGCTGGTGGATTGAGTGCAGCTGGTTGTGGCAGAGGAGTGTTTGTATAAAAGAGGGAGTGTGCGCTTCTTCTCTTTCTCGAGACTGACTGCAGGTGTTTGGACATGTTCACTTCCACGTTCCCGTGAAGACAGGTAGGCGCCAGCCACAACTGCAGTCTCGTTGAGGTGTGTTGTTGAGTGTTTAAGGAGATGGTTTTGTTGTTTAGAGATCTCTGTGTGGGCTGTCATTGGCGGTGCGCTGCTGAGAGTTTGTGGTGCTGTTGACGCTCAGGGGTGGTGTTGAGTTACAGCTGATTGCTGTGACGGACGTTCAGTATGTACAGCGCGAAGTTAAGCTCCTTTTTCAGATATTTGTTATTTATATTTATCTGTTCAAAATGTAGGATTTTGGACTGAGCTGTGGAAGGAGGCCCTGCTGCTTTGCTCTGGTGCTCTGCTGGAAGATTTCATCCTGTGAGACTGCTGGATGCGCCCTGTTTGCTGTGGCGGCTTTACGCTCAGTGTGGACGATTGGAAAACTGACAGCTGCGTGTGCTGCCGGGTTGCATGATGCAAGGGCGCCCTCATGTGGCTATGAACAGTAGCGTTTTAAATTAGTATTTATTAATGTCTTTTTACTAGAAATCTTATTGTTAATAAATTCTTGTTTTGTGTTTTGGGAATCACTTCTCTGTCTCATTTGTAACGAACCTGTGCATTTTAAGTTGAAGTTACTCAAATTGTCAAATTCCCTGGGTGAAACTCAGAGGGTGGTGTCACAAGCCCGACAAAATAAGGTTCAAGGTTATGATCAATTATTACCTCCGCCAAGGAGGTTATGTTTTCAGTCGTGTTTGTTTGTCTGTCTGTCAGCAGGATAACTCAAAAAGCTTTGAACGGATTTTGATGAAATTTTGTGGAGTGGTTGGAAATGACAAGAGGAACAAGTGATTAAATTTTAGTGGTGATACCGATCACAATCCGGATCCATGAATTTTTTAAAGGATTCTTCACCATTGTGGGATAGGGGGAATTTTGACATTCTAGTTTCTAACTCCACAAAAACAAGGCAGAAAGGCTTGAAAAAAATTAGGGTGTAACAGTCAAATGTTCTATCAAACAACAAAGTTTGGTGACGATCGGATCCGGATTCTGGATCTGGTGATCCAGAATATGCAAAAATATAGGGAAAATAGAAAATGTGTCAGTGTGAGGTGACAAATGAAGCTAGAGATGCACAACTAACACCAAATTGTAGCTGAATCTGTACTGATTCAGTAAGGTGTCATCAGATTTGATGTAGCTTCAAATGTTATGGAGCTCGATCCAGAAGAAAACCGCCATTACCGAAAAATCGTTTTTATACAATAACTTTTGAACTAATAAAGACATAAAAGTGATTCCAAGTTCTAGTGGTATGTTTTCATGGTCAAGGATGTCAAATATACAGGAAAGAAAAGTGTATGTATCATAGTTTTGGTTGTAACACTGAATTGTTGAATAGATCACTGTGTCAAGGAGGGAATCTCTTTAGGGTCAGTGACCCTATGGCCTTGTTTAGAGAAGTGTTTCATAAATGTTAAAAAATTTGCAGTTTAGTTGAATAATAAATTGAATTTTTCCTCTTATTTGTTTTTGTCTATAAGCACATGCAATATCAATATCAGTGCTCAGATGACAGTAGCTTCTGGGAAAGGTGCAAGTTGCAATAAACTGTGATGCCAAATGCTAAGGATACATGCTATCCAGTCACAGCAGATGAAACTGTTTTACTACTGAGCAAACATCATTGTTAAACTTTTTTAGGTTCAATGATTCCACGGCGTGTAGATGTTATGGCGTCAGTGACCCCATGGCCTTGGCAGAGGTTTACACTCTCCGAGTGCTTCTAGTTCTGAATAATTTACCGAGCCTTACATTTTGTAGCTGCCACGATTACCGCTCACGAAGTCATGCTGCTCTCAAAACGAAAATGCTTAGTTTGGGCCGAACTGTTATTGCTGCGAAGGTTTGGAAACAACCGGTTAGGTTGAAAGGGGGTATCTCACACGTCGGGAACTATTCAGATAAAATATATCTCATATAAAATATAGATCTTGGAGTCGATCTGCAACAAGGCAAGTTTTAAAAGACACTTAAAGTCAATTTCATTCAGTTAGCTAAGGGAAGAGGAACACCACCCTTTTGTTTTTATTTTTTATTTTATTTGATTTCTGGTCCAAAACACAACCTTATCTTCTAGTCCGAATCTCTGCTTTAAATTTGTTGTAGTTTACACTTCTACAGGGATACAGCTGCTCTTTATTTTTCATTAAGATCTTATTGTGCTCTGTTCAATTTGTACTTATTTTATTGGTATCCCAATAATTATATATATATATATATATATATATATATGGAAAAAGCCTTTATGCTTTATTGTGTCATCTGTGTATCACTGATATACAGTTGTATACACACGTTTGTGCCCCCCTGATAATTTTCATGATTTTCCTTTATAAATCATTGGTTGTCTGGATCAGAAATTTCAGTTAAATATATCATATAGCAGATGAACACACTGATATTTGAGAAGTGAAATGAAGTTTATAGGATTTAAGTGTGAAATAATTATTTAAACAAAATTAGGCAGTTGCATAAATTTGGGCACGCTTGTCATTATATTGATTTGAATACATTTAGCACTAATTAATAGAACACAAAATTGGTTTGGTAAGCTCATTAACCCTTGACCTCCTTACACAGGAGAATCCAGTCATGACAAAGGGTATTTAAGGTGGCCATTTACAAATGTTTCCCCTCTTTGCATCTCTTCTAATGAGTGGCAACATGGGAGCCTCTAAACAACTTGAAAACAATCTTTAAACTACCTGAAAATAAAGACTGTTCAACATCATGGTTTAAGGGAAGGATACAAAAGCTATCTGAGATTTCAGCTGTCAGTTTCCACTGTGAGAACACAGTGAGGAAATGGAAGTGTCTGTGCATTGTTCAACTATACAGTGCACTTTGCACAAAGAGATGCTGTATGATGCTGTAATGAAGAGTTAGCCTTTTCTGCGTACATGCCACAAAGAGTTGCTTGAGGTATGCTAAAGTACATTTGGACAAGTCAGCTTCATTGTGGAATAAGGTGCTGTGGACTGATGAAACGAAAATTGAGCTATTTGGACATAAGGGGCGGTATGCATGGCTGAAAAAGAACACAGCATTCCAAGAAAAACACTTGCGACCTACAGTAAAATTTGGAGGTGGTTCCATCATGCTGTGGGGCTGTGTGGCCAGTGCAGGTACTGGGAATCTTGTTAAAGTTGATCACATGGATTCCAGTCAATATCAGCAGATTCTTGAGAACAATGTTCATGAATCAGTGACAAAGTTGAAGTTGCTCCGGGGCTGGACCTTTCAACAAGACAACGACCCTAAACACTGCTCAAAATCTACTAAGACATTCATGCAGAGGCACAAGTGCAACGTTCTGGAATGGCCATCTCAGTCCCCAGACCTGAATATTATTGAAAATCTGTGGTGTGATTTTAAGCGGCTGTCCATGCTCAGAAACCAACAAACCTGAGATGTTTTGTAAAGAAGAATGGTCCAAAATACCTTCAACCAGAATCCAAACTCTCATTGGAAGCTATAAGAAGCATTTAGAGGCTGTTATTTCTGCAAAAGGATCTACTAAATATTGATGTTAATGGTTGTTAGCTAACCTGTCTGCATTACTGCCAACTAATTTATAATAAGTCATTTTATCGGTTTGTCCTCTGCTTTATCGGAACAATGTGATTCGACAACAGACGAGCTGGGGGGGGGGACAAATATTCTACTCTCAGCTCAATTTTTACTTGTGCTGTAAATTATGTTTCACAGTACAACCAAGACCTGGGCTGCGTGTCGTGGTACGATGCGCAATGTGTCGCTTAGTAAGGCCAGGCCAGGCTGACCGCCCGGCCGACCACAGTAACTAGGCTTACTAACCTTGTTTCAGGATGACAGCTTCATTTATCTGCTTCCCGTTTACGTATGTTTCTGCTCCGATCAATGGCTCCAATGTGACCACCACTGTGACAGAAGGACAGAGAGACACAGTGAAACAAAATAATTTTGGTCAGAAGAGATGAATTTACACTCTTGAGATGTCACCATGGCAACCATGAATGACGACACAATACCTGAGAAACGTCCAGGCAGCTTTGACACAAAGACAGAGACAGGTAGTGATCAGCTGAGGGACAAATATTAGTTTGACCTTTGAACCAAACCCTCCAGGAAAACTGCGTGTGAATGTGAATTAATAGACCATTTCATGGATACCGCCACGTTGGAGTGCACTCTGGGGCCATTTGGGGACAAACAAAGCATCCCACGCGAGATGTTGGACTGCTCGGACCTGTTACAGAGGCTGTGATCTCGTAATGATGTCACAAATCCCGCTGAGAAAATTTTTTTCGGTGACAGGGCCCTGGTTTCAGCTTTTGTTTTTGTTTTTCACCACTTTTAATTTCCCTGAAATTAATAAAATATCAAATGACAAGGATTTTCATTCACCTTGTTAAACGGTACGTTCCATCTTTCACCTAATGAAAAATTCCATTGCACTCAAACACTCATTATTTCTATAATACTTCATTACAATAATAAGTTGGAGACCAGTAGTAATCAAAATATAAAGACTAACATGAGTTTTGTGATAAAATATGTATTATTTCTAAAGCTGTTAGTTTAAAGCTGAAATGCTGCAGTGGCCCGGCCTAGGCTTGGTGCTGCCGTGTTTATGATGTACATGATCACAACTGAGGTCATAAACAGTGTAACGTGCAGAAAGAGTCACTGTTGGAGGGTGTAAATGTACCACTGCTGGTCTATCAGATTAAACACATGGCCGATAAGACTCAGCGAGTTTTATGATGTCATTACGAGATCACATCCGAGGATCACAGCAGGCCAACATCTCCTGTGGGATGCTTTTTTGTCCCCAAACGGCCCCAGAGTGCACCGCGCTAAATCCAACATGGTGGTATCTGTGAAATGATCTATTTGTAACTGGACCTTGCACACAGAGTGTGTAATACCTGAACTGCTGATTCGAGTAAATTATTATCACTTAGTGATATCATAAAGGTGTTGGCCAAATGCAAAAACTCACCATCAGTGTTTGAAGTCCAACTGAAATTTAAACACTCAAAAACCACAAAACAACTAATGGAAGGAGTTTCCAAAAACAGACTGAAAGACAGACAGGTACAAGATGGGAACAGAGACAGACAGATAGGTGTCTCACCCTCGCCACACCATGACCGACAGACAGGTAGGTGTCTCCAAGTTTGAGAATGGACAAAGAAAAAAACCTCTGAAAAATGGAGGGGGCCCGAGCACCACTGTAGGCCCCTAGCGGGTCCAGGGGCAGCATCCCTGCTGGGGGCCCACAGGTTTTGAGTATTTTAGAGGCATTTCAGGGCCACTAGAGAGACCTAGTTTCCACTGTATATTTTTTGTATGTTGGGGTATGTGGAAACCTGACTGTAATAACAGATTCAGTTGATGTAGACCTTCTTTCAGTGATACCTGCCCAGTGCTATAGCCTATGTACTTACTATAAATGCCATAGCATTGGACAGATAGCTCTGGAATATACTGGAACTTTATGCAAGTATGTGTAAATAATTTAAAGAGATTAAAACCTATCAAAACAATATTTGTGGTATAAAACTGACTTTATTAATAATTATATGTAAAATGTATGCTTACAAATTATTGCCCCATAATAAATTCCTAAATCCACGTGAGTTTGCACCCCAACTACTTATGTCAGTCACCAGGAAAACCCCACAGGCACATACAGCATAGGACAGGGGTGGGCAATCATATACCATCAAGGGCCGAGACACTGTAGGTTTTCTTGCTACCAATCACCTCAACAAGTGGTTTCATTAATGATCAGGCGTTTATGTTCAGGGGAGAAGCTCATCAGCAACCCACCTGATGAGGTGATTGGTTGCAAGGAAAACCTGCAGTGTCTCGGCCCTCGTTGCCCACCCCTGGCATAGTAACATTAAAAGCACACATCCTGTGCATCAGCTGTACCGCAGTCTACAAAATTCACCAAAATAAAAATTAAAAATAAAATTGATGCGGGCCGAATGTGGCATGCAGGCAAAATATATCTCATCAATTTTTAAAGGTTTATCTGAAGGAAATCAATTATAAGGCCTGAAAGAAGTTTCTGTAGGAAGTATTTTAGCCATCAGGTCAAGTGAGAGGGGGAAGTGTTGGCTTTTAAATACTTGAAAGACACTAGACTCAAAGGATTAGGGATGAGTACTGATAAAATTTTAATCGATATTGATACCATTATCAATTCCACTTATCCATCCGATTCCTTATCGATTTCCTTATCAATACCTCTTGTGAATTTTCTGTGTACTAAAAGTAGGCTTTACAGGTTTTCTACGTCAACAACATTTTTTGAGTCTTAAAGTAAATAAACGTGAAATTGGTCACTGGATCCTTAAACTCTGGACTTAAATTCTGCATGGTAGATCCTTGATCTCTGGACATAAAAAGAAATAAATTAAATCTGTAGTTTTTGTCAAAACCATTTCCTTTCAAACATTACTGGCATGAATGTGTGTATCTATGTATGTATCTATGTATGTAGATGAAGACACGGGGTTCACTAGATGATTATGATAATGGGATTTAAGTTTGTGTTAAATGTGGGGAGGTGACATGTTCTGTTTTTTTATGTGTTTTAAAATTTTATTCTATATGTTTTATTTTTGTGAATTTGTGTTTTTAATGTTAAGCACTTTGGACACCAGTCGGTGCTGTAAAACGCTTTATAAATAAATGTTGATTGATTGATTGAAATGTGTTTGTAGCATGGCCCAAGTAGAGGGTCACCCCTTTAAGTCTGGTCTTTTCCTTATCACTGTCACCTGTGTGCTTGCTCTGGGGGTTGGTAATGTGTATATATGTACAGTGAGGAAAATAAGTATTTGAACACCCTGCAATTTTGCAAGTTCTCCCACTTAGAAATCATGGAGGGGTCTGAAATTTTCATTTTAGGTGCATGTCCACTGTGAGAAACAATCTAAAAAAAAAGAAAAAAAGAAAAATCCGGAAATCACAATGTATGATTTTTTTAAATAATTTATTTGTATGTTACTGCTGCAAATAAGTATTTGAACACCTACCAACCAGCAAGAATTCTGTCTCTCACAGACCTGTTAATTTTTCTTTAAGAAGCCCTCTTATTCTGCACTCTTTACCTGTATTAATTGCACCTGTTTGAACTTGTTACCTGTATAAAAGACACCTGTTCACAACCTGTCCACCATAGCCAAGACCAAAGAGCTGTCGAAGGACACCAGGGACAAAACAGGCTGGGATGGACTACAGGACAACAGGCAAGCAGCTTGGTAGAAGACAACAACTGTTATGATTATTTATTAGAAAGTGGAAGAAACACAAGATGACTGTCAATCTCCCTCGGTCTGGGATTCCATGCAAGATCTCACTTTGTGGGGTAAGGATGATTCTGAGAAAGCTCAGAACTACACAGGAGGACCTGGTCAATGACCTGAAGAGAGCTGGGACCACAGTCACAAAGATTACACTAGTAACACATGATGCTGTCATGGTTTAAAATCCTGCAGGGCAGCAAGTAAGTAAGTAAGGTTTATTTATATAGCACCTTTCAAGATAGAAATCACAAAGTGCTTCACATAAGAACAGAGAAATTAAAAACAGCAGAAACATAAAACCATAAAAACTAGGTAAAAGCCAGCCTATACAAAAGGGTCTTTAGCTTCACTTTAAATGTTTCAACAGAGTCCATGGAGCGTAAGTCCAAAGGCAATGCATTCAACATTTTAGGTGCCACCACCTCGAAAGCACAGTCTCCCCTGGTCTTCAGTCTTGTCCTAGGCACAACCAATAGACCCAGGTCCGAAGACCTCAGAGACCTACTTGTCACATATGGATGTAATAGCTCGGTTATATAAGATGGCATTTGACCATGCAGAGCTCTAAAAGTCAGTACTAGAATTTTAAATTGGAGCAAGGTCCCCCTGCTCAAGCCAGCACATGTGCAGGCCCGTTTGAAGTTCACCAGAGACCATCTGGATGATCCAGAGGAGGCATGGGAGAAGGTCATGTGGTCAGATGAGACCAGAATAGAACTTTTTGGAATCAACTCCACTTACCATGTTTAGAGGATGAGAACAACCCCAAAAAAACCATCCCAACCATGAAGCATGGGGGTGGAAACATCATACTCTGGGGGTGCTCTTCTGCAAAGGGGACAGGACGACTGCACCGTATTGAAGGGAGGATGGATGGGGTCATATATTGCGAGATTTTGGCAAACAACCTCCTTCCATCATTAAGACCATTGAAGATGGGTCATGGCTGGGTCTTCCAGCAGGACAATGACCCCAAACACACAGGGCAACTAAGGAGGGGCTCTGTAAGAAGCAATTCAAGGTCCTGGAGTGGCCTGGCCAGTCTCCAGACCTGAACTCAATAGAAAATCTTTGGAGGGAGCTAAAACGTCAAACCTGAAAGATCTAGAGAAGATCTGTATGGAGGAGTGGACCAAAATCCCTGCTGCAGTGTGTGAAAACCTGGTGAAAAACTACAGGAAACATTTGACCTCTGTAATTGCAAACAAAGGTTACTGTACCAAATATTAACATTGATTTTCACAGGTGTTCAAATACTTATTTGCAGCAGTAACATATAAATAAATTATTAAAAAATCATACATTGTGATTTCCAGATTTTTTTTATATTATGTCTCTCACAGTGGACATGCACCTACGATGAAAATTTCAGACCCCTCCATGATTTCTAAGTGGGAGAACTTGCAAAATCACAGGGTGTTCAAATACTTATTTTCCTCACTGTATGTATGTATATATGGGGTGGGCGTTTATAAGCTTTGCTTCTTCTCACCCCCTTATTGGTCACACATGTCACTGTGGAATTGTCTTGTGTATCAGTTTTTGTTATTATCGAGTTTGTGTGTCAAAATAAATAAATTCAAAATGTCTTTCCATACCTCTGAGCTGAGCTCTTGCAGCTGGCTATGCTGCATGTCAGGATGTAATTCATAAAGAATGCAGGGCATCTCATTTTGGGAGGAAAAAACATTTTAGTCAATTGTAGTTTATTTTCTGTATTACAGCGTTTGGAAAGAGTTGTCATTTTATTTAAAGCGGCGATTCATTTTGAAGTTATTAATTCCAACCGGACTCTGTCTCTGCAGACAGACACACGCAGCATTTGGAGCTGTGCCAACGGAACGGAGGACAATTCTCATTTCTTGACTGCAATAAGACAAGAGTCCCAGTTAGTGACTTTAATCCACACAAAAGTGACACACGACTGACATATTTTAACGGTTTTACGAGGGGTTAAGAAGCGGACTTGCCGCTTCTGCCCATATGGAAAAGATATACATAAATTTTATAAAGTGTGTATCTGTTCTATCTGGAACTTGTAAGTAATGCATGTGGCAGCCAAACCAAATATAAGATCCTTAGTAAATTTGTACAATACGTGACTTATATAAATTGGGAACTTAAAAGAACAATATATGACAGTAATTCCACATACAGAATCCTTAGTAGATATGTGTAATATCAAACTGAGACTTATAAGCACAACACATGTCAAATATAAAGTTTATTACTGGAACCGATGTAACTTCTTGTAAGTTTTTTCTATTTCTTTTCCATATGGGTGAAGAGCAGCAAATCAAAGAACCAACGCGCCAGCGGATTGAAGCAGTGCCTCATTGGTTCATGCTTCAAAGTGGAGTCGCGTTGCAGAAACGGTTGATTACAAAGTTGCTGCAGGGTCTATAATCAACGTAGAGAAATGATCATTTTCCCGACAGACACCCTCAAAAACAATGGTCGCGCTGAAGGACCGATAAGGGAATCGTTAAGCAAAAACACTACTGATGTCGATGGATCGAATCATTTCTTAATGACACCCAAAAAGAACGGTTCTCGATACCCAACCCTAGAGAGGATTTAGTGCTGCTGTAACAGACTGATGCAGGATTTGGGTTTGTTTGCTGTTTTTCTTTGTTTTGGTTTATTTGTTCTGTTACTTTGTTTAGTTTCTAGCTGATGGTTTGTCCTGCTTGGGTCTGTCTGTCCCTTTCTCTCGTCTGTCTCTGCTGACTCTTGGTGGTGGGTGTTTCCCTTTCTCTGGCCACACCCTCTTTCTGGACTGTTCCACGCATACCTGCTCTCAATCTGCACCTCATCACCTGGGTGTTTCTAAGCTCCTCAGTTTGTCTCATTCCTTTGCCAGACTGATGCGCCTTGTGCCTTCTCTCCAGCTCTGTTTTGTGTATTCTCGACCTGTCTGCCTCACGTGTGTTACCATTACCTGCCTGTATCCTCCACCCTGCCTTTTGGCTGATGATTCTGATACTGTTACTCTTGTTGGACTGCCTTGCTGTGTACCGGACCCCATTTACTGTTTCAGTAAACTGCTTTACTCACAGAGCTTGTTTTCTGAGTCCTGCATTTGCATCCAGCTAAACCCGTCATCCAGACCTGATAGGTGGCGTCAATGCAACAATAAGCATGCTGGTTGCGTTATACACCACAAAAGAAGAAGGGTTTATTTGTTTTCTTCACAGGGTCATGTTTTGAGAAAGAATGCGTTTCATGTCAAAATAAAGCCATAGAATACTTTTTTTTTAAGTTAGTTTTATATATCGAAATAAACGGAATATGGAAATAAATTTTGACGTAAATCCGTATACAAACATAGGTTTTGCAGAACTGAATTTCACTTCAGTACGTGCACAGTATTATACAAAAAAAAAGAATGTTTATGAGTTCAATGGTACAAATATTTAATTTGGTGAAAGCTGGAACATACCATTCAATGAGGTGAAGCTGAATTAAATATTCATTCCATTCAAAAAATGTAAAAACATTCATTATTTGTTTTATATAATGACTAAAACAGATCCTTGGCCTTTTGATATTTTATTAATTTATGAAACAGAAAAGTGACTTACATTTTGGTGTTCCACTGCTGCTAAAGTCCAAATTGTGACGTAGTCCAGTGGTGCTGTGCACTGACTTCGGACTTATATTAAAAAAAAAAAAGACTGTTTCCTCAGTCCAGCCAAAAATCACACCAGCTTTCATCTGAACAGCTCTTCATGCATCCAGACAGCTTACAGCAGAGTGGATTTTGTGTGAGTGTGTGTGTGTTACAAGAATTAGCAGAATCAGTTAGCTCAATCAAATCATCGTCTCGGTAGAGTAGTTGTCCCCTGCGTGTGCACACACACAACCAGGTCAACGCTTGTGCACGTGTGTACTACCAAAAAAAAAAAGACTGTACATCCTCAGTGCAGCAAAAAAAAAAAAATCACAACAGAAATTAGTCCAGCTTTTCATTCTAACTTCCTGCCAACAGCCTCCAGAGAGCGCAGAGGACTTGTGTGTGCGTGGGTGTGCGCGCATTGTACGTGTGTGGGCATGCGCGTGTGTGTGCATGTGTGCAGAGTGCAATGGTACCAAATGTATGGAACCAAATTTGCACTCTTTTCCACGTTCTGGAGCCAGGCAGATTAGTCCGTTTAATATTCATTTGATGCCGTTTCTTCGTCTTGCAGTGCCCTTCCAAGGTTTTGTTGATGAAATCCGAACATAGCATGCAGAGAGCTTTACCAGGGAGATCAACCTTGCGGACGAATTCACAGAATCTTCCCTCTGTCACGTCCACCTCCAGTTTCAAACATGTCCACTTACACCTATTTATTAATGCCACTATTGATGTCTTTAACATGGTGTTCGTCCTCTTGCTCCATAATTTTGGTCATGTTACAGATGCAGCTTGACAGATCAAACTTTCAGAAAATCAAGATGTCCACATCTGGGTACTCTCAGTGACTTTTGTTATTACAGAGATTCCGATTGGCGGAAAGTTCACTGTTGTAGAAAAAGTAACCAATGACATTGCGTATTTTAGCAACGCAGTTCCCGTACTTATGAGGAAAGGTTTAACAAGCATAGCTGGCCCCGCTGCACCTTACCCCCAAATTTTTCTCAATGGATTTATGCTGACATCAGAAATGGCCCAGAAATCCAGAAAAAGTTGAAAATCCAAGAAAAATTCTTATCCTTGCGTCTCACCCTCTCCACACCATGACAGACAGGTACGAGATGGGAAGGCAGACAGACGGGTAGGTCTCTCACCCTCTCCATGACTGCTGGTCTCGCTGACAAACACACAATGGATCTCCTTAATGAACTGCCCGGACAGTTTGATGTCCACATCCTGCTGTCCAACCCTGAGACAGAGACACAGTGTGAAAGAAGGCCCAACAGGAAGTAGAATCAAGAGCAAAGCGCTACATCACCTGGTGATGCCTTCTTTGATGTAGTAGAGCAGACACTCTGACATCAGAGGATCTTCGTTCAAGTTGACCAAGTGAGGAGTCTAACGCACAAAGGGAGGGGCCAGAGGGAGGGGCCAGGTTAGACCAGAGCTCATTTTGTTTTCGTTACAGTAACACGCTTATGAACCTGGTCAGAAAACAATTGGATCAAAATAGCAGAAAGTCTGGCAGCATTCTCATCCCTGTGGTCCACTTGTCATCGTTGCCGATGCCTCATCCGCTGATGTCACTACACAGCTGCCAATTAGCAGCAGCGAGTGAGGCAGCTGCAGAAGTGTCAGAACGTTCACAGGTTTATCCAGCACTTGCCTCTGAAACAGTAATCTGGCCAGTAATCTGTAGGTCACGTCAGAAACATGTGGACAGACAAACTCACCCCTTTAGGAGAGAACACACCCAATGTTCCTCCATCTTCTTTAATGGACACACCCATTTCTGCAAGCAGGGCCTCTCTGGACAACAAGGACAGACACAGAGAGGCAGATTTAGACTGTCTGCTGGTCAAAGTGGACTAAAGAGAAAACTGGAGCCTGCTGTCTACTTTTTCCTGAGGAATTATGATATCATCAGTAAACAACAGCACTCAGACACTCACAGAACATGTCAGTGACAAAACCAGAGGGAACAAGAGCCTGGATCATAGCTACAGGGAGTCAGACCAAAGTCCTTTAAAACAGCATGATTGAACCCTGTAAAGTCTGAGGTTCGGGCTCCGGGGACTGAGGACCCGTTCAGACTGGGGTTTGTCTGAACAGGTCCTCAGATCCACACCATGTGGACGACGTCACCATCAACAAAATAAGAAATGGTGCATGAAGAACAAAGTCACACTGCTGCTAAATCAGGCCGACTGAGGATCACTGTGACAGCAAGTCCAAAGCAGACTCAGCTGATCCAGACCAGTGTTTCTCAAGCTTCTTCAGACCAAGAACCGCTAAAACAAAAACAAAACAAAAAATCTCATGGACCCCCTTCATCTCCAAATACCCACAAACACCCCACCAGCAGCTGTTAGACCCTTGGACATCAGGGACATTGTGTGTTTAAGCTCCTCCCACCAGCTGTACGCACTGTGTACTAACCACACCGTGACAATTTGTGCTGCTGGCATGAACATTTAAAACATTCATTTATTTTTGTGCTGTGACCTCTGAACTCTGCTCTAAAGTTTATTCTTTGATGCCTTCAGGATTTGAGTGCACCTCTGAGGTTGTCACAAAGTAATTTTGTTGTGTTACATGAGAACAATAAAGTGCGTGAACTTAAACATCACCGGGCAGGGCAGTAAGCTCCGCGCCCTCAGTCCCAGCTCTGTCTGACTTTACCTCTCCAGGCGGATGGATTCTGTCTTTCTGAGTTTTTCTTCCCACGTCTCATTCAGCTCAGCAATGATTTTCTCAGTTTCCTGCGAAGGCAAACAGGTTACGCCGACGGCGCCGTGGTGTGATTTGTGTGACATCACATCATTTAATCACTGACCAGCAGTCGCTCTGCTGCCTCCTCTTTAGTGATGGTCTCCGCAGCAACAGTCTCTTCTTCACCATTCACAATCACGTGGTCTGCCGTGACTTCACCGACAGACATCAGTTCAACGCCTGCAGCTACAAAACCAATCAATCATCTGATTGATCTGACCACGAGACGACATCCACTCAAGACTCTTTGAAAAACATTTTCACACAAATGAAAACAAACAAAAACAATATAACAGTAAACTATCTCACTCGTTAATTCTGTCACTAACAGTCACTTCAAGGACAAAAGTGAAGCAGGGATGAAAAGAATTTACCCTAATGTGTAAGTAAACCTTTTTTATATTGCACTTTAAAGTGCCGTGAAGTGAAGTGTTTCCTTCAAATTTAAAAGCCTGAAGGTGAAGCACTGGTCACACATTCATCTCATTCCATTCAGCCATTTGTCTTGCTTCTGCTGTCCCTCAAAAATTATGTGGATTATTGACTTTAAATGACTTCTTGCAATAATAATGTTCCAGTCTCACCTTTAGCATTAGCCCCTCATTACTCTGCTCGCTAACGTCAGCCTTTCAAAATAAAGCTGCTGGCTTGTATTCCTCCTTTAATCTCAAACATCTCTGCCATCGTTACGAAACTTTCACAGTCAGTTACAGAAGAAACAAACGAGTTAAAACAACCAAGGGAACGCTGATATTACCTGAAGGGGTGGAGACACTGGCTGTGACTGACAGTTGAACTGGGCTGGAGGAAACACCCACACTAGCACTCATGTTGTTGTTGACTTGGAAAGAAAACAGTTAAATGTTACTTACTGTTTTGGGGGGATCATGTGACACAAAGATACAATAAACATGATGTTCTGAGCAAACAGACAACACATGTACATGGTGTGCAGGGCTGTGAAATGACAATTGTGAAATCAGAGGAAAATTTGCAGGGGCTCCTGGGGTGCATAGGACCCCAGGAGCCCCCGGATCTTGGGCCCCGTGGGATCCCAGAAATCAAATAAATTTTTTATCTAATGATACATTTTCAGCATCTCCTCGAACAAAAAATCTAAAAATTAGTGCATATTTAAATGATCCTGTAGTCAACCTTTCATTTGAACTGTCAATGTTAATGTTGAAATAACAGAATATGACTTGGAAGTAGGACCTGGAATGATTTTCCTTGTAATTGTAAACCAAATTATGAATTAACTCAGAACAATTAAACTACATGAAATTCATGAAGACTGAAAAGACTGTTAAGGCATTTTAAAAACTACAGCTAAAGCTTGTAGAATATTTTGAAAATCAAGGTAAAATATCAATAACACACCTTATAGTAAAAAAAAAAAAAAAAACCCACATTCTTATGTAAATTCCTGTTAAACCACTCAAAGCCACAGCATCTTTTTCCCATGAAAAAAGTCTACCTTAATAAAAACTCATGTACATTCTTGTGTAAGTTCATGTAAAGCCATTCAAAGCCACAATCTTTTATTCCAATGAAAGAAAGTCAAGATTAATGAAAAAGTCACAATCTTTTCTAAAATCCTGTTTGAACAGCACAATGTTTTTCTTACCGTGTTTCCTGAGGGCACAGTTCGCTTTTCCCGTTTCTGTAATCTTTCAGGTGTGTTGATGAAGCCAGTGACAATTCCACAGATTCTTATCCTTATCAGACTTCTCTCTGTCTGACATCAGATGTCAACTTTCACAAAAACCCTCCTAAAAATGTCAGAGGAGTTGATTTCAGAGCGCTTATACCCTTTTTGCAAACTGCAGAGCCAAACTGACAGATCATGATTCCTCTGCTGACCCAGATCACATGGATCTGTGTACCAGTGTTATGCATAACATGCACAGACAGTATAACATCCACACCCTTCTAGTGTAATTTAACATATAACTACAACAAGTATGTGTAGACAGGAGTTTTTCTAGGAAAAGGGGGCAACACTAGTTGGGACGGACCAGAGTAAACAAGATGTTTTTGTATTTTGTTTTTTTTTTTTGGGGGGGGGGGGGGGGGTGCACTTTTGAAAATTACAGGTGAAAATTGGACATTCTAGGGCTTCCTGAAGGACCAGTATAGTGACTCAGTAAGTAAGGGCAAATAAGTCAAATGAGTAAATTATCATAGACACAGAACATTACAGAACTCTGGAACACGCCAGACTGCGTGTTTCTCAATCAGGATGGCGTCAGAACAACAGAGTGGCAGCTGTGTGAAACAAGGCACGTTTACGCGCTCTTACTGTCATTCGTGGTGCAGCACACTGATTTCCTGGTTTAGAAAAACCCTAGTGTAGATATACAGTGAGGAAAATAAGTATTTGAACACCCTGCAATTTTACAACTTCTCCCACTTAGAAATCATGGAGGGATCTGAAATTTTCATCTTAGGTTCATGTCCACTGTGAGAGACATAATCTAAAAAAAAAATCTGGAAATCACAATGTATGATTTTTTAATAATTTATTTGTATGTTACTGCTGAAAATAAGTATTTGAACACCTGTGAAAATCAATGTTAATATTTGCTACAGTAGCCTTTGTTTGCAATTACAGAGGTCAAATGTTTCCTGTAGTTATTCAGCAGGTTTTCACACACTGCATCAGGGATTTTGGTCCACTCCTCCATACAGATCTTCTCCAGATCTTTCAGGTTTGGAGTTTCAGCTCCCTCCAAAGATTTTCTATTGAGTTCACGACCTTGAAATGCTTCTTACGGAGCCCCTCCTTAGTTGCCCTGGCTGTGTGTTTGGGGTCATTGTCATGCTGGAAGACCCAGCCATGACCCATCTTCAATGCTCTTACTGAAGGAAGGAGGTTGTTAGCCAAAATCTCACAATACATGACCCCATCCATCCTCCCTTCAATACGGTGCAGTCGTCCTGTCCCCTTTGCAGAAGAGCACCCCCAGAGTATGATGTTTCCATCCCCATGCTTCACGGTTGGGATGGTTTTCTTGGGGTTGTTCTCATCCTCTAAACATGGTAAGTGGAGTTGATTCCAAAAAACTCTATTCTGGTCTCACCTGACCACATGACCTTCTCCCATGCCTCCTCTGGATCATCCAGATGGTCACTGGTGAACTTCAAACGGGCCTGGACATGTGCTGGCTTGAGCAGGGGGACCTTGCTGCCCTGCAGGATTTTAAACCATGACAGCATCATGTGTTACTAATGTAATCTTTGTGACTGTGGTCCCAGCTCTCTTCAGGTCACTGACCAGGTCCTCCTGTGTAGTTCTGAGCGTTCTCAGAATCATCCTTACCCCACAGAGTGAGATCTTGCATGGAATCCCAGACCGAGGGAGATTGACAGTCATCTTGTGTTTCTTCCACTTTCTAATAAATAATCATAACAGTTGTTGTCTTCTACCAAGCTGCTTGCCTGTTGTCCTGTAGTCCATCCCAGACTTGTGCAGGTCTACAGTTTTGTCCCTGGTGTCCTTAGACAGCTCTTGGTCTTGGCTATGGTGGACAGGTTGGAGTGTGATTGATTGAATGTGTGAACAGGTGTCTTTTATACAGGTAACAAGTTCAAACAGGTGCAATTAATACAGGTAAAAAGCGCAGAATAAGAGGACTTCTTAAAGAAAAATTAACAGGTCTGTGAGAGACAGAATTCTTGCTGGTTGGTAAGTGTTCAAATACTTATTTGCAGCAGTAACATACGAGGGTAGGCTGAAAAGTTCTAAGGCTGACTATGATGCAGTTGTCGAATTGAACAAATTCAGGGTTACGTTTCTGCATAGTCTCCCTGTAACTCCACACACTTCTTCCAGCGGTGCTTGAGTGCTTCGATTCCCTTGGCATAGAAGCTTTTATCTTGAGAGTAAAATAGTCCTCAACGGCAGCAATCACCTCATCATTGCTCCGATAGTGCTTCCCAGCCAAGTTTTTTTTCAGGTTTGGGAACAGATGAAAGTCCGAGGGTGCCAAGTCAGGGGAGTATGGTGGGTGATCTACCAGTTTGAATCCACACTCCTGGATAGTGGCCATGGCCACTGTTGACTTGTGAGCTGGGGCATTGTCTTGATGGAACAGCACCCCTTTCGTCAGCTTTCCTGGTTGCTTCTTTTTGATAGCCTTGCGTAACTGTCTCAGTAGGTTAGAATAGTACTGTCCATTTATGGTTTGTCCCTTTTCAAGATAGTCCACGAACACAATGCCCTTGGCATCCCAGAAAACTGAAACCATGACCTTCCCCGCAGACAAAACGACCTTGGCTTTCTTTGGAGGTGGTGACCTTGAGTGTTTCCACTGCATTGATTGTTTTTTTGTCTCTGGTTCAAAGTGGTGAACCCAACGCTCATCCTGGGTAAGAAAACGTTCCATATAATTGGCTGGATCCTCTTCAAATTGCGCCGTTTGCCTTCAACATGACTAGCCTGGTGCGTTTCTGATCAGGCGTCAGAAGACGTGGCACCCACCGAGCTGACACTTTTGACATTCCAAGCTCTTCATGCAGAATGTGTTCAATTCTCTAATGGGATATTCCCACAGCATCTGCTAGCTGATTAATCGTCGATCGCCTGTCGTCCATCACCACTTCATGAACAAGGTCAATGTTTTTCTGGGTTGTGGCTGTTGCAGGCCGCCCAGACCTTGGGTCATCTTCAAGGCTCTCTCTGCCCCTCTTAAATTCAGCTGCCCACTTCTGCACTGTAGATATGTAGGGAGCTTCATCCCCTAATGTAGCAACCATATCCGCATGAATGTCCTTGGGCTTTAACCCCTTCTTATGCAGGTACTTAATCACACCGCGATGCCAGATTTTGTCCATTTTTGCCGTTTCCCTCTACCACGAACTTTCAAACTTGGCTATGAACCACAAACTACCTCACAACCTGGAAGAAAATAACAGTTAGTCATCAGAAAAGTTGAACTTAATGCATGCCAAGTTTTATTGAAATGGCATTTCTCCTTCTTGGTGAGCCTTAGAACTTTTCAGCCTACCCTCGTACAAATAAATTATAAAAATCATACATTTTGATTTCCGGATTTTTTTTTTTTTTTTGATTACGTGTCTCACAGTGGACATGCACCTAAGATGAAAATTTCAGACCCCTCCATGATTTCTAAGTGGGAGAACCTGCAAAATTGCAGGGTGTTCAAATACTTATTTTCCTCACTGTAACAGTGCACTGGCGCACTGCATATTGTGTAGCATCTGTACCAGTGTTATGTGTTAAGCCTGTAACTCACTGCGTGTAGAGCGCATAACTCTGTGCATCTAAAGCGCCTAATGCGTCGTGTGTAAAGCGTGTATACTGGCGTTGTCGAGCAGCTCCTGCAGGCCCTGGGAGAAGAGCAGGTTTCTCAGTCGATCCACTTCAGCCTTCAGCTCTCTGATCAGTTTGGCGTTTGGATCTTCATTGATCACAGCGTGACAGCGGATCTGTTTGGCACGGTCAGCATATCTACAAAAATCAATCACATGAAATGATGGATGGCTGCAACACACCAGGTCAGCACGTGACAGACCACAAGCTTCATGTCTGACCTCAAAGTACTCAGTGTTTCCTCGTAGCTGATGTCAGCAGGACTCAGCGCAGCAATCATGGCCGTCCGAGAGTTCCCTCCTGAAACAGAAATGTTGCCACATTTTGATGACAAATGTTCGGTTGATTACTTCCATATAAAATATATTCCTGAAGCTGGTCTCTGGTTCTCACATTTTTCTTCTGGTGTTTGAAGTACTTATGAATTTTGTATTACAAAATGAAGTATGTGCCCTGGAATGGGCAGCGTGAGGAAGACCGTGTGCAGTCCAACAAAACTCACCCAGATTTTCCTTCAGTAACCAGGTCAGAACAGAGTCTCTGTAGGGAACAAAGTCACTTTTCCTCTTCTTGTTGTTCTGCTGCAGAGTGCAGAAAGAAAAAATGTTTTATCTTTTTTTTCCCCAAGATGATGAACCGCTGCCTGTCACTAAAGAATCAAATCAACAATCAAAGCTGGTCAGTCAGGTGGAGTGCCTCAGGGCACAGTCCTGGTTTCTGTTCCCTTTTGAGAGTCTGGATCAGTGAAAGTGAGAAGACCCAGTCTGTTGACCCACCATGTCTGCCAGAGCTGATATCACCTTCCCCAGTGTGGTCAGAGATTTGTTAATGTTTGCTCCTTCCTGTAAATAAATAAACAAACATTCAACATACCCAGTCACCTAAACTTTTTCCAGCATGCCGCCTCTGTGACCTCTGACCTTAAGGCGCATTCCCTTTGCCCCTGAAGAATCTGCTCGCTCACTTCCAGCCAAGTCGACCAGACTTATCTTACTGACCTGAAGAAATAGAACCCAACACGTGAGGCAAGCGCATGTACACACAGACAGAGAGAGAGAGAGAGAGAGAGAGAGAGAAAGAAAACAAACCTTCTCCGTGTCCAAACTAGTCAGCTGGTCTCGGCGTTTTTGGGTGAAGACAATGGTGAAGACAGCATGGGACCTGGATGATGTCTCATTCATGTTGGTGGCTGCAACCGTCCTGTCGTCAATAGTCAACGATCAATAATCATACAGCTTATGAATTCATTCGCAAACTATTAACTCTTCAAACACTTCCATTTGACACCATGGTTAACTACAATTCCCATAATTCTTCTACAAGATTTTATTGGGGTTTTTTTTTCAGATATAAACATGCTTTCCAGTTTATCAAAGATTCACTGACTACATTTCCCAGAATATCCTTCAACAGCTTTTTTAAAATTTATTTGAGTAAACACCTGGCCTTGTTGCCGACATCCATCAGGTCGCAGATGTCTGTGAACCCAGTCACGGCCAGTTTAGACAAATCCTCCACATACGGACCCAGGATGGGATGCTCCCGGACCCGCAGGTTCCCCTGGGACTTGGGATTCAACAGATCCCGAACTCGCTCACAGTAAATTTCCATGTAGGACACCTCCACAGAGTAAGTCAGGTCTGGATCAGAGTTCTTGGAGACCCTCTGAAACAAGTCCTCACACAGCTGAAACACACACGACTATGATTTATTCCAGTCAACAATCAATCACCAGGAACAAATGATGCCTGTCCCACCTGGGGGATGATGCCTTCCTGTCCAGGCTCCTGTTTGCCCATCATGGTGTAGCTCTTTCCTGCCCCCGTCTGGCCATAAGCAAAAATACACACATTGTATCCTAAAAGATCAAATAAAGAAAAAGAATCAAGAATTTTTACAGCTGTAAGTCGTGCTTGCCAAGAGAAACTGCTATCCTTCTGTCCATCTGTACGGCAAATCCTTCCGCGTCCTAAAACTCAAGAAATATAAAACTCTCAAAATCAAA
Organism: Thalassophryne amazonica; assembly: GCF_902500255.1. NCBI lineage: Eukaryota > Metazoa > Chordata > Actinopteri > Batrachoidiformes > Batrachoididae > Thalassophryne > Thalassophryne amazonica. The sequence continues at coordinate 35,868,032 of NC_047125.1, read as the reverse complement.
ATTTTTCTACAATATGGGGAGGTCAAAGATCTGCCTGCCAAAAAAAAAAAAGAAGAAAAAAAAATCATGTTTGTGGCATTTATAAATGCCTTTAATTTTTAACTGAATTTTGGGTTTCAAGCAGGAAATTAACAGAAGCCCTGAAATGCTGACATCACCCGCTAGATGACGGGATTAAAGCTATATATATATGTTCTCCACTCAGATTGTAATAGCCAATCACAGATGAGCCTTTCTGTCCATCATTTACCTGTATGTTGGCATGCTTGGCGCCAGAAAGTTATGTCAGATCCAAAAGGATCCAAAAAGGCTAGGACCAAAAGTTATATTGGATCGGTTCCCACTGACCAATAGCGTTAGAGCTTACTGACAAAAGCTAGCCAATCAGAGCGCGGCATACGAACGTCAGGAACTAGCTGACAGACACTGGTTGAAAAAATGTCAACAAACATGTCAACAACAGCAGAAAATTGTCTGCCAGCGAGGTCTGCAGAGTTCACAGAAGAGGAACTGGTGGAAATATTGAAATCCAAGGACGCCAAAAACACTAAGAAGGTAGACAAGCACGCTACTGATGTTTTAGAAGCATTCATCGCCAGGCTTGGGGAGTAACGGAATACATGTAACAGCATTACGTAATTAGGATACAAAAAAAAAAAAAAAAGGTAACTGTATTCCGCTACAGTTACAGAAAAAAAAGATGTATTCAGATTACAGGTATATTTAGTAAAAATGGGGATTAGTTCGCAGGATTACAATTTTAAAGTAGACCTGCACTGAAATAAATGTGGTCAGATCTCAGAAAGAAATAGCTGATATGTATTTATAAGACCCTTGTGAATGCAGTAAAGTAAATCTGTGAGCCCAAATTTGTAATTCAGCGGAGAAATCTTAGTTTAAAAATGACAAATTTGCAGCTAAAATTTGGCCCACAGTGAAAACTGTTTGTACATCCGGATCATTGCAGTGACGTGCGGCAGAAGACGGAGCGCTCCAGCCTTCAGTCCGATCCCGCATTGAAATTGATTTTATCTGTTAGTAATGTTACTGTTATATACATCCTGGTTTCAACATCCAAAAGTAAGCTGCAATGAATGTGAGATACAGATCTGCATGCTCAGATCAGCGGCGACATTGACAGCGGGTGACGTTCTTCCCCGTCGCCTCGCTCTCTGCCTCCGATGCGCTTACTGAGTCTGCAGGCTCGGTAAACGCCGAAGCGGGCCACTCACATCGACCCTGTGTCTGCTGTGCAGCCGGCACCACCTCCCTGTCTACTAAATGGAGGTGCAGCCAACTTGGCACAAGTCCAGAGACTACGCTCGCTGTTTTGATGCGGAGCGACCGGTGACACCTGTTGCTGCAAGGACAGACTTCTTGCGGCAAAATCTGCAGCGCCGCATGTCTCGGTAATCGGAGCTGCAGAGCTCCGTGGCCGCTGAGAGAGGTTTATATCTTTTTAATGACTTGAATTCTTTGCAGGTCCCGCCTCTGTACCCCGCGACGGTAACACCGGAGGCGAAAGACAGTAGCTTTTCAATGCGACACCACTCAGTCAAACGGGCGTATGAAAAAGTCCCCCAAAATAATTTTCAAGCACAAATAAAAGAAATGTGTACTCACCAAATGTGCCGCAAGACAATATGAAGTTTTAAAAAAGTAGATCCTTCCGTATAAGACAAGAAAAAGGTGCAAATGCAAACTGACGTAAATCCACAAATTACAGTTGGCGCGCACAATGCATGCTGGGAGAGGGTCTTCTCCCAGACGTCTTGGCAGCGTCCATGATGTGATGACAGTTTTGCGGAGGGCTAAATTTTAGCTGTAAATTTCTCATTTTTAAATGAAGATTTCTCCGTTGAATGACAGATCTGGGCTTGCAGATTTACTTTTTTTACTAATTAGCGGTTAGCTTACAAGGTAACATCTGCAAAATGCCTTGTAAATGACCCAAGAGGTGTTAAGTTCAAAAACAGCATTTTCATTTTTAGAAGTGTTTATTTCTCGCTAGCTTTTACATAATATATGGGAAACATGTATATAAACACACAAAATGAAGTGGCCTTGGAGAGACCAGCCACTGACTTCACAGTGCAGCTCTGCTCTGACTGGCTGTCACCTGCATCACTCAAAAACAAAATGAAATACGAGGTCTGTCCGAAAAGTAACATTTTAATTTTTTCAAAAACTATATGGATTTGAATCATGTGCGATTGCATCAGCCAAGCTTGAACCTTCGTGCGCATGCGTGAGTTTTTTCATGCCTGTCGGTTGCGTCATTCGCCTGTGAGCAGGCTTTGAGTGAGCACTGGTCCAGTCCCCTCGTCGGATTTTCATTGTCAGGGAAATGGCTGAGCGACTGCCGCTTTGCTCCATTAAAATTTTTTCAGAAACTGTGTGAGACAGCCAGGTGGAAACCATTCGGAAAATACAGATGGCTTTCGGTGAAGATTCTATCTGCGTCACACAGATTAAGGACCATTACAACCGGATTAAAGACGGCCCACAGCAGCGGAGGGTGCGCCGCGCTCCGAGCGGCCATCGACAGGCTGAAACGACCAGATCATTTCCAAAGTGAAGGCTGTGTTGATCCGGGACGTCGTCTGACTACCAGAGAAATCGCAGAAAATGTGGACATCAGCACTTTTACGGCACATTCCACTGTTACAGGAGATTTTGTAATGAAAGACGTGCGGAGGAATTCGTGCTTCGGGACGGAGCCGCAATGGCGTGCAATAAAAACACCTCCGTGTTGGAAGTCTCACAGGACATGTTGTGGCATGCCCATCTGTTACACAATTTCTCGGATACTCACTCAACTGAAAAGCCACCGAAAGCCGTCTGAATCTTCCGAATGGTTTCCAGCTGTGACAACGACAACAGTTTGCAAGAAGCTCAGCATAGGCTGCATTCATGATTAATGGACATGCACTACGCTTACTCACAGTGGAGAGCAGCTGCTGCTGCTGTTTTTACCATGACTAGGGATGGGTATTGATAAGATTTTATTGATATCGATACCATTATCAATTCCACTTATCGATCAATTCCTTATCAATGCCCTTATCAATACCGCTTGTGAATTTTCTGTGTACTAAAAGTAGGCTTTACAGGTTTTCTATGTCAACAAGATTTTATTGAGTCAATAAAATGTAAATAAATATGAAATTGGTCACTGGATCCTTAAACTCTGGACTTAACCCTCTGGGGTCCGAGGGCATTTTTTTGGACATTTCACTCGCCTGGCATAAATGTTTTATTATTGCTGTTAACAGCTCTCCCTGCATCCCGCAATCAAGTTTTATGTCTTTTTTTTTCAGGACAACCTGTACTTTCAGAATATCTATGTTTTTGTTGTGTTTAATAAGTGTAAGTGTAATAAAGGTTTACAATCAAAAATAGGCAAGGAAAAAAAGTGAAAAAATTTTTTTCCACACATTTATTCAAAATACAGAGCAAACTAAAACAACTGTTTCGACACTTTATAAAAGTAATTTGAGGTCTTGGGTGAAAGACTGAACAACAAAAAGGTTCAAACAATAAACAGAAATGCACATTTTGAACAATATATACAAAATGGTCTATGTGTTTTGTTGTCCACTGATATGGTAAACAGTGCTTTACGCAGAGAAAGAAACAGAGTTATCCAATAACATTCACATGCAAACTAGTGGAGCAATCCTGATAGTTACACACTCTTTGTTTGAGCATGAGAGATTGTCATCAGAGGCTCTCCGTCTGCTCCTGCTTTCACTGATCGATGTGCGTAATGGCGCAGGGTGCACTGAGTATGTATTAATAGTATGTACTCATTGGAGCAGCCAGGGGGCTATTCAAACAGGCCAACTAGTAACACACTCCTGAAAACTGATCTTTGGCTTTTCACTTGAGGTAAATCTGCCCTACGATTGGATTTTGGAAAACCATGTGACGGTGAACCAATTCCGATTGGACACTCACATTGTGCACGTCATCACACAGCTTCTATGAGGAGTACAAAGATGGCCGATGGCTGGCTTGAATGTCCGTGGAGTTAACGTTTCAGCAAAAAAAAAAAAGTAAGTTTCTATCTCATATCATTAAAAAGTTATTTATAATTTAGTAAAGCTTGGTCTTAGCTGTCGTATACAACAGTGTCGACATCAGAGGGTCAAATAAACTCTACATGGTCTCTTGATCTCTGGACATAGACAGAAATAAACTAAATCTGTAGTTTTTGTCAAAAGCATTTCCTTTCAGACATTACTGGCATGAATGTCTTTCCATACGTCTGAGCTGAGCTCTTGTAGCTGTGCTGCACGTCAGGATGTAATTAATAAAGAATGCAGGATGTCTCATTTTGGGGAGGAAAAAAAATATTTTAGTCGATTGTAGTTTATTGTCTGTTTTACAACATTTGGAAAGAGGTGTCATTTTATTTAAAGCGACAATTCGTTTTGAAGTTATTAATTCTGACCGGACTCTGTCTCGGTAGAGAGTCGCACAGCATTTGGAGCTGTGCCAACGGAACAGAGGATGATTCTCGTTTCTTGACTACAAGAAGACAAGAGTCCCAGTTAGTGACTTTAATTCACACAAAAGTGAATCACATATTTTAATAGCTTTGAGAGGGGTTAAGAAGGGGACTTTCTGCTTCTGAAGAGCAGCAAATCAAAGGACCAACGAGCATTGATCGAAGCATTGCTTCATTGGTTCACGTTTCAAAGCGGTGTCGTGTCAGAAGCAGTTGATTACAGACCCGCTGCAGGGTCTGCAATCAACGTAGAGAAATGAACATTTTCCCAACAAACACCCTCCAAAACAACGGCCACTCTGAAGGACTGATAAGGGAATCGTTAAGCAAAAAGACTATTGATGTCGATGGTTCAAATCATTTCTTAACGATCCCCGATGGGTTTGCGCGCGGTCAGATTCCCACCAAGTCTTGCACGAAAGCATCACGAGATGACGCCAGTCAGCAGCGCGGCTCGTTATTCCACTGTCTGGGGAGGACCCTGCGATTTTGTATGATGAAATAAAGGGAACATAGAAACACATTTTGATGGAAATCCATCCACAAATGGAGGTATTGCAGCTCTGGGGACAGACAGAGGGACTTGCTGCCAGGGGGAAAAAAACAAAAGTAAAACAGAGACATTATTCTAAAAATGTACTTCTGAGCGTTTTGAATGTGGTAAATTTTATATCTTGCGTCCAGCATCAGCAGGACACCTACCCTTTGGCAACCCAACTGATGGAAATCCATCGTAGTGGCGGAGAACTTTAATCCCTGTAGATGGCGACAAAAGCTGCTGAAATATGCAGCAAGATCTCGACAGTTTATTCATTGGAGAAGTTTACTTTTGGTGAAAATCAGATTAAAAAAAAAAAAAATCAACTGACAGTTTCAAACATCATCATTTATTCAGGTTGGGGATTAAAGGCCTTGCTAAAGGGCACCCCGTCATAATCCGTCACCACTCAGGTTTAACAGTCCAATCTGGGATTGAACCAGCAACCCCGATGTCAAAATCATGACTCCCCAACATTTAGGGTTAGGGTTAACCCTAACAAGCAGCGACAGCAAAACACTGTTAGCATCAGTGTCAAAATTATCACCACTAGCATCACCATGAACATGGTGACATGGTGCCAACCAAAATAGTGCTGGCTGTTAATGTGTCTGCATGTCAAGCCAGCTATTTTATTTATTTATTCACTGAAAATGACGGGTTGTTGTGCATTAGGAGGCACAAATAGACACAACAAGGATTTCAAGATGTAAATATTCCCTTCACAGTCAAAGAGAAGAAAAATATGGAAAAATAAAGTCAACCATGTGGGATGGAAGAGACTTCATCGCCAAAGCTTTGAGAAGTAAATTTATTGTTCAGTCCCATGTACAGTAAAACTAACCTAAACCGTCACCATATAAACCAGATATTCACAGTCACTGGACAAAAAAAAGTCCCATAGTTTTTGTATTGTTTTCCACGTAATAAACATCGTATATAACGGATTTTGTACAACGGATTTTTCACTCACATCGGATTTAATTAGCTTATAATGTGCCAAATCACAGCAAAAGCCGTCTCAAGGCGCCTTACATAAAACAAGTCAACATAAAATTGAATAAATAATTAAAAATGAATAAAAAATTCAAATACATAAATAAAAACAGAAGTAAAAGAATAAAACAAATAAAAATAAAAACTATCCATAAGAAAGAGAATAAAAATAGGTTTTGAGTCTTGACTTAAAAATGTCCACAGACTGACTGCCTCACGGTCACAGGAAGACTGTTCCACAGGGTGGGTGCACGATACGAAAAGGCTCTTTGACCTGCTGACTACTTCTTCACCCTGGGAACACAGAGAAGTCCTGCATCCTGCGACCGCAAAGCCTGGGCTGGCACGTAGGGTTCCACCAGATCAGCCAGATAAGATGGCGCCAGTCCATGAACAACCTTATAAATCAATAACAAAACCTTAAAATCTGCTCTCACAGAGACAGGGAGCCAGTGCAAAGATGCCAAAATGGGTGTGATATGTTTAGACCTTCTGCTACATGTCAGAAGTCTGGCAGCAGCATTCTGAACCAGCTGAAGACCCCTAATGCTGGACTGTGGTAACCCTGAAAATAGAACATTACAATAATCTAGTCTAGAAGAAACAAAAGCATGAATCAGGGTCTCAGCATCAGCCATGGACAGGATGGGGCGGATCCTCGCTATATTTCTCAGATGGAAAAAAGCAGTCCTAGTAACATCCCTGATGTGGAGGTCAAAAGACAACGTGGGATCAAAAATTACCCCAAGGTTCCTCATTTTGTCCGTATGATGTTATGACACAGGAACCCAGGCCGAGCGCCAGCTGGTCAAACTGATGCCGATGTCTAGCTGGATCAAGAACCATCATTTCAGTCTTATCAAAGTAGGAAGTTACTAGACATCCAACTTCTCACTGATAGAAGACAGTCCTCCAGGGATTTTATGGGAGTGAGATTTCCCGCAGTTATCGGCATGTACAACTGAGTATCATCAGCATAACAATGAAAGGCAATCCCAAAAGTCCGCAATATATGCCCAAGGGGGGCCACATACAGGGAGAAAAGCAAGGGGCCTAAAACAGATCCGTGTGGAACCCCAAATCTCATGTCAGCAAGGTCAGAGGTAGTGCCATTATAGAAGACACATTGAGAACGACTGGACAGATATGACGTCAACCAGGCAAGGGCACTTCCAGTAATCCCAAAAAAATTCTCCAACCTACTGAGCAAAATATGATGATCCACAATATCAAACGCAGCACTGAGATCTAACAACACCACAGAAGATCATTCACAACTTTAGTGAGTGCTGTCTCTGTGGAGTGATATTTCGTAAAAGCAGACTGCAGCAGCTCAAAAAGATCATTCTCAGTGAGGTGGTCTATGAGCTGCTGTGAAACCACCTTTTCTAAAATTATGGAACAGAATGATAGATTTCGGCCTGTAATTTTTCAATACACTAGGGTCAAGATTAGATTTCTTAAGTAAAGGTTTAATCACTGCTGATTTAAAACATTTCGGAACAGATCCAGAGGTTAATGACAGATTAATAATTTCAAGCACAGACGGCCCAAGAGTGGACCACAGGTCCTTAAACAATTTTGTTGGTATGGGATCAAATAAACAGGTTGTGCTTTTTGTAGACGCCACAAGTTTCATCAGCACGCCCAATGAAATACTATTAAATTCTGTCAATCTAGGTAACACCTCAATGGTAGCGCCCACCTCCATAGCAGGTTTTAATGGCTGGGCCGAGGCGTGCTGAGATATGCTCAGCCTAATATCTTCTATTTTCTTCTCAAAATAATCCAAGAAATCCTGTGCTGAAAAGGGAGAATGACTAACAGGTGGCTGCCCGTGAATAAGAAATGCGACTGTGTCAAACAAAAACTTTGAGTTGTTTGTTTTTACTGATCAAATCAGAGTAATAGGTCCGCTTCGTGGCCAGTAGTGCATGCTTATAATCTAAAATAGCATCCCGCCACACAAGGCGGATGCTACAACCCCTGGCAAAAATTATGGAATCACCGGCCTCAGAGGATGTTCATTGTTGTTTAATTTTGTAGAAAAAAAGCAGATCACAGACATGACACAAAACTAAAGTAATTTCAAATGGCAACTTTCTGGCTGTAAGAAACACTATAAGAAATCAAGAAAAAAAGATTGTAGCAGTCAATAACGGTTACTTTTATAGACCAAGCAGAGGAAAAAATTATGGAATCACCCTGTAAATTTTCATCCCCCAAACTAACACCTGCATCAAATCAGATCTGCTCATTGACATTGACCCTATGTGTCTTTTTGCAAGGAATGTTTTTGCAGTTTTTGCTCTATGGCAAGATGCATTATCATCTTGAAAAATGATTTCATCATCCCCAAACATCCTTTCAATTGTCCAAAATATCAACATAAACTTGTGCATTTATTGATGATGTAATGACAGCCATCTCCCCATTGTCTTTACCTGACATGCAGCCCCATATCATCAATGACTGTGGAAATTTACATGTTCTCTTCAGGCAGTCATCTTTATAATTCTCATTGGAACGGCACCAAACAAAAGTTCCAGCATCATCACCTTGCCCAATGCAGATTCGAGATTCATCACTGAATATGACTTTCATCCAGTCATCCACAGTCCACGATTGCTTTTCCTTAGCCCATTGTAACCTTGTTTTTTTCTGTTTAGGTGTTAATGATGGCTTTCGTTTAGCTTTTCTGTATGTAAATCCCATTTCCTTTAGGCGGTTTCTTACAGTTCAGTCACAGACGTTGACTCCAGTTTCCTCCCATTCGTTCCTCATTTGTTTTGTTGTACATTTTTCGATTTTTGAGACATATTGCTTTAAGTTTTCTGTCTTGACGCTTTGATGTCTTCCTTGGTCTACCAGTATGTTTGCCTTTAACAACCTTCCCATGTTGTTTGTATTTGGTCATCAGTTTAGACACAGCTGACTGTGAACAACCAACATCTTTTGCAACATTGCGTGATGATTTACCCTCTTTTAAGAGTTTGATAATCCTCTCCTTTGTTTTAATTGACATCTCTCGTGTTGGAGCCATGATTCATGTCAGTCCACTTGGTGCAACAGCTCTCCAAGGTGTGTTCACTCCTTTTTAGATGCAGACTAACGAGCAGATCTGATATGATGCAGGTGTTAGTTTTGGGGATGAAAATTTACAGGGTGATTCCATAATTTTTTCCTCAGAATTGAGTGATTCCATATTTTTTTCCTCTGCTTGGTCTAAAAAAGTAACCGTTACTGACTGCCACAATCTTTTTTTCTTGATTTCTTATAGTGTTTCTTAAAGCCAGAAAGTTGCCATTTGAAATGACTTTAGTTTTGTGTCATGTCTGTGATCTGCTGTTTTTCTACAAAATTAAACAACTGAATGAACATCCTCCGAGGCCGGTGATTCCATAATTATTGCCAGGGGTTGTATTGCACCGCCTTGCTATGCACATCTCCCTCGGATAAAATGTCCCATCCGATCACAATGTATTTCCATTAAACCCCTCGCATGTGGGGCCAGAGTCATTTCTGTGATAAAAGCCTGACCATTTATTTTTTCCACACCGTGTTCAGACTCAGATCCGCAGCCTGACATGCACCTGTTAAATCAGACAGCACAAAAGGCTGTGATTTGACACTTTGCTGCTTTCACTCTTTCCTCTCATATTTTAATAGTTTTTACAGTGCGCACGCTGATCAATGGATCAGAAAAGTTCGCACATTTACAACACGGAGTCGGAAAAGATGAAAATGTTCATCTTACCTTTGATTTGGAGGTGATGATTGTAGAATGAAAAACTTGTTGAGGGTCAAATTAATCCAGAATAAAGCAAAATCCAGAGATGGAGAACTTTAAAACTGTCACGCACGTCATTGCATGACACAGAGTTACAGAGCTGCAGCTGCATAAATCAGGCTTTAAATTAGATAAATAAATCATCATAAACTGTAAATTTGACAGCTTAACCATTTTTATATTTATTTGGATAGCACCTATGCCTGGATGTGTTGCTGTATGTGGTTAAATTAAATTTAAAAATGTTGAAAACAAAGGTTCATTCAGTAGTTCAGCACAGTTGGAACCAAAATGGCGCCATGTTCTGAGTTAAGGCCACTCTCTCAATTAAGGCACTCTAGTATCCACCCCCCCCCCCCCCCCAAAAAAAAAACACCCATCATCACCATAGTGTCAGATGTAACTTCGTGAACATAGTGTGGGATATTTGAGGCATCAGTTTGCTGGTTGAATTCCTGATTTCATAATGATGTCTTTGCGTCACATTTTTCTAATTTTCTAATATAATCAAATTTTCTAATTTTTCCTAATCAAGCTCAAACCAGCTTATTTACAGATATGCGATCACCTTAGTATTTCCTGTTTTTCTTGTTGTTTAATGCTGACAAATTATACAATATTTCTTGTCTTTCTGATGCCTCATTCTGTTTTTTCTCTTAGTGCTGGAGCTAGGTGACATTTTCAACATAAAAGGTGCAGAAGATCTGTATTATCAAAAATGCTCATCAGGCTAAACTGTGCCAGGCTAGGGGCCACACCCAAATTACCCCCCCAAAATGGGTTTATTTAACATGAGAGGTGCAGACTTCATTCCAATGCCAGTTGATGCAGGTGTATTTACTGAATGAAAAAAATCCAACTTAAGATTTTTTTTGGTGGAAGCACTAATTAAGAACACAATTAATCAGTGCTAATTAGAGTTTTATTTAACATGAAAGGTGCACAGTTGAAACAAACTTCATTACACTTCGCATGTTGAATAAATCCATTTTTTGGGGGTGGGGGGGGTGGTCCTTCTTAAGGGGTCTTTCCACCATCACTTTTCTTCTTAAGTTTATTTTTCTAACTACTGAAATGTGACACTATGTAATGAAGCTTGTTTCAACTGTGCACCTTTCATGTTAAATAAAACTCTAATTAGCACTGATTGTGTTCTTAATTAGTGCTTCCACCAAAAAAAATCTTAAGTTGGATTTTTCCATTCAGTAAATGCACCTGCATCAACTGGCATTGGAATGAAGTCTGCACCCCCATTTTGGGGGGTACTTTGGGTGTGGCCCCTAGCCACACCCACCAGTTGCAAAACAAGAATTGCATTTCCTGGCAAAATTTAGCCTCATAAGCATTTCTGATACTACAGACCTTCCACACCTTTTATGTTGAATAAATGTCACCTAGCTCCTGCACTATCTGTTTAAGGTGCAGCTCCATCCAGAGATGGGTGTGGTATTTGTGCTGGAGACCCTCCTGTCCTGTGCACCAACAGCATTCCTTGTATATTTGTTTTGTGAATTGTTCTGTAATTTATGTCTGTATCATGGCCCAAACAGAGGGTCACCCCTTTGAGTCTGGTCTGCTTGAGGTTTCTTCCTCAGAGGGAGTTTTTCCTTACCACTGTTGCTCTGGGGGTTAGTAAGGTTAAGCCTGGTTCACATGACAGGATTTTAAAATTATCTTTAGGTTTCCAAAACCTGAGAGACCACACACGTGACGATAAAAAATTGTGAATCTAACAGGTTTGGTGGTACAGTGTGTGGTGTTCAGCCACACAGTGAGGACAACACCACCACACACAAACAGATTTCACACATGAACATTTACAGCTCAGACAGGAAATCTTGCAAAATCTCTCGAGATTAAACGTGACTTCAGAGTAAACAAACGGAGGTACTTTGTGGACTATTTAAAACAGAGGGAAAAAACAATAGAAAAAGAAAAGGTGTTCTTTAAAGGAGTGGAGACAGTGCGACACCGGACTTTTTGGTAAGTCAGAACAGCTGTTTTGATTTTATTTTCTGCTCTGTACGTCCGTCACCTCGCTTTCTGATTGGCTGCACGTCATATTCAGCAGGCTGCGTGCATGTTTGTGGTCGGAGGATACAACACACACTACGATATCGGGCCAAAAAAATCCAACGTGTTGAATATCCCCGATTTGCGATCGGAGCGCTCCTGACGTCCTTCCAAGCAGATCAGAGCGCTCTTATCACATCACAAGGGAGGAATATCTGATGAGATTATCTTTAGCGTCATCACGATTGTTGGGGCGTCCTTAACACTGTCGTAAGGGGAAGATCAGGTCCGATATCGGCCTAATTATCCTGCCGTGTGAACCCGGCCTTAGACCTTACTTGTGTGAAGCACCTTGAGGCAACTCTGTTGTGATTTAGTGCTATATAAATGAAAATAAATTGGGGAAAAAAAAAAAAAAAGAAAAGAAAAATTAAGTTAGCATGATAAACAAAATGTCATGTTCAAAATTAACATCTATGGCCTTATCATGAGAATCAATTATATAATAAAGCATAATAAACAGTATGGTCATGTTTGAAATTGGCATTTACAATATTATTGTTACAACTTGCATCATTGCAAAAAGCAGCATCTTCAAAATTAGCAGCTGTAGCGTGATCATGAAAACATGAGCACTGTGTTAGCAGTAGCATCTTTTTCATGATGAGCATCAGTATTATTAGTGTACGCTGATTAGCACAATTAACGTTAATATCAGAATCTGTCTTGTTAAGCATGTTTTTTTGCAGTGTGGTTGCTAACAACCAGCATGTTTTTGTTGTCACATTAGGAGCATGTTTACCTTCAAAGGCGTGCAGCAGCATTTCCTCTCCGATGTCTTTATAAACCTGTTTCTGGGATGAAAAGTTTGGGTCGTCCGCCTGCAGACACACAATGGTTAGCACGGATCACCCCTGCCACCATCATCATTGGGTATGGGTGTGTGTGAGATTACCATGGTGTGCGACCAGTACGAGTGGTCAAAGGTGAAGTTCTTTGCTCCATCTTTGGACTGTTTGGGGTTGGTGATACCTGCAGAAACAGACACCCAGGTCACAAAGGCATGCTGGGAAGTTACATGACCACATGCACAAAGAGGAAGTAAAAGGACACGTCCGAGACTCCTCACAGCTTAACCTGTAAAAATGAGGTAACAGCGAGCACACATTCAGCTCATGCATGTGTGTGTTTAGGGGAGGGGCTTCCCGTCAGGCGGTAATGTGTTGGTACGAGAGGTCAAAGGTCAGTGTGGCTTACACGTGGTGTTGCCCTGCATCTGGATCACACACTTGGCGTTACGGCTGATTTCTCTGGAGTTGAACGGGCGAACCCGCACCGCCACCTTCACGGACGCGCCTGCCATGACTCGGCTCCACCCACCCTGCCTGGAGGTAGCCAATCAGAGAGCAAGATCAGACTGACAATCAAAACATTAAAATACATGAATCAGAATTCAACAAATAAACTCTCCTTCCCACTTCCTCTTTCAGATTTAACTCCATCTCCTCAGCTCTGCCCTCTGCAATTTCAATTTATTTTCATTTATATAGCACCAAATCACAACAGAGTTGCCTCAAAGCGCGTCACACAGGTAAGGTCTAACCTTACCAACTCCCAGAGTAATAGTGGTAAGGAAAAACTCCCTCTGAGGAAGAAACCTCAAGCAGACCAGACTCAAAGGGGTGACCCTCTGCTTGGGTCATGATACAAACATAAATTATAGAACAATTCACAGAACAATTCACGGACGAATATACAAGAAATGCTATTGGTGCACAGGACAGGAGGATCACCAACACGAATACAACTCCCATCTCTGGATGGAGCTGCACCTTAAACAGAGAGAAAAAAACAGAATCAGGCATCAGTAAGACAAAAAATACTGTATAATTTGTCAGCATTAATCAACAAGAAAAACAGAGAAATACTAAGGTGATCACCGGCCACTAGCCCTAAACTTCACTAAAAGACCCAGAATTTAGATCAAGTTGACGCCACAGCCCGCTCCAATTACTAGTAAAAAGCATATGATTAAAAAGCATAAAACAAAACTGTACCAGTATGCTAGCCATATGAAAGGGAAAATAAGTGCGTTTTAAGTCTGGACTTGAAAATCTCCACAGAATCTGACTGTTTTATTGATGCAGGGAGATCATTCCACAGAACAGGGGCACGATAAGAGAAAGCTCTGTGACCCGCAGACTTCTTACAACCCCTGGCAAAAATGATGGAATCACCGGCCTCAGAGGATGTTCATTCAGTTCTTTAATTTTGTAGAAAAAAAGCAGATCACAGACATGACACAAAACTAAAGTCATTTCAAATGGCAACTTTCTGGCTTTAAGAAACACTATAAGAAATCAGGAAAAATAATTGTGGCAGTCAGTAACGGTTACTTTTTTACACCAAGCAGAGGGAAAAAATATGGAGTCACTCAATTCTGAGGAATAAATGATGGAATCATGAAAAACCAAAGAACGCTCCAACACATCCATCCATCCATCCATTTTCTTCCGCTTTATCCGGAGTCGGGTCGCGGGGGCAGCAGCTCAAGCAAAGCTGCCCAGACCTCCCGATCCACACACACCTCCTACAGCTCCTCCGGGGGAACCCCAAGGCGTTCCCAAGCCAGCCGAGAGATGTAATCCCTCTAGCGTGTCCTGGGTCTTCCCCGGGGCCTACTCCCAGTGGGACGTGCCCGGAACACCTCTCCAGCGAGGCGTCCAGGGGGCATCCGGAAAAGATGCCCGAGCCACCTCAACTGACTCCTTTCAACGTGGAGGAGCAGCGGCTCGACTCCGAGCTCCTCCCGAGTGACCGAGCTCCTCACCCTATCTCTAAGGGAGCGCCCAGCCACCCTGAGGAAGAAACTCATCTCAGCCGCTTGTACTCGCGATCTCGTTCTTTCGGTCATGAGCCAAATCTCATGACAATAGGTGAGGATCGGAACGTAGATCGATCGGTAAATCGAGAGCTTTGCCCCGCTACTCAGCTCTCTCTTCACCACGACGGTCCGATACAGCGACCGCATCACTGCAGATGCTGCACCGATCCGTCTATCGATCTCAGCTCCATCTGTCCCTCACTCGTGAACAAGACCCCGAGATACTTAAACTCCTCCACTTGAGGCAAGGCCACTCCACTGACCTGAAGAGGGCAAAGCACCTTTTTCCGGTCGAGAACCATGGCCTCGGATTTGGAGGTGCTGATTTTCATCCCGGACGCTTCACACTCGGCTGCAAACCGCCCCAGTGCACGCTGAAGGTCCTGATTTGACGAAGCCAACAGAACCACATCGTCCGCAAACAGCAGAGACGAGATTCTGTGGTTCCCAAACAAGACCCCCTCTACACCCTGGCTGCGCCTAGAAATTCTGTCCATAAAAATAATGAATAGAACCGGTGACACAGGGCAGCCCTGGCGGATGCCAACGTGCAATGGAAACAGGTTTGACTTACTACCGGCAATGCGAACCAAGCTCCTGCTGCGGTCGTACAGGGACCGGATAGCCCTTAGCAAAGGGCCCCGGACCCTGTACTCCCGGAGCACTCCCCACAGGGTGCCCCGAGGGACACGGTCGAACGCCTTCTCCAGATCCACAAAACACGTGGACTGGTTGGGCGAACTCCCATGAACCCTCGAGCACCCGATGGAGCGTGTATAGCTGGTCCAGTGTGCCGCGACCAGGACGAAAACCACACTGCTCCTCCTAAATCCAAGGTTTAACCATCGGTCGAATTCTCTTCTCCAGTACTCTGGAATAGACCTTACCGGGGAGGCTGAGGAGTGTGAACCCCCTATAGTTGGAACACACCCTCCGGGCCCCCTTCTTAAACAGAGGGACCACCACCCCGGTCTGCCAATCCAGAGGCACTGTCCCCGATCGCCACGCAATGTTGCAGAGGCGTGTCAGCCAAGACATCCACCCCAGGAGCCTTGCCACCGAGGAGCTTTCTAACCACCTCGGTGACTTCGGCCTGGGTAATGGATGAGTCCGCCTCCGAGTCCCCAGTCTCTGCTTCCTCTTCGGAAGACGTGATGATGGGATTGAGGAGATCCTCGAAGTACTCCTTCCACCGCCCGACAACATCCCCAGTCACGGTCAACAGCTCCCCACCCGCACCGTAAACAGTGCGGGTGGAGAGCTGCTTCTGCCTCCCGAGGCGTCGGACGGTTTGCCAGAATCTCTTCGAGGCTGACCGATAGTCCTCCTCCATAGCCTCCCCAAACTCCTCCCAGACCCGAGTTTTTGCCTCTGCGACCGCACGGGCTGCGGCACGCTTGGCCTGCCGGTACCTGTCAGCTGCCTCTGGGGTCCCACCTACCAACAAAGATAAGTAGGACTCCTTCAGCTTGATGGCATCCCTTACTTCCGGTGTCCACCACCGGGTTCGGAGATTGCCGCCGCACAGGCACCAGAGACCTTGCGACCACAGCTACGAGCAGCCGCATCGACAATGGAGGTGGAGAACATGGTCCACTCGGACTCCATGTCTCCAACCTCCCCCGGGATCTGGGAGAAGCTCTCCCGGAGGTGGGAGTTGAAGACCTCGCTGACAGAGGGTTCCGCCAGTCGTTCCCAGCAGACCCTCACGATACGTTTGGGCCTGCCAGGTCTTACCGGCTTCCTACCCTCCCAGCGGATCCAACTCACCACCAGGTGGTGATCAGTCGACAGCTCTGCCGCTCTCTTCACTCGAGTGTCCGAGACACGTGGCCGAAGGTCAGATGATACGACTACAAAGTCGATCATCGACCTCCGGCTCAGGGTGTCCTGGTGCCACGTGCACTTATGGACACCCTTGTGCTCGAACATGGTGTTCGTGATATACAAACTGTGACTAGCACAGAAGTCCAACAACTGAACACCACTCGGGTTCAGATCGGGGAGGCCGTGCTTCCCGATCACCCCCCTCCAGGTCTCACTGTCGCCGCCCACGTGGGTGTTGAAATCCCACAGGAGAACAATGGAGTCCCCAGTCGGAGCACTATCTAGTACCCCTCCCAGGGACTCCAGGAAGGTCGGGTACTCTGCACTGCTGCTCGGTCCGTAGGCCGAGACAACGGTGAGAGACCTGTCCCCGACCCGAAGGTGTAGGGACGCGACCCTCTCGTTCACCGGAGTAAACTCCAACACTTGGCGACTGAGCTGGGGAGCAATAAGCAATGCGACCCCAGCTCTCCGCCTCTCCTCGTGGGCGATGCCAGAAAAATGAAGCGTCCAGCCCCTCTCAAGGAGTTGTGTACCAGAGCCCAAGCTGTGCGTGGAGGTGAGCCCGACTATCTCTAGTCGGTATCTCTCAACCTCCCGCACAAGCTCAGGCTCCTTCCCCCCCAGCGAGGTGACATTCCATATCCCAACAGCCAGGGGCTGTGAGCATGGACCGGGCCGCCGGGCCACCCGCCCTCGACCGCCACCCAATCCTCTCTGCACCCGACCCCCATGGCCCCCTCTGCAGGTGGTGAACCCACAGGAGGGCGGGCCCACGTCACTCTTTCGGGCTGAGCCCGGCCGGGCCCCATGGGCTAAGGCCCAACCACCAGGCGCTCGCTCACGAGCCCCAACCCCAGGCCTGGCTCCAGGGTGGGACCCCGGCTCCGCCATACCGGGCGACGTCACGGTCCTTGATGTTTTACTGGTCATGGAGGACGCTCCAACACATCACTAGTGACGCTCCAACACATCACTAGTATTTTGTTGCACCACCTGTGGCTTTTATAACAGCTTGCAGTCTCTGAGGCATGGACTTAATGAGTGACAAACAGTACTCTTCATCAATCTGGCTCCAACTTTCTCTGATTGCTGTTGCCAGATCAGCTTTGCAGGTTGGAGCCTTGTCATGGACCATTTTCTTCAACTTCCACCAAAGATTTTCAATTGGATTAAGATCCGGACTATTTGCAGGCCATGACATTGATCCTATGTGTCTTTTTGCAAGGAATGTTTTCACAGTTTTTGCTCTATGGCAAGATGCATTATCATCTTGAAAAATGATTTCATCATCCCCAAACATCCTTTCAATTGATGGGATAAGAAAAGTGTCCAAAATATCAACGTAAACTTGTGCATTTATTGATGATGTAATGACAGCCATCTCCCCAGTGCCTTTACCTGACATGCAGCCCCATATCATCAATGACTGTGGAAATTTACATGTTCTCTTCAGGCAGTCATCTTTATAAATCTCATTGGAACGGCACCAAACAAAAGTTCCAGCATCATCACCTTGCCCAATGCAGATTCGAGATTCATCACTGAATATGACTTTCATCCAGTCATCCACAGTCCACGATTGCTTTTCCTTAGCCCATTGTAACCTTGTTTTTTTCTGTTTAGGTGTTAATGATGGCTTTCGTTTAGCTTTTCTGTATGTAAATCCCATTTCCTTTAGGCAGTTTCTTACAGTTCGGTCACAGACGACTACAGTTTCCTCCCATTCATTCATTTGTTTTGTTGTGCATTTTCGATTTTTGAGACATATTGCTTTAAGTTTTCTGTCTTGACGCTTTGATGTCTTCCTTGGTCTACCAGTATGTTTGCCTTTAACAACCTTCCCATGTTGTTTGTATTTGGTCCAGAGTTTAGACACAGCTGACTGTGAACAACCAACATCTTTTGCAACATTGCATGATGATTTACCCTCTTTTAAGAGTTTGATAATCCTCTCCTTTGTTTCAATTGACATCTCTCGTGTTGGAGCCATGATTCATGTCAGTCCACTTGGTGCAACAGCTCTCCAAGGTGTGATCACTAGTTTTGGGGATGAAAATTTACAGGGTGATTCCATAATTTATTCCTCAGAATTGAGTGATTCCATATTTTTTTTTCCCTCTGCTTGGTCTAAAAAAGTAACTGTTACTGACTGCCACATTTTTTTTCCTGATTTCTTATAGTGTTTCTTAAAGCCAGAAAGTTGCCATTTGAAATGACTTTAGTTTTGTGTCATGTCTGTGATCTGCTTTTTTTCTACAAAATTAAACAACTGAATGAGCATCCTCCAAGGCCGGTGATTCCATAATTATTGCCAGGGGTTGTACTCACCTTAGGGACACAAAGTGGTCCTGCACCCTGAGAACACAAAGCCCGGCCCGGTACGTAAGGTTTAATCAAGTAAACTAGGTAGGGAGGTGCCAGTCCATGAATAATTTTATAGGTTAGTAGCAGAACCTTAAAATCTGATCTCACTGGGACAGGAAGCCAGTGAAGCGACGCCAAAATGGGTGTAATGTGGTCGAACTTTCTTTCCCTCTTTTCTTCTGTTCTGCTGCAACAAATTTCTCGTCTTTTCTTCTCTCCATCATTGGATTCCTCAGGCCTTCTCACTTCACGTCTTTTGAACGTTCATGTTCTTTTCCCGCTTCACATTTTTCTCTTCCTATCATTCTTTAATCCCTTCCTGTCAAACCTCATTATTTTATCAGCTGCAGGACCTTGAAAATGGAGTTGTGAAAGTTGTTTATTATGAAATAATGCTGAATTTACGTGGAAATGGTTGTTGTACAAAAGCTTCAGTTATCGGTCGCTGAGAGAGAAGATCACTGGAGGCAGTTTGAAGCAGAAACAAGGTGATAATCGGTGGATCGCAGCTGATGCTTAGAGAAGACTATGCTTGGGCTCTGAAATGATGCATGCACAGTGAAGGCAGGGCAGACCAATTTTTAGGGGGACCATTCGGTTGGCGACACTTGGTCACGCACACACACACATCACATGCGCAACACACGGGTTATTCATTAACTTAGACTGAGACCAGCTATTAGCAGCCGACTAACTGAGTGGACTGTCGGAGTCTGTGGACTCTCACGTCTCCGTCTGTTTGATGAGCTGATTCATTTTGCCAACAGGATGAAGGCAAACCGGTTCATCTGCTTGAATAAACTCACTGTGTGTGTGTGTGTGTGTTCACACGCTGTGCAATGATGTCACCATTCCTGCCCATCATCTGTGGTATGTAGGATGCTGGTTCACACGGTGGCTTCATCAAAACAATGCGGCAGCGTGACCAAAAATGATCTTACTATTTACTTCAGGAAAAGTTTGGGCCTTTGAGGACAACAAATGAAGGCACTCTGTTACGTGCCGATGACGTCACTATTCTGCCTGGTGGATAAACATTTAAACAGCACAAAGCGTGAAACAGCTGTGACATATATAGGTTTGAGAAGAAATTCTGTTTGGACCTTTAATGTGAAAGTAACAAAAGATATCAAATAAACTTTTATTGAGCAATTAATCATTTTGGTCACTTATCAATGACTTTTATTTTTAAATGTATTTTTAAATTTATACGCTTTGACTGCCAGCGGTGCCGTTGCCCAACAGGCGGCAGAAATTAGCCTACTGCAGAGTGAAGAAGAAGAGGAGGAGGAGGAAAACATGTCCACATACAGTGGAAGAAGAGGAAAACTAGAAGGTGGAAGTGAGAGTCAGGACTTTGAATGTTGACAGTATCACTGGTAAAGGGCGAGAGCTGGCTGATATGATGGCAAGGAGAAAGGTAGACACTGTGTATGCAAGAGACCAAGTGGAAGGGAAGTAAGAGCAGGAGCATAGGTGGTGTGTTAAAGTTGTTGTATCGTAGTGAGGATAGGAAAAGAAATGGTGTTGGGGTCATTTTAACGGAAAAGTAGAGGTTAAGCGAGTGAAGTTGGAAATTGAAGGGGCGATGATGAATGTCATCAGTGCATATGCCCCACAGGTATGTTGTGAGATGAAGGAGAAAGAAGATTTCTGGAGTGCGTTAGATGAGGTGGTGGAGAGTGAACCCAAGCATATTGCAAGCTGTACAAGTTGAATAGCAAAAGAAGGACAAAAAGGACTTGTACCGACTGGTGACAAAGGGACAGAGCTAGAAAGGATGCACAGCAGGTTAGGGTGGTAAAAGATGCAGATGGTAATGTGCTGACAAGCGAGGAGTGTGTGTTGAGAAGGTGGAGGGAATATTTTGAGGAGCTGATAAAAAGAAAATGAGAGAGAAAAGGCAGCATGATGTGGAGAGAGTAAATGTGCAAGAGACAACTTAAGTGCAAGAGATGAGTAAAGCCTCTTTCACACTGGCGTATTCATAGAGCTGCTTATTGTGGCGTATCGTCTACGCCGAGTTGAGCAGCTCTCTGCCTACTTTTAGCAGTTCTACGTCGAGTTTTTGCTCCCTATGCAGCAGTACGTTGAGGGCTACGCGCATAGGATGGAAGAATTTAGGGATGGAAGAAATTAAACATGTTTAATTTTGTTTGGCGTAGAGCACTGGACACAGTTTTAAGCAGGTCTGCACAGCACAGCATTACTGCATGCAAGTCTGTGCAACATGGCGCTCCTGTACACAACCAAAAAGTGCGTGAATTCAGAGGAATCAACTGAGATCATGATCACACAGCCCACAGCGCCTGTATGTGCTTACAGCTGTAACTGATGGATGTGTGTGTGCTCAGAACAGGGAATCGAACCTCAACTCAGAAATCCAGAAACAGTAGGTCGTGCGCTCTCGCTCTCTCTGTGTCTGATAAAACAATAAGTGCTGTGACTTTAAAATAAAAACCTCATGGCTGCATGTTGGTGCGCTCATCAGATGCCCTGATCGATCAGGTCTGATCAAATCAGCGGACGTGATCAGCGCAGCAACCGGAGGTTTAAAAGTTTAACGAGCCACAGCGCTTCATTAACAGCAGCCTTTACCACAGTCAGACTCAGCAGCATCTGGACACAATGAAAATGATCCACCAACACAAAATACTAATAATAATGTTAAATGACTGTTTCTGACGTGCACCACACCGTGCAGTAGAGAACAGAGCGCACTTCCACAGAGGCAGAAAATAGCAGCTTTGGCTACATACGTGGCAGGAATGAAACTGTAAAACCCTCATTGTACAGTCCACTCTTTTCCAAGTGCAGTGATGTGTTCTGCACAGCCGACAGGAGGGAACTGGTTTTAAATAGCGGCAAGAGCTACATGCAACTGTGTGCACATTAAAAAGCGAACACACGCACCTGCAAGCAAATCTATGAACACGGAAAAAGGCTGAGTATGCGCGCATTTCGGGAGTATTTAAATGAAACACAATGCCGCAATACGCAGCTCTACGAATACGCCAATGTGAAAGAGGCTTAAGGATGAAGTGGGGCAGCTATGAAAAGGATGAAGACTGGAAAGGCAGTTGGTCCAGATGACATTCTACAGTCTAGGAGAAATGGCAGAAGAGTTTCTAACCAGACTGTTTAATAAAATCTTAGAAAGTGAAAGGACGCCCGACTTGTGGAGAGGAAGTGTGCTGGTTCCTATTTTCAAGAACAAGGGTGATATGCAGAGCTGCAGTAACTACAGAGGCATAAAGTTGATCAGCCAAATTTCAAATGTACTAAATTATATAGCGCCAATTCACGATGAAATCATCTCAAGGCGATTCACACAACATTAAAAAAAAAAAGCCACAGCATGAAGTTATGTGAAAGAATAGTAGAAGCTAGGCTTAGAAAACAGGTGAAGATCTGTGAGCAGCAACATGGTTTCATGCTGAGAAAGAGCACTACAGATGCAATGTTTGCTCAGAATACTGTTGGAGAAGTATAGAGAAGACTAGATGGAGTTACATTTGTGTATTTGTGGATTTAGAGAAAGCTTATGACAGGGTGCCAAGAGAAGAGCTGTGGTACTGTATGAGGAAGTCTGGAGTGGCAGCGAAGTATGTGAGGGTAGTGCAGGACACTTACAAGGACAGTGTGACAGCGGTGAGATGAGCAGTAGGAATGACAGTCTCATTCAAGGTGGAGGTGGGATTACAGCAAGGATCAGCTCTGAGTCCTTTCTTGTTTGCAGTGGTGACAGACAGGTTGACAGATGAGATCAGACAGGAGTCCCCATGGACTGATGTTTGCAGATGACATTGTGATCTGTAGTGAGTAGAGAGCAGGTTGAGTCAAGCCTGGAGAGGTGGAGATATGCTTTGGAGAGAAGGGGAATGAAAGTCAGCAGGAGTAAGACTAAGTGCACATGTGTGAATGGGAGGGAGCCCAGTGGAATAGTTCAGTTACAAGGAGTAGAAGTGGTGAAAGTAGAAGAGTTTAAATACTTGGGATCACCTGTCCAAAGGAATGGAGAGTGTGGTAGAGAGGTGAAGAACAGAGTACAGGCAGGGTGGAGAGTGGAGAAAAGTGGGACCAGCTGTGTTGAACGGCTTATGGGCCTTTCACACTGAACACGTCGGAAGTGAAAGGCGTCAAAAGCCGAGCTAAAGCGACGCTTCTGATGGGAGCGCGCACTGCCGCTTTTCGGCAGTCTGACGCGGTCAAAGTTCAACCCAATCCAACTTTTGACGCTCTGAGCTGTGACATATCTTTGCGCTGTCCAATAGGAAGGACACGTCGGGCCAAAACATGGAAGACTAGTGGCAGAAACCACTTATCTGTACAAAACAGAAACGTGTCACAAGACTGCTCATTTATAGAGCAGTTTTCTGAAGAAAAATCCTTGGAAATGTTTTTTTGTTGTTGTTACCTCAAAATTTCTGATTACTGTTAAAAATAGTTAAATCAATCAATAAATGGCTCTTTAGAAACCTTTCATCTGTAAATTAAAACCACCCGTTATTTCAGATGAATTTTTTGTTTAACATAAGGAACCTCGGACATTTATTTTTAGACAAACAAAATAACATGAAAACTTGTACATTTTTTAAAAGTCTGGTAGATTATTTATATCTCATATCAACCATAAAAACACACACTGTAAATAAATACAAATGTTTATTATAAATACAACAGGAAATAATTTAACAATGACTGCAGTGTGATTGTAAAGTAGGATTTCTGTGACATAAACCCCATGATGAATTTTTTTTTATAGTCATTTCAACTTGTAATTTCATCAAAATATGTAATTGCCTTTAATGTTGTTATCAGGACAGAGTCATTTCTAAAATATGAATTTGAGCACAATAAGTGGAGAGCTTCTGCTTGTGCAAATGTCTTGACTTTGATTCGTGGACATTTTTAATGATCCGTTCATTTATTGTTAAAATATAAAATGAAACAGCTTTTTAAAAAATAATAAAATAGTTGCTGTTGAAAGAGCCTTTTATTTAGAAGCAGGTGATGTTCTGCTGGATTCTCGGGACCAGATGACGGTCTCTTCTGCAGCTTTGAACTCTGGTGGTGATCGACTGGACTTCATGGTGTTCAGCTCATCAATGGAAGTGGTTGTCTGCACAGCAAATGTTCCTGATTGGGACAAATAAAAAATATGTCTTAAAATATAAAGAAACACTAAACAGTTTATACATAAAAAAAAGAAAAAAAAAACGATGGAAAAAAAAAGTTTAAAGTTGAGCTTTTGTGGTGTCCGAAAAAAGCTGTAGCTTTATTTGTTAAAAATAAAAAAAAGACTGAACCATTTACAAATTAAAGCGTTCACTCAGATCAACTGTGCTAAAAAGCTAAGCTAACATTAGCCGATCAATAAACCTTCACAGCAGTGCAGTAAACGTGACATTTTATTTTTACATTATTCTCACCTCGATAAAGCTGCAGAACTAAACTCCGTTGGTCAAAATGGGACGTCACATATATCCAAAAAGTGGGAGATTTCGGACTGAGTGGGTTTGCTCCATCACCCCGGCTGCCTGCCTCGGTCTGTCCAGTGATGATGCCTGAAGGCCGGCTTCTCCGTGCGGGTCGGTCCGCTGTCGCGGTTCGATCGATATCCCACCAAGTCATCAGTCCTCCCTCGGTCGGCGTCACTCCGAAAAGTAGCTGAAAAAAAAGCTTCTACCAGCAGGGTGATGGGAGAATTGTTCTACTGCTGTTTTTAAAGCTTTTTTGTGGTTCAGGCGACGCAAATTCAAGATGGTGATCGCTGAACTGTTTTCAGGTTGTGGAAACAGCCAGAGTGTGACGTAGCAATCTCCGCCCCCTTGCCGCTTCCGAAGCGAAGCGTCTGACATCACAACGCGTTGGAAACGCATCGTAATGGAAACCTTTGACGCATCAGCCTGACGTGTTCAGTGTGAAAAGCCCATTAGAGATGTTGGCACTGACAAAAAGACAGGAGGCAGAGCTGAAGATGTTCTGATTCTGTTTGGGAGTGATGAGGATGGACAGGATTAGGCATAAACATATCAGAAGGACAGCTCAGGTGGGACAGTTTAGAGACAAAGTCAGAGAGGAGAGACTAAGATGTTTTGGACATGTGCAGAGGAGGGACCCAGGGTATATAGGGAGAAGGATGCTGAGGATGCAGCCACCAGGCAGGAGGAGAAGAGGGAGGCCAAAGAGGAGGCTTATGGATGTGCTGAGGGAGGACATGCAGGTGGTTGGTGAGTCAGAGGAAGACACAGAGGACAGGTTGAGATGGAAACGGATGATCTACTGTCACTTGAGTAATTACAGTGATGTTTTGTCTGCATAAACGTAAATTGTTTTGTAAATCTGAAAATAAAGTTTGGAACTTGTTGAATCCTTTATTTAATGAAAGAAGTGAAGAAAGGAGGTGGATTTGATTTCCGCTGGTTCATCATGATCCACTCGTGTCATTCCAGCATAATTCAGGGATCCTCCACAGAGACCTGGTACTAAAGACATCCCGTCCTCACCTTAAGTCACTGGTTAGAGTCCAAGGCTGACACCCAGATAGTACCAGGACCCTAAAGACTTGTTTCTGCATCACACACATCTAACATTTGACCTCATGACTACATAAGATCTTCCCAGGAGTCTCTGGCTCTCAGAGGCCGGGGACCCAGACTTGTAGTGAGACCAGGTTTGATGCAGCTGTGACCTCGTGTCTACATTGGGTCAGGGGTTAACCTGAACCCAGTACCTTCATCCTCCACAATCCAGTTTACTCAGGTATTGTGGATTTTAAGTTTCTGTTCATTAAAAACGTCTGTTGTTTAAGCAAAGTTCTTCTGTGGCAGAAAAAGTCACTGTTCCTGATGAAAGGACAACAAGCCAGAGGAGAAGTGAAGCAGAGTGAACGCCTTAAGAATCACAAGCTCTTTGATCGCTGCAGGGAAATTCACTGAAAATGAGCCACTAACAGCTAGTTAAACAACAATAAATTACTGTCATTTCTTTAATGTACGAATGCTGCATTTCAGGATGAAATTGCTGAAGCTAATAAATAAGTTGTATATACAGTAGTGTTCAGAATAATAGTAGTGCTATGTGACTAAAAAGATGAATCCAGGTTTTGAGTATATTTCTTATTGTTACATGGGAAACAAGGTACCAGTAGATTCAGTAGATTCTCACAAATCCAACAAGACCAAGCATTCATGATATGCACACTCTTAAGGCTATGAAATTGGGCTATTAGTAAAAAAAAAAGTAGAAAAGGGGGTGTTCACAATAATACTAGCATCTGCTGTTGACGCTACAAACTCAAAACTATTATGTTCAAACAGTTTTTTTTAGCAATCCTGTGAATCACTAAACTAGTATTTAGTTGTATAACCACAGTTTTTCATGATTTCTTCACATCTGCAAAGCATTCATTTTTGGAACCAAGATTTTGCTGGTTTACTAGTGTGCTTGGGGTCATTGTCTTGTTGAAACACCCATTTCAAGGGCATGTCCTCTTCAGCATAAGGCAACATGACCTCTTCAAGTATTTTGACATATCCAAACTGATCCATGATACCTGGTATGCGATATATAGGCCCAACACCATAGTAGGAGAAACATGCCCATATCATGATGCTTGCACCACCATGCTTCACTGTCTTCACTGTGAACTGTGGCTTGAATTCAGAGTTTGGGGTCGTCTCACAAACTGTCTGCGGCCCTTGGACCCAAAAGAACAGTTTTACTCTCATCAGTCCACAAAATATTCCTCCATT
Organism: Thalassophryne amazonica; assembly: GCF_902500255.1. Classification (NCBI taxonomy): domain Eukaryota; kingdom Metazoa; phylum Chordata; class Actinopteri; order Batrachoidiformes; family Batrachoididae; genus Thalassophryne; species Thalassophryne amazonica. The sequence continues at coordinate 35,841,347 of NC_047125.1, read as the reverse complement.
TCTCTTTAGGCCAGTTGATGTGTTCTTTGGCAAATTGTAACCTCTTCTGCACGTCTTTTATTAACAGAGGGACTTTGCGGGGGATTCTTGCAAATAAATTAGCTTCACACAGGCGTCTTCTAACTGTCACCAGCACTTACAGGTAACTCCAGACTGTCTTTGATCATCCTGGAGCTGATCAATGGGTGAGCCTTTGCCATTCTGGTTATTCTTCTATCCATTTTGATGGTTGTTTTCCGTTTTCTTCCACGCGTCTCTCGTTTTTTTGTCCATTTTAAAGCATTGGAGATCATTGTAGATGAACCGCCTATAATTTTTGCACCTGCGTATAAGTTTTCCCCTCTCCAATCAACGTTTAATCAAACTACGCTGTTCTTCTGAACAATGTCCTTGAACGTCCCATTTTCCTCAGGCTTTCAAAGAGAAAGCATGTTCAACAGGTGCTGGCTTCATCCTTAAATAGGGGACACCTGATTCACACCTGTTTGTTCCACAAAATTGACGAACTCACTGACTGAATGCCACACTACTATTATTGTTTTTACTAATAGCCAAATTTCATAGCCTTAAGAGTGTGAATATCATGAATGCTTGGTCTTGTTGGATTTGTGAGAATCTACTGAATCTACTGGTACCTTGTTTCCCATGTAAACAATAGAAAATATACTCAAAACCTGGATTCATCTTTTTAGTCACATAGCACTACTATTATTCTGAACACTACTGTATAAATTTTAAAATCCACAAAAATTTTTAATTATTATTTAAAAACAAATGCTGCTTTGGTACAAGTGCTTCATACATTCTACTAACATTCAAGGAAATGTACCATGCTTCCTGAAATTCTCCTGAAGATGTGAGAGGAGACGATTTCTGAATACAGACACTAACTCATGAAACTGACGGAGTCCACATTTGTTCATCAAGCACCAGACTCTGGTAAAATGGGCCCATTTGGAACAATATAACCAACTTATGACAAAGACCAAGTTTCAGGTCCAGACAGACGGACAGAAAGCCCACCACATAATCCCCCTTTGGGCCTTCGGGGAATAAAAACAGAGGCCGGAGCTCATCTATGTGGCCAGTTAAACTGTCTAATTTCATGTTCTGCTGTCTTCAGGAATGTCAGACGCTGTCGATGGACAAGTCGCAACACATTACAGACATTAGAAAAAAGAAGCCAGAACCAAGAAGAGCAGTTCAGGACAGATAAAGAGTCGCTGTGTGGAGGACGACCAGCCATCTGTTTCACCATAAGCTACTGACATGTACTGGGTCAATAAGGTACAGCACACTGTGGGACAACTGATTGACACCTCATGATGGAAAAGTCCTGAAGTTACGTTTGTGCAGCAAAAGGAAGTACTGAAGATGTGGACACAAACAGGCACACTGCTTCCTCAGTATTCATCGTCTCTGAGGCTTGAAGGTCGGCGTCCAGCAGCTCCGGCGTTCTGTCGTCTCAAGCAGAGCGGATCCACAAACTGAGCTGAAGTCATGGTCTTATTATCTGAAAATTTCACAGCTGGAATGGTGGCGGAGCCGGTAACCATGACACCACCAGTGTGGCGAACAAAGTGGTAAAAGACCAAAGTGTTTGTGCAATTAAAGAACCTTCAGAGGAAAAGACGGCACAGCTTCACAACATCAGAGCTAAAAATACTCCACACATGACCCACATTGCCTGGACAAATCCTACTGACCCGCTACAGACAGGTCCAAAAGTACCTGGACACACAAGCTGGAAACATCCCAAAACTTCAGGCACGGCTTCACCTCCGCTTTAAGGGACCACTAATATTGGACAAGCTACTTTTTGCATAAATTACAATTTTCTAATATTTTAACTCTTTGTAGTAACACCGTCTGAAAACTGAATACACAATACAGGAGGGTCTGGGCCCGCAGACGTAAGCAGACTGGGGATTCGGACCTATTGGGGTTCCGTCAGGAGGTCTGGACCCACAGACAGCAGACTGCATTCACGTCAGCGGCAGAAGAACTGGAAACAGTGGTCGTTACAGCAGGTCTTCTGTTTGTCTGCAGCAAGCAGACTGCAGGTGACTACATGCGTGTGGTCAGTTCTCAGCCGCTGTGCAGTGGATCCTCTGACTGCAGCACTTGAGCAGCCGAATGAGGAACCTGAGTCTCTGGGTTTGGGACGGGCCTGGATACAGACTAACATCTAGGGCCCATATCCGCAAAGTAACTCAAAGCCATCTCAAAGAGCTCCTAAGTTAGCCTAAAATTTCCTGGCAAGGAATCTTAGCCTAAGAGTGATCTAGCAGGTGTCTGAGAGCAACGCTGAGCAAGGAGGGGACAGAAACTCCTATCTTTGTGAGGAGACGGGGTTGACTCTGTTGCTAGGTATAACGCAGTCCTCTCAGAGCTGTGACTCGTCTTCACAGAAAGGGGAAGAGAAATAAAAAAACAAATGCGTTCTGCCCTCCCAGTCATGAATGGACAGTAAAATCAACCAATATAACCTGAATTGCATTAAGATGTGTAATCGGAGGATAACTTTGTTATGATGATGAAACTAAGCAAAATGAAATGAACTGTTACACAGTTTGAAAAATGTGTGAATGTACCTCATTCACATGCCAAATATCTATATATTAAAAGCGTGTGTGCAAGAGTTTATTTAGTATGTCACTGTGAGACCATAATACAGAGCAGGGGTGGTGGCCAAGTGGTTAATGCGCTTGGTTCAGTGCAGAAGGTCCGGGTTCGAATCCCACCCCTGTCACATTTCTCCATGTAATGTGGAGTTGCTCAGGAAGGGCATCTGGCGTAAAACCTGTGCCAATTCAACATGCAGATCCACCTTGGATTTGCTGTGGCGACCCCGAGTGCAAACAAGGGAGCAGCCGAAGGGACTTACTATTGTGAGGCCATAATATAATTGTAAATACATTAAAATATATGCATGACAAATACTGATAATAATAGTGTGAGCAAAGTGCCGCGCAGCGGACAAACTCACTGATAGTACAGGGCGTCCTAAACAGGAAGTGCCAGTTTGGCATTTTCAAATCAGTGAGTCACCCTGACTGCTAGGTTCCTGCTATCCAGTAGTTGTGCTGTGTACCACAAAAAGTTCTAATCCACCTTAGTAGTGGATTTTGAACTGAACAACGTCGTTTAAAACTAGGGACTTTCTAATGACACCAAACTTTGGTGAGGTAAACGGACCGTATTTTATGTCAGAAATGAGTTTCCTGGTTGTTAAAAGCAGCATTTCTCCTTTGGCCTTAGTACACGTTTAAACTAACAAACAGCTGGTTCATGCTCTGTTGGCTTATTAGTGCAGCAGATAACTGAAACAATCCTTCAAATGGTGATACAAGCATCAAATTCAGCACAAATACAGCTGGAGCAAAATTAATGGACAAACTTTAACTTTTGACCCCTGTACAAACTGAAACTGATCTTTGTCACCATTCTTGCTGCTTTTACCTCATAACATTCAGTCACAGATTGTCCAAACTATACCTTTTTGGAATCTTTATGATCAGGCAAATAATGTTGGTGTAGTTTCTATATGATTGGAGCATCTTTAATTTAGAGCAGGGGTGGGCAACTTGTTCCAGAAAGGGCGCAGGTTTCTTTGAAGCCACTGATTCCACCAGGTGATTTCACTGATAACTGATTCCATCTGCTCAAAGTGACATTAATTAGTGAAATCACCTGGTGGAGTCAGGGTTTTAGTCATGCTCCCAAGAACCATTCTACTGAAAAAAAACGTCCTAAAGGACATGGTTAGATGGCGAGGAGCTTTTCCAGGCATGTGAGAGGCAAATACATAAAAAATGCTTAAAAGCTCCCCCCAGAAGCCGGAAGGTTTTTTGCCATGTTAATGCTCCCTGAAGTCATTTACTCAAAATAAAGTCTGAAGGACCTAACATGACCTGGTGAGATGCTTATTGAGTGTTGTTAGAAGGTGATGTAGAACACAGTGGTAAACATACCACTGTCCCAGTTTTTTAGAAACTGTGTTGCAGGCATCCATTTCAAAATGAGCAAATATTTGCACAAAACAAAGTTTATCAGTTTTGAACATTAAATATCTTGTCTTTGTGGTGGTTATTCAATTGAATATAGGTTGAAGAGGATTTGAAAATCATTGGATTCTGTTTTTATTTACATTTTACACAACGTCCCAACCTTCATTGGATTTGGGGTTGTAATAGTGTTAATATGATAACAAGAACCTAAACAATTTATAAATACATTAAGACAGTAAATTAACATAAAATAATTAACGTAGATCAAGTGTGTAGCTTGTTACTGACTCACTGTCATCCTACATACGGAGAATATGTCTGCTTCCTCTCTGTCTTTTCCACCAGCTTGTCCGCTTACAGACACTTTTAAGGCCCCCTGACACGAGCATGCCTTTGACTCACGCACTAGCACAACCTGTACCGTGCTGGAGAGTAAACTCCTCTTTAAAGGGGGCAGAACAGGATGCCAAAGGGGTGCCGGGGCGTGCTATTGCACAGAGAATTTTGAGATGTTCAAAAAAAAAATAATCTTTCATGCATAAATGTCATGCTACGTGGTGCGATCTAATCGCCAACACGATGTGCAGCTAGTCAAGTGGAGCAAAGAAGAAGTGAACAGAGCAAGTGGTGACGTCAGCAGATCGCATTAGAGCGCAGCTCGTCTGAAGGCTTACTAACAAGACATTAAAGCTGTTATAAAACATACTTTAACGGCTGCACACAAGAAGGAAAGAACACACAACTGTTTTATCAAGCCATGAAAATGTAAAACATGACAAATATTAACCTTTTTAGATGGCTCAAAATGCTTTCTGCAGCTTGTTAGGCGTGCATGCAAATGGCTGAAGCAGTTTCTGTGATTCAGGAAGTGATTACAGCAGTTTTTAACCGCCAATTTGCAAAGAAAATGATTAATCCAACATGAAATAATTATTTTATGATTTTTATTATTAATTACATTTAATTTTATTTAATTATTTTATTTAGACTGGCACGATGATTTTCACAGAGACCTGGCTCACCCCAACCATCCCAGACTCTGTTGTAGCCAGAGACAACTTTCATCTGCTACGCTTGGACAGGGCGGAGTATGTATGGCGATGTATGTATGATGTATGGCGGTACAAACACCCGAAGGAGAGAGACTACACTTTTTTTTCTAAGGTCTATAACAGCTACCCAGAATTGATTTGTTTTGTGTATCGAGAAAGGATGCTTATACTGTTATGGATTGTCACTTAGATCCCATAACAATATCAGACCATGCTCCAATAGTGATGTCATTAAGGTTAGAGAACGATAGAAAAATTCAACCCTTGGAGACTGAACGTCTCACTCTTGAACGATCCAGATGTAGTTCAGAAGATAAAGCAGGAATGGAGGGACTATATGGAACATAATGACAATGGAGAAGTTTTCAGTCTCTACTTTATGGGAAGCTGCGAAAGTGGTGTAAGGGGGAAATGGTCTTTCATCTAAAATAAGGAAAAGACAGAGAGAAAGAACAGAAACGATTAGAAGACTTATAGCTGATCTAGAGAAAGAGGCATAAAAAGACAAATAATGAAAATATCTTGAAATCTCTAACCCTAAACAGACAGGCACTGAACAACTTATTGACATATAAGGCAGAGGGCGCCTTGCGGTTTGCTAATCAGAGATACTATGAGTCCGGAAATAGGGCCAGTAGGCTACTGGCGTTTCAGTTATGCAAACACCCTAAAGATGTAGCCGAGGCATTTTCAGTCTATTATGAGGCACTATAGGACTCACCTGAAATAGACAACAGCAGAGAAAATTGAAAACCTATTGGGAAAAATTAAGTTATCGAAATTGACAGAGGCTGAAGCCAAAGCCATGAGAGAGCCAATAACAAAAAGGGAAATAGAGGAAACAATGAGAAATCTGAAAAATAATAAGTCACCAGGTATGGATGGCTATCCAGGGGAATTTATAAACACTTTCTAGATGAGGTCACACCCCTTTTACAAAGGGTTTATAATTATGCCTTAGCTAAAAAAGACCCACCAAAATCTTGGTCTCAGGCAATAATATCAGTAATCCCCAAAGAGGGAAAGAATCCCACAGTCTGTTCCTCATACAGGCCAATTAGTTTGTTGTGCTGTATTCAAAAGTGCATTAACAGAATAATTAAGTCCGATCAAACAGGGTTTATACCTGGTCACCTGGGAATAAATAATATAAGAAGAACACTAAACATTATGTCCATAGCAAAACAGAAACAGGAACCTTCAATGCATCTCAGCTTAGATGCTGAGAAAGCATTTGATAGGGTGGATTGGCTGTATTTGGAGAATACATTGGGGAAAATGGGATTTCACCTCAGATTTTATTGATTGAGTAGAGTGTTGTATACAGAACCCACATCAAAAGTACAAGTAAATGGACATTGTTCTGAACCTTTCAGACTGAAAAGAGGAACTAGACAGGGGTGCCCACTTTCTCCTTATTATTGCTATAAGCATAGAACCACTGGCGGAAATAATTCGAGATAATGACAATATACAGGGAGTATTGGCGGGTGGAGTAGAGTACAAGATTTCACTCTATGCGGATGATGTGATACTGTATATTACCAACCTGCAGACGTCTGTCCTCGGCACTTAGGATGTCTGGGGGACTTTGGAATGACATCAGGTTATAAGGTCAATGAGACAAGTCGCAAGCAATGATGTTGGTGGGTGATAGGCCGCTAGATTTGGATAAAGTTGCTTTGTTTAAATTGGCCCACCCAAGGATTGAAGTATTTAGGCATAATGGTTACAACCACAAGCCTCACAATTATATACAGAAAACTATGGTAAATTGTTTTTTGTCAATAAAATCAGACTTGGTCCGCTGGGAAATTCTACCCTTATCCCTAATTGGGAGAACAGAAACAGTTAGGATGAATCTCCTTCCTCAGTTGGGCAAAATGATTTCTTTATAGTCATTTGGCAAAGGAAAAAAACCTCGAGTTCGGCTGAAAGTATTATGTATAAAAAAAAACAACAAAAACGGGGTCTTGGTTTGTCTAATTGAAATTGTATATTGGCTGCACAGATGCGTGGGTTAGTAGAATGGGTATTGCAGGATGAGGAAACAAATTGGATAAAACTAGAAAAACCATGCTTCCCAAATTGTTTCATTAGAGACCGTACCTTTTTGGAACAAAAGAAATGGAGAGATTTGAAAATAAAAATGAGTGGATTGTGTGTACACAAGTATGGACACAGGTGAGGAAGAAAATCAGTGCACCTTAACAACCTCACAGGCACTTAAATCACTAAGATTGCTGAATTTTTTACCTAATAAATTAGACTCTGGATTTAAGGGGTGGGCGGAAAGGGGTTTGATAACTATCCATCAGATGTTTGATGGAGGGATATTAAAATCTTTTAAACAGTTGCAGGACAATTTGGTTTAGGTTCTGATGGGTTTTTTCAATATTTACAATTACGAGACTATTTAGTGTCATGTGCAGAATGGGACGCTTTGAAACAACTGCCTACAACCAATTGAACAAATATTAATTAAGGTGATTGAAGAAAAAAGTTAAAATAATATTGAACATGTATAAATATTTACATTCTCAACTGTCTGATAACTCACTGGAAGTGAAGGGGAAGTGGGAGTTTTGTGGTTTGACAAAAGGGAAGCTCAATTGCTCCACATTTGTTTATTGGTAGCAAAGAAAATGATAACGAGATCTTGGTTAAAAGGACTACCTCCCACTCTCCCTCAATGGTGTGAGGGATTAAAAAAATGTATATCTGATGGAAAAAATTACGGCAAAGCTTCATTTGAATATGGATTTGTTTTTGAATAGGTGGACCCCTGTCATTATTTACTTTGGTTGGGCATAATTATACTTGCTCAGGGTTTCTCACCGGAATTATGTGTTTTCCTTTTTTTTTTTATACCAGTTGTAGATAAAGTAAAATATATTTTAGGATATACCCCTTTTACTTTAAATGGGATGGAATACTGTCCTAGAATTTGCTGAGTTGCTCTGTTCGATTTGTTCTATTAATTTTATGTTGTAATTGAATATGGAGTTGCCCTTTTGAATAAACAGTGTTCAAAAAAAATATATATGTTGGGTGTCATTAGAAGTCCACAGTTCAAATGACGTGCTCAGTTCAAATCTGGAGCAAACATTTTTCTTCTTCTAAGGTGGATTAGAACTTTTTGTGGTACACAGCACCAGCTACTGGACAGGAGGAACCTAGCAGTCAATGTGACTCAATGATTTGAAAATACAGCTCTTTTGACCAGACGTGTGGTGCCATGACATATCATCTGTGTCCAATCACATTTCAGGAGAGTCCAGTGAAACCCTGTCCTCCGCTCTAGCTCCACCCATGCCAGGAAGTGTTTGACATTTGAACATTTTCCGTTTCACTGTGACTGAGAATTTGACACTTCCTGTTTGAGTGTGAGCTTGCCACTGAGTTCCCACGAGATTCCATTGGATCTTGTCTGTTAATCCAGGAAGTGTTTGACATTTGAACATTTCCTGTTTTACTGTGGATTTGAAAATTGGTACTTCCTGTTTAGGCCACCCCGTACCACGAGCGAGCTTTGCGCCGCTGTACGGCGCTTCGCTCATATAATTTTTATTTTTTTGTTTTTTTGCTGTTCTGCTTTAACGTTGTGTGTCAGTGAAAAAACACTTAAAACTAAAATTAAAATTTCACCTGCCTGCAGGAGAGTGGGGGTTAGCCCCACAATGGCAGATGTGGTTGGCATCTCATGTCTGACACAGACCAGACGTTGGGTTTAATGTGACGTTATATGTTTTTTCCTCTGAGTGGAAGTGACTTTCTGAACGGTTGGTAGACAGTTTCAATTTCAATGTATTTTCATTTATATAGCGCCAAATCACAACAAAGTTTCCTCAAGGCACTTCACACAAGTAAGGTAGAACCTTACCAACCCCCAGAGCAACAGTGGTAAGAAAAAAACTCCCTCTGGTGATTTGAGGAAGAAACCTCACGCATTCCAGACTCAAAGGGGGTGACCCTCTGCTTGAGCCACGATACAGACATAATGTCAGAAAGTAATTCGTTTGTTCATAAAAACATTTTGGAGAAGGACAGATGGCGATTCTGATGCCTGTTTGTCTTCAGTCCAGAGACCTCTGACCCTGACTTCTTTAATCATCCTTTGAACCTTGTCTTTGTCAGCAGACAAAGTCCTGACCAAAGATCCTCGAAACTTTGTTCAAATCCTTCAGTATCTCCAACAATATTAAGCTTTTGGATTTCAAAACATCTCATTTCGTCTTATTTCTAAAAGTTTTAAATAGTAATAATTACATCACAATTAACGGGGAGGGGGGGAACTCACCTGTACTGGAGGATTCGGTTCGGTGGCGTGCACGCGCTCACAGAGTCCCCATGGAACAAATAAACAGGCCTTTAAAAGCGTGGTTCTGGTTCGGGCCTGCCGGTACCAGGACACACGGACAGCTGTTCACTTTGAGCCAGAACTTGGACTAACGTCGCTTACTGCGGAGTAACGACGTACCGGATGTTCGGCCGTTTACCGGTTTTGACGGTACCGTCTGTTAAAGTAGCCGCATTTAGCCGAAGTGAAGCAAAGTTCGAGGCGCTGCGGGCCGCGAGCTGAATCCCCGTCCTACTCGCTATTCGCCGCTCCGGCTCGGGGGCTGAAACGGCTTCAAGCCCCTTTGAAAGTTCGCTTCGGGGAAAAGTAGCAAAAAGAAAGTCATAAAAGTAAAAAAGGGGAGGGGGCAAAGAGACCGAGGACGGCCGGTGGCCTGGCCGCGCCCGGGTGTGTGCGTGTGAACACGAGCGCGTGCCCGGGACGGAGGATCCCGAAGCCCGTCGAACAATCAGAGGACAGAGTCGCGGAGCACGAGCCACGCTACGCCACGCCCCATTCCTCCACTGACCGAGAGAGGGACAGAGACAAGAGGTCTCACTCTGACCGCGTTTATGTTCGAACACACCGTCAAACACAAAGAAATCAGCCAGTTTTTAAAATTCGACTAAATATAACAAATCTACATCTGCTTTGCTTCAGCCCATTTATACGTGTCAGCTCGACACAGTAGTTTTAGAAAGTCCAAACAAAAACTGAATTAAGATACTACTACTACAACAATGCTGCTGGAAGACTTCAATCCTGTAAAACTTCCCACAGATACTCGTTTGTAGTGGGTGTCACCAGGAAAACAACAAAAAAAGGCACTCAGATTAAGAAACCTTTAATCAAACAGGGCAAAAAGATTAAAATCACCTGGTGCCCGATTAGCCCAACGTGGCTTATTGGCCTGTTTGATTAAAGTTCTTGCCAGTTTCAGGCTGGAGCCTTGGTCTCTGTCAGACCCTTCAATGGTGAAAAGGTCAGAACTCTGCCCTTGATTTATAGTCATTACTGTTTTGACAAGGTTCCTTTCATTGTGACATTTCAAGTACTCCATCACTTGTGGTTGCACTTTAAATGCTTTGACACTACTGTTGATGGCCACTAGCTGGCACACTGCCTTAACTTTTGTTCTCATCCATTTTTCTATATAATACAAGGGGCGTGGCCTCTGTGTGTGTGTGTATCCGGAGCATCCATTGAAATCCAGAAAGAACCGACTTTTGTCCGTTGGCATTCTTATGTATTTTTTCATGAGGATTCAAGTCCTCATGAAAAAATACATCATGTGTGGTAAGGTATTTGTAACCTCGCAGAGTGAATGCTGGACTGGTGGCGGCTATATCCGGGATTAACATCGGGGAAGGTCGGTCTGCGGCGACCGGATTTGTGGTGGTGGAGGTGGTGGAGACTATGAGTGGGAACTGTTTTATAATTAATAGTGGCCTGTACTGGACTACATGAGTTAATATGGCACCACCTAGGAAGACAGAGAAACTGGAGGAAGACATGGAGGAGATAAAGACCTCATTAAACCGTACTTCGAAAGACATGTCCAATTTAGACAAATTGATTAAGGAGATCAAGGAGCTCCAAAATCTTGTTAAAGAAAATGACAAGATTATTAAGAAACTTGAGCAACGGGTGGATGAACTTGAACAATAGTCTAGAAAAGACGATGTTATAATAACTGGTTTGGAAACAAAACATCGGTCGTACACAAGGGTGGTGGATTCTGGTGGAGCCAGTGGGGAGTGCACCACCTGAAGAACTACAAACACTAGAACAGCAAGTTAAAAAATTTTTATATTAAAAAGGTGTTGTCATACATCAAGACACTATATCAGACTGTCACACAATTCCATCCAAAGACAGTAAAAATAAACTACCAAATATAATAATACGATTTACAAGCAGAAAATACAAAAATGAATTATTAAGACAGGCAAAGAATCTGAAAGGAACAAATGTATATATAATGAGCATCTAACGAAAAAAAAAATGCAGATATTGCCAGGGAAGCAAGACTATTAAAAAAACAGAAACACATTGTTGCTACATGGGTCTGGAACTGTAGGGTTTGGATTAGAGTGAAAGAAGGAACAAAGGGTATACAAATCAGAGACATGGAGGACCTTACAAAGTACAGATCTGAATAGACAAATATGACGTCAGTTGGTAATTTGACCAACAAAAAAAAGATCAAACATAGAAACAGAGGATAAAATATGACATAGACACCAATATTGATGAAAGTATATTTGACTTGACTACAACTGGTTGTGAGTATTATATGGAAAAACAGTTAAATAGTGAAAAACTTACTGAAGATACCCTGTCACTCATACATATAAACATTCGAAGCTTGTACTATAAAATGTGAAAAATAAAAGATTATTTAAACCAGTTTAAAAATCAATCAACTTTTTTCTTATATAGCGCCAAATCACAACAAACAGTTGCCCCAAGGCGCTCCACATTGCAAGGCAAGGCCATACAATAATTATGAAAAACCCCAACGGTCAAAACGACCCCCTATGAGCAAGCACTTGGCCACAGTGGGAAGGAAAAACTCCCTTTTAACAGGAAGACACCTCCAGCAGAACCAGGCAAAATAGATTCAGCATTGTTGCAATCACAGAATCTTGGCTTAAAAATGACCTCATGGCTGATGTTCAAATGGAGGGATATGAACTATATTTTGTAAATAGAAGATAAAAAAAGGCAGAGGTATTGCTCTGTACACAAAAACTGATCTGACATGTACAATTGTAGAAGAAATGACAATTACAACCCCTGACAAAAATTATGGAATCACCAGCCTCGGAGGATGTTCATTCAGTTGTTTAATTTTTAGAAAAAAAGCAGATCACAGACATGACACAAAACTAAAGTCATTTCAAATGGCAACTTTCTGGCTTTAAGAAACACTATAAGAAATCAAGATAAAAAGATTGTGGCAGTCAGTAATGGTTACTTTTTTAGACCAAGCAGAGGAAAAAAATATGGAATCACTCAATTCTGAGGAAAAAATGGAATCATGAAAAACAAAAGAACGTTCCAACACATCACTAGTATTTTGTTGCACCACCTCTGGCTTTTCTAACAGCTTGCAGTCTCTGAGGCATGGACTTAATGAGTGACAAACAGTACTCTTCATCAATCTGGCTCCAACTTTCTCTGATTGCTGTTGCCAGATCAGCTTTTTAGATGCAGACTAACGAGCAGATCTGATTTGATGCAGGTGTTAGTTTTGGGGATGAAAATTTACAGGGTGATTCCATAATTTTTCCTCAGAATTGAGTGATTCCATATTTTTTTTTCCCTCTGCTTGGTCTAAAAAAGTAACCGTTACTGACTGCCACAATCTTTTTCTGGATTTCTAGTGTTTCTTAAAGCCGTTAACGTTTCGCAAAAAAAAAAAGTAAGTTTCTATCTCATATCATTAAAAAGTTATTTATAATTTAGTAAAGCTTGGTCTTAGCTGTCGTATACAACAGTGTCGACATCAGAGGGTCAAATAAACTCTACATGGTCTCTTGATCTCTGGACATAGACAGAAATAAACTAAATCTAGTTTTTGTCAAAAGCATTTCCTTTCAGACATTACTGGCATGAATGTCTTTCCATACGTCTGAGCTGAGCTCTTGTAGCTGTGCTGCACGTCAGGATGTAATTAATAAAGAATGCAGGATGTCTCATTTTGGGGAGGAAAAAAAATATTTTAGTCGATTGTAGTTTATTGTCTGTTTTACAACATTTGGAAAGAGGTGTCATTTTATTTAAAGCGACAATTCGTTTTGAAGTTATTAATTCTGACCGGACTCTGTCTCGGTAGAGAGTCGCACAGCATTTGGAGCTGTGCCAACGGAACAGAGGATGATTCTCGTTTCTTGACTACAAGAAGACAAGAGTCCCAGTTAGTGACTTTAATTCACACAAAAGTGAATCACATATTTTAATAGCTTTGAGAGGGGTTAAGAAGGGGACTTTCTGCTTCTGAAGAGCAGCAAATCAAAGGACCAACGAGCATTGATCGAAGCATTGCTTCATTGGTTCACGTTTCAAAGCGGTGTCGTGTCAGAAGCAGTTGATTACAGACCCGCTGCAGGGTCTGCAATCAACGTAGAGAAATGAACATTTTCCCAACAAACACCCTCCAAAACAACGGCCACTCTGAAGGACTGATAAGGGAATCGTTAAGCAAAAAGACTATTGATGTCGATGGTTCAAATCATTTCTTAACGATCCCCGATGGGTTTGCGCGCGGTCAGATTCCCACCAAGTCTTGCACGAAAGCATCACGAGATGACGCCAGTCAGCAGCGCGGCTCGTTATTCCACTGTCTGGGGAGGACCCTGCGATTTTGTATGATGAAATAAAGGGAACATAGAAACACATTTTGATGGAAATCCATCCACAAATGGAGGTATTGCAGCTCTGGGGACAGACAGAGGGACTTGCTGCCAGGGGGAAAAAAACAAAAGTAAAACAGAGACATTATTCTAAAAATGTACTTCTGAGCGTTTTGAATGTGGTAAATTTTATATCTTGCGTCCAGCATCAGCAGGACACCTACCCTTTGGCAACCCAACTGATGGAAATCCATCGTAGTGGCGGAGAACTTTAATCCTGTAGATGGCGACAAAAGCTGCTGAAATATGCAGCAAGATCTCGACAGTTTATTCATTGGAGAAGTTTACTTTTGGTGAAAATCAGATTAAAAAAAAAAAAATCAACTGACAGTTTCAAACATCATCATTTATTCAGGTTGGGGATTAAAGGCCTTGCTAAAGGGCACCCCGTCATAATCCGTCACCACTCAGGTTTAACAGTCCAATCTGGGATTGAACCAGCAACCCCGATGTCAAAATCATGACTCCCCAACATTTAGGGTTAGGGTTAACCCTAACAAGCAGCGACAGCAAACACTGTTAGCATCAGTGTCAAAATTATCACCACTAGCATCACCATGAACATGGTGACATGGTGCCAACCAAAATAGTGCTGGCTGTTAATGTGTCTGCATGTCAAGCCAGCTATTTTATTTATTTATTCACTGAAAATGACGGGTTGTTGTGCATTAGGAGGCACAAATAGACACAACAAGGATTTCAAGATGTAAATATTCCCTTCACAGTCAAAGAGAAGAAAATATGGAAAAATAAAGTCAACCATGTGGGATGGAAGAGACTTCATCGCCAAAGCTTTGAGAAGTAAATTTATTGTTCAGTCCCATGTACAGTAAAACTAACCTAAACCGTCACCATATAAACCATATTCACAGTCACTGGACAAAAAAAGTCCCATAGTTTTTGTATTGTTTTCCACGTAATAAACATCGTATATAACGGATTTTGTACAACGGATTTTTCACTCACATCGGATTTAATTAGCTTATAATGTGCCAAATCACAGCAAAAGCCGTCTCAAGGCGCCTTACATAAAATCAACATAAAATTGAATAAATAATTAAAAATGAATAAAAATTCAAATACATAAATAAAACAGAAGTAAAAGAATAAAACAAATAAAAATAAAAACTATCCATAAAAGAGAAAAATAGGTTTTGAGTCTTGACTTAAAAATGTCCACAGACTGACTGCCTCACGGTCACAGGAAGACTGTTCCACAGGGTGGGTGCACGATACGAAAAGGCTCTTTGACCTGCTGACTACTTCTTCACCCTGGGAACACAGAGAAGTCCTGCATCCTGCGACCGCAAAGCCTGGGCTGGCACGTAGGGTTCCACCAGATCAGCCAGATAAGATGGCGCCAGTCCATGAACAACCTTATAAATCAATAACAAAACCTTAAAATCTGCTCTCACAGAGACAGGGAGCCAGTGCAAAGATGCCAAAATGGGTGTGATATGTTTAGACCTTCTGCTACATGTCAGAAGTCTGGCAGCAGCATTCTGAACCAGCTGAAGACCCCTAATGCTGGACTGTGGTAACCCTGAAAATAGAACATTACAATACTAGTCTAGAAGAAACAAAAGCATGAATCAGGGTCTCAGCATCAGCCATGGACAGGATGGGGCGGATCCTCGCTATATTTCTCAGATGGAAAAAAGCAGTCCTAGTAACATCCCTGATGTGGAGGTCAAAAGACAACGTGGGATCAAAAATTACCCCAAGGTTCCTCATTTTGTCCGTATGATGTTATGACACAGGAACCCAGCCGAGCGCCAGCTGGTCAAACTGATGCCGATGTCTAGCTGGATCAAGAACCATCATTTCAGTCTTATCAAAGTAGGAAGTTACTAGACATCCAACTTCTCACTGATAGAAGACAGTCCTCCAGGGATTTTATGGGAGTGAGATTTCCCGCAGTTATCGGCATGTACAACTGAGTATCATCAGCATAACAATGAAAGGCAATCCCAAAAGTCCGCAATATATGCCCAAGGGGGGCCACATACAGGGAGAAAAGCAAGGGGCCTAAAACAGATCCGTGTGGAACCCCAAATCTCATGTCAGCAAGGTCAGAGGTAGTGCCATTATAGAAGACACATTGAGAACGACTGGACAGATATGACGTCAACCAGGCAAGGGCACTTCCAGTAATCCCAAAAAAATTCTCCAACCTACTGAGCAAAATATGATGATCCACAATATCAAACGCAGCACTGAGATCTAACAACCCACAGAAGATCATTCACAACTTTAGTGAGTGCTGTCTCTGTGGAGTGATATTTCGTAAAAGCAGACTGCAGCAGCTCAAAAAGATCATTCTCAGTGAGGTGGTCTATGAGCTGCTGTGAAACCACCTTTTCTAAAATTATGGAACAGAATGATAGATTTCGGCCTGTAATTTTTCAATACACTAGGGTCAAGATTAGATTTCTTAAGTAAAGGTTTAATCACTGCTGATTTAAAACATTTCGGAACAGATCCAGAGGTTAATGACAGATTAATAATTTCAAGCACAGACGGCCCAAGAGTGGACCACAGGTCCTTAAACAATTTTGTTGGTATGGGATCAAATAAACAGGTTGTGCTTTTTGTAGACGCCACAAGTTTCATCAGCACGCCCAATGAAATACTATTAAATTCTGTCAATCTAGGTAACACCTCAATGGTAGCGCCCACCTCCATAGCAGGTTTTAATGGCTGGGCCGAGGCGTGCTGAGATATGCTCAGCCTAATATCTTCTATTTTCTTCTCAAATAATCCAAGAAATCCTGTGCTGAAAAGGGAGAATGACTAACAGGTGGCTGCCCGTGAATAAGAAATGCGACTGTGTCAAACAAAAACTTTGAGTTGTTTGTTTTTACTGATCAAATCAGAGTAATAGGTCCGCTTCGTGGCCAGTAGTGCATGCTTATAATCTAAAATAGCATCCCGCCACACAAGGCGGATGCTACAACCCCTGGCAAAAATTATGGAATCACCGGCCTCAGAGGATGTTCATTGTTGTTTAATTTTGTAGAAAAAAGCAGATCACAGACATGACACAAAACTAAAGTAATTTCAAATGGCAACTTTCTGGCTGTAAGAAACACTATAAGAAATCAAGAAAAAAAGATTGTAGCAGTCAATAACGGTTACTTTTATAGACCAAGCAGAGGAAAAATTATGGAATCACCCTGTAAATTTTCATCCCCCAAACTAACACCTGCATCAAATCAGATCTGCTCATTGACATTGACCCTATGTGTCTTTTTGCAAGGAATGTTTTTGCAGTTTTTGCTCTATGGCAAGATGCATTATCATCTTGAAAAATGATTTCATCATCCCCAAACATCCTTTCAATTGTCCAAAATCAACATAAACTTGTGCATTTATTGATGATGTAATGACAGCCATCTCCCCATTGTCTTTACCTGACATGCAGCCCCATATCATCAATGACTGTGGAAATTTACATGTTCTCTTCAGGCAGTCATCTTTATAATTCTCATTGGAACGGCACCAAACAAAAGTTCCAGCATCATCACCTTGCCCAATGCAGATTCGAGATTCATCACTGAATATGACTTTCATCCAGTCATCCACAGTCCACGATTGCTTTTCCTTAGCCCATTGTAACCTTGTTTTTTTCTGTTTAGGTGTTAATGATGGCTTTCGTTTAGCTTTTCTGTATGTAAATCCCATTTCCTTTAGGCGGTTTCTTACAGTTCAGTCACAGACGTGACTCCAGTTTCCTCCCATTCGTTCCTCATTTGTTTTGTTGTACATTTTTCGATTTTTGAGACATATTGCTTTAAGTTTTCTGTCTTGACGCTTTGATGTCTTCCTTGGTCTACCAGTATGTTTGCCTTTAACAACCTTCCCATGTTGTTTGTATTTGGTCATCAGTTTAGACACAGCTGACTGTGAACAACCAACATCTTTTGCAACATTGCGTGATGATTTACCCTCTTAAGAGTTTGATAATCCTCTCCTTTGTTTTAATTGACATCTCTCGTGTTGGAGCCATGATTCATGTCAGTCCACTTGGTGCAACAGCTCTCCAAGGTGTGTTCACTCCTTTTTAGATGCAGACTAACGAGCAGATCTGATATGATGCAGGTGTTAGTTTTGGGGATGAAAATTTACAGGGTGATTCCATAATTTTTTCCTCAGAATTGAGTGATTCCATATTTTTTTCCTCTGCTTGGTCTAAAAAAGTAACCGTTACTGACTGCCACAATCTTTTTTTCTTGATTTCTTATAGTGTTTCTTAAAGCCAGAAAGTTGCCATTTGAAATGACTTTAGTTTTGTGTCATGTCTGTGATCTGCTGTTTTTCTACAAAATTAAACAACTGAATGAACATCCTCCGAGGCCGGTGATTCCATAATTATTGCCAGGGTTGTATTGCACCGCCTTGCTATGCACATCTCCCTCGGATAAAATGTCCCATCCGATCACAATGTATTTCCATTAAACCCCTCGCATGTGGGCCAGAGTCATTTCTGTGATAAAAGCCTGACCATTTATTTTTTCCACACCGTGTTCAGACTCAGATCCGCAGCCTGACATGCACCTGTTAAATCAGACAGCACAAAAGGCTGTGATTTGACACTTTGCTGCTTTCACTCTTTCCTCTCATATTTTAATAGTTTTTACAGTGCGCACGCTGATCAATGGATCAGAAAAGTTCGCACATTTACAACACGGAGTCGGAAAAGATGAAAATGTTCATCTTACCTTTGATTTGGAGGTGATGATTGTAGAATGAAAAACTTGTTGAGGGTCAAATTAATCCAGAATAAAGCAAAATCCAGAGATGGAGAACTTTAAAACGTCACGCACGTCATTGCATGACACAGAGTTACAGAGCTGCAGCTGCATAAATCAGGCTTTAAATTAGATAAATAAATCATCATAAACTGTAAATTTGACAGCTTAACCATTTTATATTTATTTGGATAGCACCTATGCCTGGATGTGTTGCTGTATGTGGTTAAATTAAATTTAAAAATGTTGAAAACAAAGGTTCATTCAGTAGTTCAGCACAGTTGGAACCAAAATGGCGCCATGTTCTGAGTTAAGGCCACTCTCTCAATTAAGGCACTCTAGTATCCACCCCCCCCCAAAAAAAAACACCCATCATCACCATAGTGTCAGATGTAACTTCGTGAACATAGTGTGGGATATTTGAGGCATCAGTTTGCTGGTTGAATTCCTGATTTCATAATGATGTCTTTGCGTCACATTTTTCTAATTTTCTAATATAATCAAATTTTCTAATTTTTCCTAATCAAGCTCAAACCAGCTTATTTACAGATATGCGATCACCTTAGTATTTCCTGTTTTTCTTGTTGTTTAATGCTGACAAATTATACAATATTTCTTGTCTTTCTGATGCCTCATTCTGTTTTTTCTCTTAGTGCTGGAGCTAGGTGACATTTTCAACATAAAAGGTGCAGAAGATCTGTATTATCAAAAATGCTCATCAGGCTAAACTGTGCCAGGCTAGGGGCCACACCCAAATTACCCCCCCAAAATGGGTTTATTTAACATGAGAGGTGCAGACTTCATTCCAATGCCAGTTGATGCAGGTGTATTTACTGAATGAAAAAAATCCAACTTAAGATTTTTTTTGGTGGAAGCACTAATTAAGAACACAATTAATCAGTGCTAATTAGAGTTTTATTTAACATGAAAGGTGCACAGTGAAACAAACTTCATTACACTTCGCATGTTGAATAAATCCATTTTTTGGGGGTGGGGGGGTGGTCCTTCTTAAGGGGTCTTTCCACCATCACTTTTCTTCTTAAGTTTATTTTTCTAACTACTGAAATGTGACACTATGTAATGAAGCTTGTTTCAACTGTGCACCTTTCATGTTAAATAAAACTCTAATTAGCACTGATTGTGTTCTTAATTAGTGCTTCCACCAAAAAAATCTTAAGTTGGATTTTTCCATTCAGTAAATGCACCTGCATCAACTGGCATTGGAATGAAGTCTGCACCCCCATTTTGGGGGTACTTTGGGTGTGGCCCCTAGCCACACCCACCAGTTGCAAAACAAGAATTGCATTTCCTGGCAAAATTTAGCCTCATAAGCATTTCTGATACTACAGACCTTCCACACCTTTTATGTTGAATAAATGTCACCTAGCTCCTGCACTATCTGTTTAAGGTGCAGCTCCATCCAGAGATGGGTGTGGTATTTGTGCTGGAGACCCTCCTGTCCTGTGCACCAACAGCATTCCTTGTATATTTGTTTTGTGAATTGTTCTGTAATTTATGTCTGTATCATGGCCCAAACAGAGGGTCACCCCTTTGAGTCTGGTCTGCTTGAGGTTTCTTCCTCAGAGGGAGTTTTTCCTTACCACTGTTGCTCTGGGGGTTAGTAAGGTTAAGCCTGGTTCACATGACAGGATTTTAAAATTATCTTTAGGTTTCCAAAACCTGAGAGACCACACACGTGACGATAAAAATTGTGAATCTAACAGGTTTGGTGGTACAGTGTGTGGTGTTCAGCCACACAGTGAGGACAACACCACCACACACAAACAGATTTCACACATGAACATTTACAGCTCAGACAGGAAATCTTGCAAAATCTCTCGAGATTAAACGTGACTTCAGAGTAAACAAACGGGTACTTTGTGGACTATTTAAAACAGAGGGAAAAAACAATAGAAAAAGAAAAGGTGTTCTTTAAAGGAGTGGAGACAGTGCGACACCGGACTTTTTGGTAAGTCAGAACAGCTGTTTTGATTTTATTTTCTGCTCTGTACGTCCGTCACCTCGCTTTATTGGCTGCACGTCATATTCAGCAGGCTGCGTGCATGTTTGTGGTCGGAGGATACAACACACACTACGATATCGGGCCAAAAAAATCCAACGTGTTGAATATCCCCGATTTGCGATCGGAGCGCTCCTGACGTCCTTCCAAGCAGATCAGAGCGCTCTTATCACATCACAAGGGAGGAATATCTGATGAGATTATCTTTAGCGTCATCACGATTGTTGGGGCGTCCTTAACACTGTCGTAAGGGGAAGATCAGGTCCGATATCGGCCTAATTATCCTGCCGTGTGAACCCGGCCTTAGACCTTACTTGTGTGAAGCACCTTGAGGCAACTCTGTTGTGATTTAGTGCTATATAAATGAAAATAAATTGGGGAAAAAAAAAAAAAAAAAAGAAAAATTAAGTTAGCATGATAAACAAAATGTCATGTTCAAAATTAACATCTATGGCCTTATCATGAGAATCAATTATATAATAAAGCATAATAAACAGTATGGTCATGTTTGAAATTGGCATTTACAATATTATTGTTACAACTTGCATCATTGCAAAAAGCAGCATCTTCAAAATTAGCAGCTGTAGCGTGATCATGAAAACATGAGCACTGTGTTAGCAGTAGCATCTTTTTCATGATGAGCATCAGTATTATTAGTGTACGCTGATTAGCACAATTAACGTTAATATCAGAATCTGTCTTGTTAAGCATGTTTTTTTGCAGTGTGGTTGCTAACAACCAGCATGTTTTTGTTGTCACATTAGGAGCATGTTTACCTTCAAAGGCGTGCAGCAGCATTTCCTCTCCGATGTCTTTATAAACCTGTTTCTGGGATGAAAAGTTTGGGTCGTCCGCCTGCAGACACACAATGGTTAGCACGGATCACCCCTGCCACCATCATCATTGGGTATGGGTGTGTGTGAGATTACCATGGTGTGCGACCAGTACGAGTGGTCAAAGGTGAAGTTCTTTGCTCCATCTTTGGACTGTTTGGGGTTGGTGATACCTGCAGAAACAGACACCCAGGTCACAAAGGCATGCTGGGAAGTTACATGACCACATGCACAAAGAGGAAGTAAAAGGACACGTCCGAGACTCCTCACAGCTTAACCTGTAAAAATGAGGTAACAGCGAGCACACATTCAGCTCATGCATGTGTGTGTTTAGGGGAGGGGCTTCCCGTCAGGCGGTAATGTGTTGGTACGAGAGGTCAAAGGTCAGTGTGGCTTACACGTGGTGTTGCCCTGCATCTGGATCACACACTTGGCGTTACGGCTGATTTCTCTGGAGTTGAACGGGCGAACCCGCACCGCCACCTTCACGGACGCGCCTGCCATGACTCGGCTCCACCCACCCTGCCTGGAGGTAGCCAATCAGAGAGCAAGATCAGACTGACAATCAAAACATTAAAATACATGAATCAGAATTCAACAAATAAACTCTCCTTCCCACTTCCTCTTTCAGATTTAACTCCATCTCCTCAGCTCTGCCCTCTGCAATTTCAATTTATTTTCATTTATATAGCACCAAATCACAACAGAGTTGCCTCAAAGCGCGTCACACAGGTAAGGTCTAACCTTACCAACTCCCAGAGTAATAGTGGTAAGGAAAAACTCCCTCTGAGGAAGAAACCTCAAGCAGACCAGACTCAAAGGGGTGACCCTCTGCTTGGGTCATGATACAAACATAAATTATAGAACAATTCACAGAACAATTCACGGACGAATATACAAGAAATGCTATTGGTGCACAGGACAGGAGGATCACCAACACGAATACAACTCCCATCTCTGGATGGAGCTGCACCTTAAACAGAGAGAAAAAAACAGAATCAGGCATCAGTAAGACAAAAAATACTGTATAATTTGTCAGCATTAATCAACAAGAAAAACAGAGAAATACTAAGGTGATCACCGGCCACTAGCCCTAAACTTCACTAAAAGACCCAGAATTTAGATCAAGTTGACGCCACAGCCCGCTCCAATTACTAGTAAAAAGCATATGATTAAAAGCATAAAACAAAACTGTACCAGTATGCTAGCCATATGAAAGGGAAAATAAGTGCGTTTTAAGTCTGGACTTGAAAATTCCACAGAATCTGACTGTTTTATTGATGCAGGGAGATCATTCCACAGAACAGGGGCACGATAAGAGCTCTGTGACCCGCAGACTTCTTACAACCCCTGGCAAAAATGATGGAATCACCGGCCTCAGAGGATGTTCATTCAGTTCTTTAATTTTGTAGAAAAAAAGCAGATCACAGACATGACACAAAACTAAAGTCATTTCAAATGGCAACTTTCTGGCTTTAAGAAACACTATAAGAAATCAGGAAAAATAATTGTGGCAGTCAGTAACGGTTACTTTTTTACACCAAGCAGAGGGAAAAATATGGAGTCACTCAATTCTGAGGAATAAATGATGGAATCATGAAAAACCAAAGAACGCTCCAACACATCCATCCATCCATCCATTTTCTTCCGCTTTATCCGGAGTCGGGTCGCGGGGGCAGCAGCTCAAGCAAAGCTGCCCAGACCTCCCGATCCACACACACCTCCTACAGCTCCTCCGGGGGAACCCCAAGGCGTTCCCAAGCCAGCCGAGAGATGTAATCCCTCTAGCGTGTCCTGGGTCTTCCCCGGGGCCTACTCCCAGTGGGACGTGCCCGGAACACCTCTCCAGCGGGCGTCCAGGGGGCATCCGGAAAAGATGCCCGAGCCACCTCAACTGACTCCTTTCAACGTGGAGGAGCAGCGGCTCGACTCCGAGCTCCTCCCGAGTGACCGAGCTCCTCACCCTATCTCTAAGGGAGCGCCCAGCCACCCTGAGGAAGAAACTCATCTCAGCCGCTTGTACTCGCGATCTCGTTCTTTCGGTCATGAGCCAAATCTCATGACAATAGGTGAGGATCGGAACGTAGATCGATCGGTAAATCGAGAGCTTTGCCCCGCTACTCAGCTCTCTCTTCACCACGACGGTCCGATACAGCGACCGCATCACTGCAGATGCTGCACCGATCCGTCTATCGATCTCAGCTCCATCTGTCCCTCACTCGTGAACAAGACCCCGAGATACTTAAACTCCTCCACTTGAGGCAAGGCCACTCCACTGACCTGAAGAGGGCAAAGCACCTTTTTCCGGTCGAGAACCATGGCCTCGGATTTGGAGGTGCTGATTTTCATCCCGGACGCTTCACACTCGGCTGCAAACCGCCCCAGTGCACGCTGAAGGTCCTGATTTGACGAAGCCAACAGAACCACATCGTCCGCAAACAGCAGAGACGAGATTCTGTGGTTCCCAAACAAGACCCCCTCTACACCCTGGCTGCGCCTAGAAATTCTGTCCATAAAAATAATGAATAGAACCGGTGACACAGGGCAGCCCTGGCGGATGCCAACGTGCAATGGAAACAGGTTTGACTTACTACCGGCAATGCGAACCAAGCTCCTGCTGCGGTCGTACAGGGACCGGATAGCCCTTAGCAAAGGGCCCCGGACCCTGTACTCCCGGACACCCCCACAGGGTGCCCCGAGGGACACGGTCGAACGCCTTCTCCAGATCCACAAAACACGTGGACTGGTTGGGCGAACTCCCATGAACCCTCGAGCACCCGATGGAGCGTGTATAGCTGGTCCAGTGTGCCGCGACCAGGACGAAAACCACACTGCTCCTCCTAAATCCAAGGTTTAACCATCGGTCGAATTCTCTTCTCCAGTACTCTGGAATAGACCTTACCGGGGAGGCTGAGGAGTGTGAACCCCCTATAGTTGGAACACACCCTCCGGGCCCCCTTCTTAAACAGAGGGACCACCACCCCGGTCTGCCAATCCAGAGGCACTGTCCCCGATCGCCACGCAATGTTGCAGAGGCGTGTCAGCCAAGACATCCACCCCAGGAGCCTTGCCACCGAGGAGCTTTCTAACCACCTCGGTGACTTCGGCCTGGGTAATGGATGAGTCCGCCTCCGAGTCCCCAGTCTCTGCTTCCTCTTCGGAAGACGTGATGATGGGATTGAGGATCCTCGAAGTACTCCTTCCACCGCCCGACAACATCCCCAGTCACGGTCAACAGCTCCCCACCCGCACCGTAAACAGTGCGGGTGGAGAGCTGCTTCTGCCTCCCGAGGCGTCGGACGGTTTGCCAGAATCTCTTCGAGGCTGACCGATAGTCCTCCTCCATAGCCTCCCCAAACTCCTCCCAGACCCGAGTTTTTGCCTCTGCGACCGCACGGGCTGCGGCACGCTTGGCCTGCCGGTACCTGTCAGCTGCCTCTGGGGTCCCACCTACCAACAAAGATAAGTAGGACTCCTTCAGCTTGATGGCATCCCTTACTTCCGGTGTCCACCACCGGGTTCGGAGATTGCCGCCGCACAGGCACCAGAGACCTTGCGACCACAGCTACGAGCAGCCGCATCGACAATGGAGGTGGAGAACATGGTCCACTCGGACTCCATGTCTCCAACCTCCCCCGGGATCTGGGAGAAGCTCTCCCGGAGGTGGGAGTTGAAGACCTCGCTGACAGAGGGTTTCCGCCAGTCGTTCCCAGCAGACCCTCACGATACGTTTGGGCCTGCCAGGTCTTACCGGCTTCCTACCTCCCAGCGGATCCAACTCACCACCAGGTGTGATCAGTCGACAGCTCTGCCGCTCTCTTCACTCGAGTGTCCGAGACACGTGGCCGAAGGTCAGATGATACGACTACAAAGTCGATCATCGACCTCCGGCTCAGGGTGTCCTGGTGCCACGTGCACTTATGGACACCCTTGTGCTCGAACATGGTGTTCGTGATATACAAACTGTGACTAGCACAGAAGTCCAACAACTGAACACCACTCGGGTTCAGATCGGGGAGGCCGTGCTTCCCGATCACCCCACCTCCAGGTCTCACTGGTCGCCGCCCACGTGGGGTGTTGAAATCCCACAGGAGAAACAATGGAGTCCCCAGTCGGAGCACTATCTAGTACCCCTCCCAGGGACTCCAGGAAGGTCGGGTACTCTGCACTGCTGCTCGGTCCGTAGGCCGAGACACCGGTGAGAGACCTGTCCCCGACCCGAAGGTGTAGGGACGCGACCCTCTCGTTCACCGGAGTAAACTCCAACACTTGGCGACTGAGCTGGGGAGCAATAAGCAATGCGACCCCAGCTCTCCGCCTCTCCTCGTGGGCGATGCCAGAAAAATGAAGCGTCAGCCCCTCTCAAGGAGTTGTGTACCAGAGCCCAAGCTGTGCGTGGAGTGAGCCCGACTATCTCTAGTCGGTATCTCTCAACCTCCCGCACAAGCTCAGGCTCCTTCCCCCCCAGCGAGGTGACATTCCATATCCCAACAGCCAGGGGCTGTGAGCATGGACCGGGCGCCGGGCCACCCGCCCTCGACCGCCACCCAATCCTCTCTGCAACCCGACCCCATGGCCCCCTCTGCAGGTGGTGAACCCACAGGAGGGCGGGCCCACGTCACTCTTTCGGGCTGAGCACGGCCGGGCCCCATGGCTAAGGCCCAACCACCAGGCCGCTCGCTCACGAGCCCCAACCCCAGGCCTGGCTCCAGGGTGGGACCCCGGCTCCGCCATACCGGGCGACGTCACGGTCCTTGATGTTTTACTGGTCATGGAGTACGCTCCAACACATCACTAGTGACGCTCCAACACATCCTAGTATTTTGTTGACAGCCACCTGTGGCTTTTATAACAGCTTGCAGTCTCTGAGGCATGGACTTAATGAGTGACAAACAGTACTCTTCATCAATCTGGCTCCAACTTCTCTGATTGCTGTTGCCAGATCAGCTTTGCAGGTTGGAGCCTTGTCATGGACCATTTTCTTCAACTTCCACCAAAGATTTTCAATTGGATTAAGATCCGGACTATTTGCAGGCCATGACATTGATCCTATGTGTCTTTTGCAAAGGAATGTTTTCACAGTTTTTGCTCTATGGCAAGATGCATTATCATCTTGAAAAATGATTTCATCATCCCAAACATCCTTTCAAATTGATGGGATAAGAAAAGTGTCCAAATATCAACGTAAACTTGTGCATTATTGATGATGTAATGACAGCCATCTCCCCAGTGCCTTTACCTGACATGCAGCCCCATATCATCAATGACTGTGGAAATTTACATGTTCTCTTCAGGCAGTCATCTTTATAAATCTCATTGGAACGGCACCAACAAAAGTTTCCAGCATCATCACCTGCCCAATGCAGATTCGAGATTCATCACTGAATATGACTTTCATCCAGTCATCCACAGTCCACGATTGCTTTTCCTTAGCCCATTGTAACCTTGTTTTTTCTGTTTAGGTGTTAATGATGGCTTTCGTTTAGCTTTTCTGTATGTAAATCCCATTTCCTTTAGGCAGTTTCTTACAGTTCGGTCACAGACGACTACAGTTTCCTCCATTCATTCATTCGTTTTGTTGTGCATTTTCGATTTTTGAGACATATGCTTTAAGTTTTCTGTCTTGACGCTTTGAGGTCTGCCTGGGTCTACCAGTATGTTGCCTTTAACAACCTTCCCATGTTGTTTGTATTTGGTCCAGAGTTTAGACACAGCTGACTGTGAACAACCAACATCTTTTGCAACATTGCATGATGATTTACCCTCTTTTAAGAGTTTGGATAATCCTCTCCTTTGTTTCAATTGACATCTCTCGTGTTGGAGCCATGATTCATGTCAGTCCACTTGGTGCAACAGCTCTCCAAGGTGTGATCACTAGTTTTGGGGATGAAAATTTACAGGGTGATTCCATAATTTATTCCTCAGAATTGAGTGATTCCATATTTTTTTTCCCTCTGCTTGGTCTAAAAAAGTAACTGTTACTGACTGCCACATTTTTTTTCCTGATTTCTTATAGTGTTTCTTAAAGCCAGAAAGTTGCCATTTGAAATGACTTTAGTTTTTGTGTCATGTCTGTGATCTGCTTTTTTTCTACAAAATTAAACAACTGAATGAGCATCCTCCAAGGCCGGTGATTCCATAATTATTGCCAGGGGTTGTACTCACCTTAGGGACACAAAGTGGTCCTGCACCCTGAGAACACAAAGCCCGGCCCGGTACGTAAGGTTTAATCAAGTAAACTAGGTAGGGAGGTCCAGTCCATGAATAATTTTATAGGTTAGTAGCAGAACCTTAAAATCTGATCTCACTGGGACAGGAAGCCAGTGAAGCGACGCCAAAATGGGTGTAATGTGGTCGAACTTTCTTTCCCTCTTTCTTCTGTTCTGCCTGCAACAAATTTCTCGTCTTTTCTTCTCTCCATCATTGGATTCCTCAGGGCCTTCTCCTTCACGTCTTTTGAACGTTCATGTTCTTTTCCCGCTTCACATTTTTCTCTTCCTATCATTCTTTAATCCCTTCCTGTCAAACCTCATTATTTTATCCAGCTGCAGGACCTTGAAAATGGAGTTGTGAAAGTTGTTATTATGAAATAATGCTGAATTTACGTGGAAATGGTTGTTGTACAAAAGCTTCAGTTATCGGTCGCTGAGAGAGAGATCACTGGAGGCAGTTTGAAGCAGAAAACAAGGTGATAATCGGTGGATCGCAGCTGATGCTTAGAGAAGACTATGCTTGGGCTCTGAAATGATGCATGCACAGTGAAGGCAGGGCAGACCAATTTTTAGGGGGACCATTCGGTTGGCGACACTTGGTCACGCACACACACACATCACATGCGCAACACACGGGTTTATTCATTAACGTTAGACTGAGACCAGCTATTAGCAGCCGACTAACTGATTGGACTGTCGGAGTCTGTGGACTCTCACGTCTCCGTCTGTTTGATGAGCTGATTCATTTTGCCAACAGGATGAAGGCCAACCGGTTCATCTGCTTGAATAAAACTCACTGTGTGTGTGTGTGTGTGTTTCACACGCTGTGCAATGATGTCACCATTCCTGCCCATCATCTGTGGTATGTAGGATGCTGGTTCACACGGTGGCTTCATCAAAACAATGCGGCAGCGTGACCAAAAATGATCTTACTATTTACTTCAGGAAAAGTTTGGGCCTTTGAGGACAACAAATGAAGCACCTCGTACGTGCCGATGAGTCACTATTTGCCTGGTGGATAAACATTTAAACAGCACAAAGCGTGAAACAGCTGTGACATATATAGGTTGAGAAGAAATTCTGTTTGGACCTTTAATGTGAAAGTAAACAAAAGATATCAAATAACTTTTATTGAGCAATTAATCATTTTGGTCACTTATCAATGACTTTTATTTTTAAATGTATTTTAAATTTATACGCTTTGACTGCCAGCGGTGCCGTTGCCAACAGGCGGCAGAAATTAGCCTACTGCAGAGTGTAAGAAGAAGAGGAGGAGGAGGAAAACATGTCCACATACAGTGGAAGAAGAGGAAAACTAGAAGGTGAAGTGAGAGTCAGGACTTTGAATGTTGACAGTATCACTGGTAAAGGGCGAGAGCTGGCTGATATGATGCAAGGAGAAAGGTAGACACTGTGTATGCAAGAGACCAAGTGGAAGGGAAGTAAGAGCAGGAGCATAGGGGGTGTTTTAAGTTGTTGTATCGTAGTGAGGATAGGAAAAGAAATGGTGTTGGGGTCATTTTAACGGAAAAGTAGAGGTTAAGCGAGTGAAGTTGGAAATTGAAGGGGCGATGATGAATGTCATCAGTGCATATGCCCCACAGGTTATGTTGTGAGATGAGGGAGGAAAGAAGATTTCTGGAGTGCGTTAGATGAGGTGGTGGAGATTGAACCCAAGCATATTGCAAGCTGTACAAGTTGAATAGCAAAAGAAGGACAAAAAGGACTTGTACCGACTGGTGAACAAAGGGACAGAGCTAGAAAGGATGCACAGCAGGTTAGGGTGGTAAAAGATGCAGATGGTAATGTGCTGACAAGGCGGGAGTGTGTGTTGAGAAGGTGGAGGGAATATTTTGAGGAGCTGATAAAAAGAAAATGAGAGAGGAAAGGCAGCATGATGTGGAGAGAGTAAATGTGCAAGAGACAACTTAAGTGCAAGAGATGAGTAAAGCCTCTTTCACACTGGCGTATTCATAGAGCTGCTTATTGTGGCGTATCGTCTACGCCGAGTTGAGCAGCTCTCTGCTACTTTTAGCAGTTCTACGTCGAGTTTTTGCTCCCTATGCAGCAGTACGTGAGGGCTACGCGCATAGGATGGAAGAATTTAGGGATGGAAGAAATTAAACATGTTTAATTTTGTTTGGCGTAGAGCACTGGACACAGTTTTAAGCAGGTCTGCACAGCACAGCATTACTGCATGCAAGTCTGTGCAACATGGCGCTCCTGTACACAACCAAAAAGTGCGTGAATCAGAGGAATCAACTGAGATCATGATCACACAGCCCACAGCGCCTGTATGTGCTTACAGCTGTAACTGATGGATGTGTGTGTGCTCAGAACAGGGAATCGAACCTCAACTCAGAAATCCAGAAACAGTAGGTCGTGCGCTCTCGCTCTCTCTGTGTCTGATAAAACAATAAGTGCTGTGACTTTAAAATAAAAACCTCAGGCTGCATGTTGGTGCGCTCATCAGATGCCCTGATCGATCAGGTCTGATCAAATCAGCGGACGTGATCAGCGCAGCAACCGGAGGTTTAAAAGTTTAACGAGCCACAGCGCTTCATTAACAGCAGCCTTTACCACAGTCAGACTCAGCAGCATCTGGACACAATGAAATGATCCACCAACACAAAATACTAATAATAATGTTAAATGACTGTTTCTGACGTGCACCACACCGTGCAGTAGAGAACAGAGCGCACTTCCACAGAGGCAGAAAATAGCAGCTTTGGCTACATACGTGGCAGGAATGAAACTGTAAAACCCTCATTGTACAGTCCACTCTTTTCCAAGTGCAGTGATGTGTTCTGCACAGCCGACAGGAGGGAACTGGTTTTAAATAGCGGCAAGAGCTACATGCAACTGTGTGCACATTAAAAAGCGAACACACGCACCTGCAAGCAAATCTATGAACACGGAAAAAGGCTGAGTATGCGCGCATTTCGGGAGTATTAAATGAAACACAATGCCGCAATACGCAGCTCTACGAATACGCCAATGTGAAAGAGGCTTAAGGATGAAGTGGGGCAGCTATGAAAAGGATGAAGACTGGAAAGGCAGTTGGTCCAGATGACATTCTACAGTCTAGGAGAAATGGCAGAAGAGTTTCTAACCAGACTGTTTAATAAAATCTTAGAAAGTGAAAGGACGCCCGACTTGTGGAGAGGAAGTGTGCTGGTTCCTATTTTCAAGAACAAGGGTGATATGCAGAGCTGCAGTAACTACAGAGGCATAAAGTTGATCAGCCAAATTTCAAATGTACTAAATTATATAGCGCCAATTCACGATGAAATCATCTCAAGGCGATTCACACAACATTAAAAAAAAAAAGCCACAGCATGAAGTTATGTGAAAGAATAGTAGAAGCTAGGCTTAGAAAACAGGTGAAGATCTGTGAGCAGCAACATGGTTTCATGCTGAGAAAGAGCACTACAGATGCAATGTTTGCTCAGAATACTGTTGGAGAAGTATAGAGAAGACTAGATGGAGTTACATTTGTGTATTTGTGGATTTAGAGAAAGCTTATGACAGGGTGCCAAGAGAAGAGCTGTGGTACTGTATGAGGAAGTCTGGAGTGGCAGCGAAGTATGTGAGGGTAGTGCAGGACACTTACAAGGACAGTGTGACAGCGGTGAGATGAGCAGTAGGAATGACAGTCTCATTCAAGGTGGAGGTGGGATTACAGCAAGGATCAGCTCTGAGTCCTTTCTTGTTTGCAGTGGTGACAGACAGGTTGACAGATGAGATCAGACAGGAGTCCCCATGGACTGATGTTTGCAGATGACATTGTGATCTGTAGTGAGTAGAGAGCAGGTTGAGTCAAGCCTGGAGAGGTGGAGATATGCTTTGGAGAGAAGGGGAATGAAAGTCAGCAGGAGTAAGACTAAGTGCACATGTGTGAATGGGAGGGAGCCCAGTGGAATAGTTCAGTTACAAGGAGTAGAAGTGGTGAAAGTAGAAGAGTTTAAATACTTGGGATCACCTGTCCAAAGGAATGGAGAGTGTGGTAGAGAGGTGAAGAACAGAGTACAGGCAGGGTGGAGAGTGGAGAAAAGTGGGACCAGCTGTGTTGAACGGCTTATGGGCCTTTCACACTGAACACGTCGGAAGTGAAAGGCGTCAAAAGCCGAGCTAAAGCGACGCTTCTGATGGGAGCGCGCACTGCGCTTTTCGGCAGTCTGACGCGGTCAAAGTTCAACCCAATCCAACTTTTGACGCTCTGAGCTGTGACATATCTTTGCGCTGTCCATAGGAAGGACACGTCGGGCCAAACATGGAAGACTAGTGGCAGAAACACTTATCTGTACAAAACAGAAACGTGTCACAAGACTGCTCATTTATAGAGCAGTTTTCTGAAGAAAAATCCTTGGAAATGTTTTTTTGTTGTTGTTACCTCAAATTTCTGATTACTGTTAAAAATAGTTAAATCAATCAATAAATGGCTCTTTAGAAACCTTTCATCTGTAAATTAAAACCACCCGTTATTTCAGATGAATTTTTTGTTAACATAAGGAACCTCGGACATTTATTTTTAGACAAACAAAATAACATGAAAACTTGTACATTTTTTAAAAGTCTGGTAGATTATTTATATCTCATATCAACCATAAAAACACACACTGTAAATAAATACAAATGTTTATTATAAATACAACAGGAAATAATTTAACAATGACTGCAGTGTGATTGTAAAGTAGGATTTCTGTGACATAAACCCCATGATGAATTTTTTTTTATAGTCATTTCAACTTGTAATTCATCAAAATATGTAATTGCCTTTAATGTTGTTATCAGGACAGAGTCATTTCTAAAATATGAATTTGAGCACAATAAGTGGAGAGCTTCTGCTTGTGCAAATGTCTTGACTTTGATTCGTGGACATTTTTAATGATCCGTTCATTTATTGTTAAAATATAAAATGAAACAGCTTTTTAAAAAATAATAAAATAGTTGCTGTTGAAAGAGCCTTTTATTTAGAAGCAGGTGATGTTCTGCTGGATTCTCGGGACCAGATGACGGTCTCTTCTGCAGCTTTGAACTCTGGTGGTGATCGACTGGACTTCATGGTGTTCAGCTCATCAATGGAAGTGGTTGTCTGCACAGCAAATGTTCCTGATTGGGACAAATAAAAAATATGTCTTAAAATATAAAGAAACACTAAACAGTTTATACATAAAAAAAAGAAAAAAAAAAACGATGGAAAAAAAAAAGTTTAAAGTTGAGCTTTTGTGGTGTCCGAAAAAAGCTGTAGCTTTATTTGTTAAAAATAAAAAAAAGACTGAACCATTTACAAATTAAAGCGTTCACTCAGATCAACTGTGCTAAAAAGCTAAGCTAACATTAGCCGATCAATAAACCTTCACAGCAGTGCAGTAAACGTGACATTTTATTTTACATTATTCTCACCTCGATAAAGCTGCAGAACTAAACTCCGTTGGTCAAAATGGGACTTCACATATATCCAAAAAGTGGGAGATTTCGGACTGAGTGGGTTTGCTCCATCACCCCGGCTGCCTGCCTCGGTCTGTCCAGTGATGATGCCTGAAGGCCGGCTTCTCCATGCGGGTCGGTCCGCTGTCGCGGTTCGATCGATATCCCACCAAGTCATCAGTCCTCCCTCGGTCGGCGTCACTCCGAAAAGTAGCTGAAAAAAAAGCTTCTACCAGCAGGGTGATGGGAGAATTGTTCTACTGCTGTTTTTAAAGCTTTTTTGTGGTTCAGGCGACGCAAATTCAAGATGGTGATCGCTGAACTGTTTTCAGGTTGTGGAAACAGCCAGAGTGTGACGTAGCAATCTCCGCCCCCTTGCCGCTTCCGAAGCGAAGCGTCTGACATCACAACGCGTTGGAAACGCATCGTAATGGAAACCTTTGACGCATCAGCCTGACGTGTTCAGTGTGAAAAGCCCATTAGAGATGTTGGCACTGACAAAAAGACAGGAGGCAGAGCTGAAGATGTTCTGATTCTGTTTGGGAGTGATGAGGATGGACAGGATTAGGCATAAACATATCAGAAGGACAGCTCAGGTGGGACAGTTTAGAGACAAAGTCAGAGAGGAGAGACTAAGATGTTTTGGACATGTGCAGAGGAGGGACCCAGGGTATATAGGGAGAAGGATGCTGAGGATGCAGCCACCAGGCAGGAGGAGAAGAGGGAGGCCAAAGAGGAGGCTTATGGATGTGCTGAGGGAGGACATGCAGGTGGTTGGTGAGTCAGAGGAAGACACAGAGGACAGGTTGAGATGGAAACGGATGATCTACTGTCACTTGAGTAATTACAGTGATGTTTTGTCTGCATAAACGTAAATTGTTTTGTAAATCTGAAAATAAAGTTTGGAACTTGTTGAATCCTTTATTTAATGAAAGAAGTGAAGAAAGGAGGTGGATTTGATTTCCGCTGGTTCATCATGATCCACTCGTGTCATTCCAGCATAATTCAGGGATCCTCCACAGAGACCTGGTACTAAAGACATCCCGTCCTCACCTTAAGTCACTGGTTAGAGTCCAAGGCTGACACCCAGATAGTACCAGGACCCTAAAGACTTGTTTCTGCATCACACACATCTAACATTTGACCTCATGACTACATAAGATCTTCCCAGGAGTCTCTGGCTCTCAGAGGCCGGGGACCCAGACTTGTAGTGAGACCAGGTTTGATGCAGCTGTGACCTCGTGTCTACATTGGGTCAGGGGTTAACCTGAACCCAGTACCTTCATCCTCCACAATCCAGTTTACTCAGGTATTGTGGATTTTAAGTTTCTGTTCATTAAAAACGTCTGTTTGTTTAAGCAAAGTTCTTCTGTGGCAGAAAAGTCACTGTTCCTGATGAAAGGACAACAAGCCAGAGGAGAAGTGAAGCAGAGTGAACGCCTTAAGAATCACAAGCTCTTTGATCGCTGCAGGGAAATTCACTGAAAAATGAGCCACTAACAGCTAGTTAAACAACAATAAATTACTGTCATTTCTTTAATGTACGAATGCTGCATTTCAGGATGAAATTGCTGAAGCTAATAAGTTGTATATACAGTAGTGTTCAGAATAATAGTAGTGCTATGTGACTAAAAAGATGAATCCAGGTTTTGAGTATATTTCTTATTGTTACATGGGAAACAAGGTACCAGTAGATTCAGTAGATTCTCACAAATCCAACAAGACCAAGCATTCATGATATGCACACTCTTAAGGCTATGAAATTGGGCTATTAGTAAAAAAAAAAGTAGAAAAGGGGGTGTTCACAATAATACTAGCATCTGCTGTTGACGCTACAAACTCAAAACTATTATGTTCAAACAGTTTTTTTTAGCAATCCTGTGAATCACTAAACTAGTATTTAGTTGTATAACCACAGTTTTTCATGATTTCTTCACATCTGCAAAGCATTCATTTTTGGAACCAAGATTTTGCTGGTTTACTAGTGTGCTTGGGGTCATTGTCTTGTTGAAACACCCATTTCAAGGGCATGTCCTCTTCAGCATAAGGCAACATGACCTCTTCAAGTATTTTGACATATCCAAACTGATCCATGATACCTGGTATGCGATATATAGGCCCAACACCATAGTAGGAGAAACATGCCCATATCATGATGCTTGCACCACCATGCTTCACTGTCTTCACTGTGAACTGTGGCTTGAATTCAGAGTTTGGGGTCGTCTCACAAACTGTCTGCGGCCCTTGGACCCAAAAAGAACAGTTTTACTCTCATCAGTCCACAAAATATTCCTCCATTTCTCTTTAGGCCAGTTGATGTGTTCTTTGGCAAATTGTAACCTCTTCTGCACGTCTTTTATTTAACAGAGGGACTTTGCGGGGGATTCTTGCAAATAAATTAGCTTCACACAGGCGTCTTCTAACTGTCACAGCACTTACAGGTAACTCCAGACTGTCTTTGATCATCCTGGAGCTGATCAATGGGTGAGCCTTTGCCATTCTGGTTATTCTTCTATCCATTTTGATGGTTGTTTTCCGTTTTCTTCCACGCGTCTCTCGTTTTTTTGTCCATTTTAAAGCATTGGAGATCATTGTAGATGAACCGCCTATAATTTTTTGCACCTGCGTATAAGTTTTCCCCTCTCCAATCAACGTTTAATCAAACTACGCTGTTCTTCTGAACAATGTCTTGAACGTCCCATTTTCCTCAGGCTTTCAAAGAGAAAAGCATGTTCAACAGGTGCTGGCTTCATCCTTAAATAGGGGACACCTGATTCACACCTGTTTGTTCCACAAAATTGACGAACTCACTGACTGAATGCCACACTACTATTATTGTTTTTTACTAATAGCCAAATTTCATAGCCTTAAGAGTGTGAATATCATGAATGCTTGGTCTTGTTGGATTTGTGAGAATCTACTGAATCTACTGGTACCTTGTTTCCCATGTAACAATAAGAAATATACTCAAAACCTGGATTCATCTTTTTAGTCACATAGCACTACTATTATTCTGAACACTACTGTATAAAATTTTTAAAATCCACAAAAATTTTTAATTATTATTTTAAAAACAAATGCTGCTTTGGTACAAGTGCTTCATACATTCTACTAACATTTCAAGGAAATGTACCATGCTTCCTGAAATTCTCCTGAAGATGTGAGAGGAGACGATTTCTGAATACAGACACTAACTCATGAAACTGACGGAGTCCACATTTGTTCATCAAGCACCAGAACTCTGGTAAAATGGGCCCATTTGGAACAATATAACCAACTTATGACAAAGACCAAGTTTCAGGTCCAGACAGACGGACAGAAATCCCCACCACATAATCCCCCTTTGGGCCTTCGGGGAATAAAAACAGAGGCCGGAGCTCATCTATGTGGCCAGTTAAACTGTCTAATTTCATGTTCTGCTGTCTTCAGGAATGTCAGACGCTGTCCGATGGACAAGTCGCAACACATTACAGACATTAAGAAAAAAGAAGCCAGAACCAAAGGAAGAGCAGTTCAGGACAGATAAAGAGTCGCTGTGTGGAGGACGACCAGCCATCTGTTTCACCATAAGCTACTGACATGTACTGGTCAAATAAGGTACAGCACACTGTGGGACAACTGATTTGACACTCATGATGGAAAAGTCCTGAAGTTACGTTTGTGCAGCAAAAGGAAGTACTGAAGATGTGGACACCAACGGCACACTGCTTCCTCAGTATTCATCGTCTCTGAGGCCTTGAAGGTCGGCGTCCAGCAGCTCCGGCGTTCTGTCGTCTCAAGCAGAGCGGTCCACAAACTGAGCTGAAGTCATGGTCTTATTTATCTGAAAATTTCACAGCTGGAATGGTGGCGGAGCCGGTAACCATGACACCACCAGTGTGGCGAACAAAGTGGTAAAAGACCAAAGTGTTTGTGCAATTAAAGACCTTCAGAGGAAAAGACGGCACAGCTTCACAACATCAGAGCTAAAAATACTCCACACATGACCCACATGCCTGGACAAATCCTACTGACCCGCTACAGACAGGTCCAAAAGTACCTGGACACACAAGCTGGAAACATCCCAAACTTCAGGCACGGCTTCACCTCCGCTTTAAGGGACCACTAATATTTGGACAAGCTACTTTTTGCATAAATTACAATTTCTAATATTTTAACTCTTTGTAGTAACACCGTCTGAAAACTGAATACACAATACAGGAGGGTCTGGGCCCGCAGACGTAAGCAGACTGGGGATTCGGACCTATTGGGGTTCCGTCAGGAGGGTCTGGACCCACAGACAGCAGACTGCATTCACGTCAGCGGCAGAAGAACTGGAACAGTGGTCGTTACAGCAGGTCTTCTGTTGTCTGCAGCAGCAGACTGCAGGTGACTACATGGCGTGTGGTCAGTTCTCAGCGCTGTGCAGTGGATCCTCTGACTGCAGCACTTGAGCAGCCGAATGAGGAACCTGAGTCTCTGGGTTTGGGACGGGCCTGGATACAGACTAACATCTAGGGCCCATATCCGCAAAGTAACTCAAAGCCATCTCAAAGAGCTCCTAAGTTAGCCTAAAATTTCCTGGCAAGGAATCTTAGCCTAAGAGTGATCTAGCAGGTGTCTGAGAGCAACGCTGAGCAAGGAGGGGACAGAAACTCCTATCTTTGTGAGGAGACGGGGTTGACTCTGTTGCTAGGTATAACGCAGTCCTCTCAGAGCTGTGACTCGTCTTCACAGAAAGGGGAAGAGAAATAAAAAAACAAATGCGTTCTGCCCTCCCAGTCATGAATGGACAGTAAAATCAACCAATATAACCTGAATTGCATTAAGATGTGTAATCGTGAGGATAACTTTGTTATGATGATGAAACTAAGCAAAATGAAATGAACTGTTACACAGTTTGAAAATGTGTGAATGTACCTCATTCACATGCCAAATATCTATATATTAAAAGCGTGTGTGCAAGAGTTTATTTAGTATGTTCACTGTGAGACCATAATACAGAGCAGGGGTGGTGGCCAAGTGGTTAATGCGCTTGGTTTCAGTGCAGAAGGTTCCGGGTTCGAATCCCACCCCTGTCACATTTCTCCATGTAATGTGGAGTTGCGTCAGGAAGGGCATCTGGCGTAAAACCTGTGCCAATTCAACATGCAGATCCACCTTGGATTTGCTGTGGCGACCCCGAGTGCAAACAAGGGAGCAGCCGAAGGGACTTACTATTGTGAGGCCATAATATAATTGTAAATACATTAAAAATATATGCATGACAAATACTGATAATAATAGTGTGAGCAAAGTGCCGCGCAGCGGACAAACTCACTGATAGTACAGGGCGTCCTAAACAGGAAGTGCCAGTTTGCATTTTCAAATCAGTGAGTCACCCTGACTGCTAGGTTCCTGCTATCCAGTAGTTTGTGCTGTGTACCACAAAAAGTTCTAATCCACCTTAGTAGTGGATTTGAACTGAACACGTCGTTTAAACTATGGACTTCTAATGACACCAAACTTTGGTGAGTAAACGACCGTATTTTATGTCAGAAATGAGTTCCTGGTTGTTAAAAGCAGCATTTCTCCTTTGGCCTTATGTACACGTTTAAACTAACAAACAGCTGGTTCATGCTCTGTTGGCTTATTAGTGCAGCAGATAACTGAAACAATCCTTCAAATGGTGATACAAGCATCAAATTCAGCACAAATACAGCTGGAGCAAAATTAATGGAGCAACTTTAACTTTTGACCCCTGTACAAACTGAAACTGATCTTTGTCACCATTCTTGCTGCTTTTACCTCATAACATTCAGTCACAGATTGTCCAAACTATACCTTTTTTGGAATCTTTATGATCAGGCAAATAATGTGGTGTAGTTTTCTATATGATTGGAGCATCTTTTAATTTAGAGCAGGGGTGGGCAACTTGTTCCAGAAAGGGCGCAGGTTTTCTTTGAAGCCACTGATTCCACCAGGTGATTTCACTGATAACTGATTCCATCTGCTCAAAGTGACATTAATTAGTGAAATCACCTGGTGGAGTCAGGTTTTAGTCATGCTCCCAAGAACCATTCTACTGAAAAAACGTCCTAAAGGACATGGTTAGATGGCGAGGAGCTTTTCCAGGCATGTGAGAGGCAAATACATAAAAATGCTTAAAAAGCTCCCCCCAGAAGCCGGAAGGTTTTTTTGCCATGTTAATGCTCCCCTGAAGCATTTACTCAAAATAAAGTCTGAAGGACCTACATGACATGGTGAGATGCTTATTGAGTGTTGTTAGAAGGTGATGTAACACAGTGGTAAACATACCACTGTCCCAGTTTTTTAGAAACGTGTTGCAGGCATCCATTTCAAAATGAGCAAATATTTGCACAAAAACAAAGTTTATCAGTTTGAACATTAAATATCTTGTCTTTGTGGTGTATTCAATTGAATATAGGTTGAAGAGGATTTGAAAATCATTGGATTCTGTTTTTATTTACATTTTACACAACGTCCCAACTTCATTGGATTTGGGGTTGTAATAGTGTTAATATGATAACAAGAACCTAAACAATTTATAAATACATTAAGACAGTAAATTAACATAAAATAATTACGTAGATCAAGTGTGTAGCTTGTTACTGACTCACTGTCATCCTACATACGGAGAATATGTCTGCTTCCTCTCTGTCTTTTCCACCAGCTTGTCCGCTTAAGACACTTTTAAGGCCCCCTGACACGAGCATGCCTTTGACTCACGCACTAGCACAACCTGTACCGTGCTGGAGAGTAAACTCCTCTTTAAAGGGGGCAGACAGGATGCCAAAGGGGTGCCGGGGCGTGCTATTGCACAGAGAATTTTGAGATGTTCAAAAAAAAAATAATCTTTCATGCATAAATGTCATGCTACGTGGTGCGATCTAATCGCCAACACGATGTGCAGCTAGTCAAGTGGAGCAAAGAAGAAGTGAACAGAGCAAGTGGTGACGTCAGCAGATCGCATTAGAGCGCAGCTCGTCTGAAGGCTTATAACAAGACATTAAAGCTGTTATAAACATACTTTAACGGCTGCACACAAGAAGGAAAGAACACACAACTGTTTTATCAAGCCATGAAAATGTAAACATGACAAATAATTACCTTTTTAGATGGCTCAAAATGCTTTCTGCAGCTTGTTAGGCGTGCATGCAAATGGCTGAAGCAGTCTTCTGTGATTCAGGAAGTGATTACAGCAGTTTTTAACCGCCAATTTGCAAAGAAAATGATTAATCCAACATGAAATAATTATTTTATGATTTTTATTTAATTAATTTAATTTTATTTAATTATTTTATTTAGACTGTGCACTGATGATTTTCACAGAGACCTGGCTCACCCCAACCATCCCAGACTCTGTTGTAGCCAGAGACAACTTTCATCTGCTACGCTTGGACAGGGCGGAGTATGTATGGCGATGTATGTATGATGTATGGCGGTACAAACACCCGAAGGAGAGAGACTACACTTTTTTTTCTAAGGTCTATAACAGCTACTCCAGAATTGATTTGTTTTGTGTATCGAGAAAGGATGCTTATACTGTTATGGATTGTCACTTAGATCCCATAACAATATCAGACCATGCTCCAATAGTGATGTCATTAAGGTTAGAGAACGATAGAAAAATTCAACCTTGGAGACTGAACGTCTCACTCTTGAACGATCCAGATGTAGTTCAGAAGATAAAGCAGGAATGGAGGGACTATATGGAACATAATGACAATGGAGAAGTTTCAGTCTCTACTTTATGGGAAGCTGCGAAAGTGGTGTTAAGGGGGAAATGGTCTTTCATCTAAAATAAGGAAAGACAGAGAGAAAGAACAGAAACGATTAGAAGACTGTATAGCTGATCTAGAGAAAGAGCATAAAAAGACAAATAATGAAAATATCTTGAAATCTCTAACCCTAAACAGACAGGCACTGAACAACTTATTGACATATAAGGCAGAGGGCGCCTTGCGGTTTGCTAATCAGAGATACTATGAGTCCGGAAATAGGGCCAGTAGGCTACTGGCGTTTCAGTTATGCAAACACCCTAAAGATGTAGCCGAGGCATTTTCAGTCTATTATGAGGCACTATATGACTCACCTGAAATAGACAACAAAGCAGAGAAAATTGAAAACCTATTGGGAAAAATTAAGTTATCGAAATTGACAGAGGCTGAAGCCAAAGCCATGAGAGAGCCAATAACAAAAAGGGAAATAGAGGAAACAATGAGAAATCTGAAAAATAATAAGTCACCAGGTATGGATGGCTATCCAGGGGAATTTTATAAACACTTTCTAGATGAGGTCACACCCCTTTTACAAAGGGTTTATAATTATGCCTTAGCTAAAAAAGACCCACCAAAATCTTGGTCTCAGGCAATAATATCAGTAATCCCCAAAGAGGGAAAGAATCCCACAGTCTGTTCCTCATACAGGCCAATTAGTTTGTTGTGCTGTATTCAAAAGTGCATTAACAGAATAATTAAGTCCGATCAAACAGGGTTTATACCTGGTCACCTGGGAATAAATAATATAAGAAGAACACTAAACATTATGTCCATAGCAAAACAGAAACAGGAACCTTCAATGCATCTCAGCTTAGATGCTGAGAAAGCATTTGATAGGGTGGATTGGCTGTATTTGGAGAATACATTGGGGAAAATGGGATTTCACTCAGATTTTATTGATTGGATTAGAGTGTTGTATACAGAACCCACATCAAAAGTACAAGTAAATGGACATTGTTCTGAACCTTTCAGACTGAAAAGAGGAACTAGACAGGGGTGCCCACTTTCTCCTTTATTATTTGCTATAAGCATAGAACCACTGGCGGAAATAATTCGAGATAATGACAATATACAGGGAGTATTGGCGGGTGGAGTAGAGTACAAGATTTCACTCTATGCGGATGATGTGATACTGTATATTACCAACCTGCAGACGTCTGTCTCGGCACTTATGGATTGTCTGGGGGACTTTGGAATGACATCAGGTTATAAGGTCAATGAGACAAAGTCGCAAGCAATGATGTTGGTGGGTGATAGGCCGCTAGATTTGGATAAAGTTGCTTTGTTTAATTGGCCCACCCAAGGATTGAAGTATTTAGGCATAATGGTTACACCACAAGCCTCACAATTATATACAGAAAACTATGGTAAATTGTTTTTGTCAATAAAATCAGACTTGGTCCGCTGGGAAATTCTACCCTTATCCCTAATCGGGAGAACAGAAACAGTTAGGATGAATCTCCTTCCTCAGTTGGGCAAAATGATTTCTTTATTCATTTGGCAAAGGAAAAAACCTCGAGTTCGGCTGAAAGTATTATGTAGTAAAAAAAAAAACAAAAAACGGGGGTCTTGGTTTGTCTAATTTGAAATTGTATTATTGGGCTGCACAGATGCGTGGGTTAGTAGAATGGGTATTGCAGGATGAGGAAACAAATTGGATAAAACTAGAAAACCATGCTTCCCAAATTGTTTCATTAGAGACCGTACCTTTTTTGGAACAAAAGAAATGGAGAGATTTGAAAATAAAAAATGAGTGGATTGTGTGTACACAAGTATGGACACAGGTGAGGAAGAAAATCAGTGCACCTTTAACAACCTCACAGGCACTTAAAATCACTAAGATTGCTGATTTTTTACCTAATAAATTAGACTCTGGATTTAAGGGGTGGGCGGAAAGGGGTTTGATAACTATCCATCAGATGTTTGATGGAGGGATATTAAAATCTTTTAAACAGTTGCAGGACAAATTTGGTTTAGGTTCTGATGGGTTTTTTCAATATTTACAATTATGAGACTATTTAGTGTCATGTGCAGAATGGGACGCTTTGAAACAACTGCCTACACCAATTGAACAAATATTAATTAAGGTGATTGAAGAAAAAAGTTAAAATAATATTGAACATGTATAAATATTTACATTCTCAACTGTCTGATAACTCACTGGAAGTGAAGGGGAAGTGGGAGTTTTGTGGTTTGACAAAAAGGGAAGCTCAATTGCTCCACATTTGTTTATTGGTAGCAAAGAAAATGATAACGAGATCTTGGTTAAAAGGACTACCTCCCACTCTCCCTCAATGGTGTGAGGGATTAAAAAAATGTATATCTGATGGAAAAAATTACGGCAAAGCTTCATTTGAATATGGATTTGTTTTTGAATAGGTGGACCCCTGTCATTATTTACTTTGGTTGGGCATAATTATACTTGCTCAGGGTTTCTCACCGGAATTATGTGTTTTCCTTTTTTTTTTTATACCAGTTGTAGATAAAGTAAAATATATTTTAGGATATACCCCTTTTACTTTAAATGGGATGGAATACTGTCCTAGAATTTGCTGAGTTGCTCTGTTCGATTTGTTCTATTAATTTTATGTTGTAATTGAATATGGAGTTGCCCTTTTGAATAAACAGTGTTCAAAAAAAATATATATGTTGGGTGTCATTAGAAGTCCACAGTTCAAATGACGTGCTCAGTTCAAATCTGGAGC
The DNA here is from genome assembly GCF_902500255.1 of Thalassophryne amazonica. Lineage (NCBI taxonomy): Eukaryota > Metazoa > Chordata > Actinopteri > Batrachoidiformes > Batrachoididae > Thalassophryne > Thalassophryne amazonica. The sequence goes on along the minus strand of NC_047125.1, from coordinate 35,797,817 downwards.
AAACATTTTTCTTCTTCTAAGGTGGATTAGAACTTTTTGTGGTACACAGCACCAGCTACTGGACAGGAGGAACCTAGCAGTCAATGTGACTCAATGATTTGAAAATACAGCTCTTTTGACCAGACGTGTGGTGCCATGACATATCATCTGTGTCCAATCACATTTCAGGAGAGTCCAGTGAAACCCTGTCCTCCGCTCTAGCTCCACCCATGCCAGGAAGTGTTTGACATTTGAACATTTTCCGTTTCACTGTGACTGAGAATTTGACACTTCCTGTTTGAGTGTGAGCTTGCCACTGAGTTCCCACGAGATTCCATTGGATCTTGTCTGTTAATCCAGGAAGTGTTTGACATTTGAACATTTCCTGTTTTACTGTGGATTTGAAAATTGGTACTTCCTGTTTAGGCCACCCCGTACCACGAGCGAGCTTTGCGCCGCTGTACGGCGCTTCGCTCATATAATTTTTATTTTTTTGTTTTTTGCTGTTCTGCTTTAACGTTGTGTGTCAGTGAAAAAACACTTAAAACTAAAATTAAAATTTCACCTGCCTGCAGGAGAGTGGGGGTTAGCCCCACAATGGCAGATGTGGTTGGCATCTCATGTCTGACACAGACCAGACGTTGGGTTTAATGTGACGTTATATGTTTTTTCCTCTGAGTGGAAGTGACTTTCTGAACGGTTGGTAGACAGTTTCAATTTCAATGTATTTTCATTTATATAGCGCCAAATCACAACAAAGTTTCCTCAAGGCACTTCACACAAGTAAGGTAGAACCTTACCAACCCCCAGAGCAACAGTGGTAAGAAAAAAACTCCCTCTGGTGATTTGAGGAAGAAACCTCACGCATTCCAGACTCAAAGGGGGTGACCCTCTGCTTGAGCCACGATACAGACATAATGTCAAAGTAATTCGTTTGTTCATAAAAACATTTTGGAGAAGGACAGATGGCGATTCTGATGCCTGTTTGTCTTCAGTCCAGAGACCTCTGACCCTGACTTCTTTAATCATCCTTTGAACCTTGTCTTTGTCAGCAGACAAAGTCCTGACCAAAGATCTCGAAAACTTTGTTCAAATCCTTCAGTATCTCCAACAATATTAAGCTTTTGGATTTCAAAACATCTCATTTCGTCTTATTTCTAAAAAGTTTTAAATAGTAATAATTACATCACAATTAACGGGGAGGGGGGGAACTCACCTGTACTGGAGGATTCGGTTCGGTGGCGTGCACGCGCTCACAGAGTCCCCATGGAACAAATAAACAGGCCTTTAAAAGCGTGGTTCTGGTTCGGGCCTGCCGGTACCAGGACACACGGACAGCTGTTCACTTTGAGCCAGAACTTGGACTAACGTCGCTTACTGCGGAGTAACGACGTACCGGATGTTCGGCCCGTTTACCGGTTTTGACGGTACCGTCTGTTAAAGTTAGCCGCATTTAGCCGAAGTGAAGCAAAGTTCGAGGCGCTGCGGGCCGCGAGCTGAATCCCCGTCCTACTCGCTAATTCGCCGCTCCGGCTCGGGGGCTGAAACGGCTTCAAGCCCCTTTGAAAGTTCGCTTCGGGGAAAAGTAGCAAAAAGAAAAGTCATAAAAGTAAAAAAGGGGAGGGGGCAAAGAGACCGAGGACGGCCGGTGGCCTGGCCGCGCGCCGGGTGTGTGCGTGTGAACACGAGCGCGTGCCCGGGACGGAGGATCCCGAAGCCCGTCGAACAATCAGAGGACAGAGTCGCGGAGCACGAGCCACGCTACGCCACGCCCCATTCCTCCACTGACCGAGAGAGGGACAGAGACAAGAGGTCTCACTCTGACCGCGTTTATGTTCGAACACACCGTCAAACACAAAGAAATCAGCCAGTTTTTAAAATTCGACTAAATATAACAAATCTACATCTGCTTTGCTTCAGCCCATTTATACGTGTCAGCTCGACACAGTAGTTTTAGAAAGTCCAAACAAAAACTGAATTAAGATACTACTACTACAACAATGCTGCTGGAAGACTTCAATCCTGTAAAACTTCCCACAGATACTCGTTTGTAGTGGGTGTCACCAGGAAAACAACAAAAAAAGGCACTCAGATTAAGAAACCTTTAATCAAACAGGGCAAAAAGATTAAAATCACCTGGTGCCCGATTAGCCCAACGTGGCTTATTGGCCTGTTTGATTAAAGTTCTTGCCAGTTTCAGGCTGGAGCCTTGGTCTCTGTCAGACCCTTCAATGGTGAAAAGGTCAGAACTCTGCCCTTGATTTATAGTCATTACTGTTTTGACAAGGTTCCTTTCATTGTGACATTTCAAGTACTCCATCACTTGTGGTTGCACTTTAAATGCTTTGACACTACTGTTGATGGCCACTAGCTGGCACACTGCCTTAACTTTTGTTCTCATCCATTTTTCTATATAATACAAGGGGCGTGGCCTCTGTGTGTGTGTGTATCCGGAGCATCCATTGAAATCCAGAAAGAACCGACTTTTGTCCGTTGGCATTCTTATGTATTTTTTCATGAGGATTCAAGTCCTCATGAAAAAATACATCATGTGTGGTAAGGTATTTGTAACCTCGCAGAGTGAATGCTGGACTGGTGGCGGCTATATCCGGGATTAACATCGGGGAAGGTCGGTCTGCGGCGACCGGATTTGTGGTGGTGGAGGTGGTGGAGACTATGAGTGGGAACTGTTTTATAATTAATAGTGGCCTGTACTGGACTACATGAGTTAATATGGCACCACCTAGGAAGACAGAGAAACTGGAGGAAGACATGGAGGAGATAAAGACCTCATTAAACCGTACTTCGAAAGACATGTCCAATTTAGACAAATTGATTAAGGAGATCAAGGAGCTCCAAAATCTTGTTAAAGAAAATGACAAGATTATTAAGAAACTTGAGCAACGGGTGGATGAACTTGAACAATAGTCTAGAAAAGACGATGTTATAATAACTGGTTTGGAAACAAAACATCGGTCGTACACAAGGGTGGTGGATTCTGGTGGAGCCAGTGGGGAGGATGCACCACCTGAAGAACTACAAACACTAGAACAGCAAGTTAAAAAATTTTTATATTAAAAAGGTGTTGTCATACATCAAGACACTATATCAGACTGTCACACAATTCCATCCAAAGACAGTAAAAATAAACTACCAAATATAATAATACGATTTACAAGCAGAAAATACAAAAATGAATTATTAAGACAGGCAAAGAATCTGAAAGGAACAAATGTATATATAAATGAGCATCTAACGAAAAAAAAAATGCAGATATTGCCAGGGAAGCAAGACTATTAAAAAAACAGAAACACATTGTTGCTACATGGGTCTGGAACTGTAGGGTTTGGATTAGAGTGAAAGAAGGAACAAAGGGTATACAAATCAGAGACATGGAGGACCTTACAAAGTACAGATCTGAATAGACAAATATGACGTCAGTTGGTAATTTGACCAACAAAAAAATCAGATCAAACATAGAAACAGAGGATAAAATATATGACATAGACACCAATATTGATGAAAGTATATTTGACTTGACTACAACTGGTTGTGAGTATTATATGGAAAAACAGTTAAATAGTGAAAAACTTACTGAAGATACCCTGTCACTCATACATATAAACATTCGAAGCTTGTACTATAAAATGTGAAAAATAAAAGATTATTTAAACCAGTTTAAAAATCAATCAACTTTTTTCTTATATAGCGCCAAATCACAACAAACAGTTGCCCCAAGGCGCTCCACATTGCAAGGCAAGGCCATACAATAATTATGAAAAACCCCAACGGTCAAAACGACCCCCTATGAGCAAGCACTTGGCCACAGTGGGAAGGAAAAACTCCCTTTTAACAGGAAGACACCTCCAGCAGAACCAGGCAAAATAGATTCAGCATTGTTGCAATCACAGAATCTTGGCTTAAAAATGACCTCATGGCTGATGTTCAAATGGAGGGATATGAACTATATTTTGTAAATAGAAGAGATAAAAAAAAAGGCAGAGGTATTGCTCTGTACACAAAAACTGATCTGACATGTACAATTGTAGAAGAAATGACAATTACAACCCCTGACAAAAATTATGGAATCACCAGCCTCGGAGGATGTTCATTCAGTTGTTTAATTTTATAGAAAAAAAGCAGATCACAGACATGACACAAAACTAAAGTCATTTCAAATGGCAACTTTCTGGCTTTAAGAAACACTATAAGAAATCAAGATAAAAAGATTGTGGCAGTCAGTAATGGTTACTTTTTTAGACCAAGCAGAGGAAAAAAATATGGAATCACTCAATTCTGAGGAAAAAATGATGGAATCATGAAAAACAAAAGAACGTTCCAACACATCACTAGTATTTTGTTGCACCACCTCTGGCTTTTCTAACAGCTTGCAGTCTCTGAGGCATGGACTTAATGAGTGACAAACAGTACTCTTCATCAATCTGGCTCCAACTTTCTCTGATTGCTGTTGCCAGATCAGCTTTTTAGATGCAGACTAACGAGCAGATCTGATTTGATGCAGGTGTTAGTTTTGGGGATGAAAATTTACAGGGTGATTCCATAATTTTTTCCTCAGAATTGAGTGATTCCATATTTTTTTTTCCCTCTGCTTGGTCTAAAAAAGTAACCGTTACTGACTGCCACAATCTTTTTTTCTGATTTCTTATAGTGTTTCTTAAAGCCAGAAAGTTGCCATTTGAAATGACTTTAGTTTTGTGTCATGTCTGTGATCTGCTTTTTTTCTATAAAATTAAACAACTGAATGAACATCCTCCGAGGCCGGTGATTCCATCATTTTTGCCAGGGGTTGTATAGATGATGTCATAGAAATTGTAACAGTGGAAATTGTACATGAAACATCTAAAAATATTCTAATCAGTTGTGTATACAGAGCACCAGACACTTGTGTTGTGAAATTTACAGATAAAATAATAGAATTATTCCATCAAATCAAAAACAAAATGCTCTTTATGTGTGGAGACTTTAATGTTAATGTGGAACGCTCCAGTTGCCAAAGAGTAAGTGATTTTGTGAATTCAGTGAATAGCTTGGGCTTATTCACTTTGATAACAAAACCAACCAGAATTACATCGCAAAGTGCAACTGTAATTGACAATATATTTACAAAGAATAGATGAAATTATTAAGAATGGGATATTGATGACAGAGCTTAGTGATCATTTACCAGTTTTTTCAATATTTAAATAGAAATAGGTACAAAAAAAAACTGTTATAAACTTTAAAAGAGATAAGTCATTAAAAGCTTTAGAGGCATTAAATTATGACCTTAAAAATCTAAATTGGGAAGACGTTTATGTCGGTGACGTTAATGTAGCATATAATTCATTTATGAAAATACTGATGAAATCATATAATAAACATTGTAAATTAATAAAAGCTAGTAAGAAAAGAGTAAATAAACCATGGCTGACTAAGGGAATAAAAAAAACTATTTATATAGGTGCTTTTTAAAAATGCAAACAAAGGAAACAGAACACAGATACAAAAAATATAAAAATAAACTATTGACAATAATTAGGAAACAAAAAAAAAGATTATTATAGTGAACAACTGAATAAGAGTAAAGATAATATGAGGGCAACATGGGGAATTATAAATAGTGTGATTGAAAGTGACGGAGTGAAATTAACTTTTCCAAATTACCTTGCCAAGGAAAATAAAAAGCTATATGACATAAAAAGTTGTAAATGAGTTTAATGATTATTTTTCAAAGGTGGGATCAAGTCTGGTGGGAAATAAACCAATAGTCGAAGATAAATTAAATACAATTATAAATACAACCAATAGTATTTTCCTTGACAATGTGGAAAAAGATGAAATAAGGAATATTGTAAAAAAAAACTGTGTAAGCAAAAGATCAACTGACTATAAAGATTTAGACATGATGACTGTAAAAAGTATAATAGAAACTGTTACTGAACCATTCACTTACATTTGTAATCTGTCTCTGTCAACAGGAATTTTCCCAGATGAAATGAAAATTGCCAAGGTAGTCCCATTATATCAAAATGGAGACAAACATAACGTTTCAAATTACAGGCCAGTGTCATTGCTTCCACAGTTTTCTAAAATTATGGAAAAAGTTTTTGTGACAAGGTTGGATAAATTCATTGAGAAACATCATATTTTAAATAATGCTCAGTATGGATTCAGAACAAAACATTCGACAGCTATGGCAGTTATGGAATTAACAGAGAAAATATCAACAACAATAGATAATAAGGATTATTTTGTAAGTATTTTTATTGACCTGAAAAAAGCTTTTGATGTTATCGACCACTCAAGATTGCTTCACAAGTTACAACAATATGGAATAAGAGGGATTGCACATCAGTGGGTAAAAAGCTACTTAGAAAATAGAAAACAAGTTTGTTCAGATAAATAATACAAAATCAGAATTGTGTAATATTATTTGTGGAGTACCACAAGGGTCGGTACTTGGACCCAAACTGTTTATTTTGTATATCAACGATTTTGTGAATGTATCTAATGTGCTTGGTAGCATTTTATTTGCTGACAATACAACATTATTTTACTCTGGATTAGATATACAGGAAGTAGCACAAGTGATAAATAGAGTTGGAAAAAGTTAAATAATGGTTTGATATAAACAGATTGTCACTTAATCTTAATAAAACAAATTTCATATTGTTTAATGACAGAGTAAAAAAAAGTGATGTGTCATTAAAAATAGATGGAATGGACATTCAAAGGGTAAAAAATGAAATTTTTAGGAGTTATGATTGATGAAGATTTTACATGGAAGTCACACATAAATTACATTAAAGGAAAAATAGCGAAAGCCATTGCTGTTTTGCATAAAGTAAAATATTCATTAAATAGTTATGGTTTATTAACATTGTACAATTCATTGATTGTTCCATATTTGACTTATTGTGTAAAAATCTTGGGATCAACATGTAAAACTTATACACAACCTTTATTTATTCTGCAGAAAAGAGCTTTAAAACTGATTAGCAACAGTCATTTTAGAGATCCATCTAGTCCATTGTTCATTAAGTATAGGGTACTTAAATTTCATGATTTAGTTGATTTGAAATTATTACAAACAATGTACCAAGCGAATAACAATACCTTACCAATAAACATTCAAAATATGTTTGAAAAAAGAGTAAGTAGTTATAATTTGAAGGGCATAGAAGTCTTTAAAAAAACAAGATTCAGAACCAAGATAAAGGAACGGAGTATTGCAGTGAATGGTGTAAAATTATGGAACAACCTCAACAAAGAAATCAAAGAATCAAGGTCGCTTAAATTATTAAAAAAATGTATTAAACTAGATGTATTTAGTAAGTATGAAACTATGAAATAAGTCAGTGGGCTGTGACAAAGCCAAAAATGTAATCTGTTAATAATGTTTAGAATGTTTGAAGTTTAAAATGTAATCTGTTAGGGATGTAGTCTTTTAAATAATGGTTAAAATTAGGAAATAAATCGGTGGCATGTGACAAAGTCATAGAAATGTAATCTGTTAAATTATGCTTGATATTGCAAGACTGTATTGTAAAAAAGGTGCAGAAAATATAAGACTTGTTCTTCCAATCTGCTCCTTTTCATTCAACGGTTTGTAATGTTTTGTTATTTCTGCTTTTCTGTTTTTTCTTTTAAATGAATGAAATAAATATAAATAAAAAAAAAGTCATGAAAACAGCAAGATGATTGGAACAAGACACACTTCCACAATAAGAGCCTGTATTTCAAAATATAAGCCTGTGAGGTTGCTGCAGATCTGACAGAACTCAGTCTGTCCATCCTCTAACATACCAAACAGCAGATTCAATGCGTTCAGGCAGGTTCAGGACATTCGGCCAGGGTTCGATATGGCGGAAACATGCTGAACATTCCCCAAACTTGATCAGAATGTCACAAATGCCTTTTTCACACCGTGTGATTGTTTATCAATCAATCAATCAACTTTTTTCTTATATAGTGCCAAATCACAACAAACAGTTGCCCCAAGGCGCTCCATATTGTAAGGCAAGGCCATACAATAATTATGAAAAACCCCAACGGTCAAAACGACCCCCTATGAGCAAGCACTTGGCCACAGTGGGAAGGAAAAACTCCCTTTTAACAGGAAGAAACCTCCAGCAGAACCAGGGAGGGGCAGTCTTCTGCTGAGACTGGTTGGGGCTGAGGGAAAGAACCAGGAAAAAGACATGCCGAGAAGGGGGGCAGAGATCGATCACTAATGATTAAATGCAGAGTGATGCATACAGAGCAAAAAGAGAAAGAAACAGTGCATCATGGGAACCCCCCCACAGTCTACGTCTAAAGCAACATAACCAAGGGATGGTCCAGGGTCACCTGATCCAGCCCTAACTATAAGCCTTAGCGAAAAGGAAAGTTTTAAGCCTAATCTTAAAAGTAGAGAGGGTGTCTGTCTCCCTGATCTGAATTGGGAGCTGGTTCCACAGGAGAGGAGCCTGAAAGCTGAAGGCTCTGCCTCCCATTCTACTCTTACAAACCCTAGGAACTACCAGTTAGCCTGCAGTCTGAGAGCGAAGCGCTCTATTGGGGTGATATGGTACTATGAGGTCCCTAAGATAAGATGGGACCTGATTATTCAAAACCTTATAAGTAAGAAGAAGAATTTTAAATTCTATTCTAGAATTAACAGGAAGCCAATGAAGAGAGGCCAACACGGGTGAGATATGCTCTCTCCTGCTAGTCCCCGTCAGTACTCTAGCTGCAGCATTCTGAACCAACTGAAGGCTTTTTAGGGAACTTTTAGGACAACCTGATAATAATGAATTACAATAGTCCAGCCTAGAGGAAATACATGCATGAATTAGTTTTTCAGCATCACTCTGAGACAAGACCTTTCTGATTTTAGAGATATTGCGTAAATGCAAAAAGGCAGTCCTACATATTTGTTTAATATGCGCTTTGAATGACATATCCTGATCAAAAATGACTCCAAGATTTCTCACAGTATTACTAGAGATCAGGGAAATGCCATCCAGAGTAACGATCTGGTTAGACACCATGCTTCTAAGATTTGTGGGGCCAAGTACAATAACTTCAGTTTTATCTGAGTTTAAAAGCAGGAAATTAGAGGTCATCCATGTCTTTATGTCTGTAAGACAATCCTGCAGTTTAGCTAATTGGTGTGTATCCTCTGGCTTCATGGATAGATAAAGCTGGGTATCATCTGCGTAACAATGAAAATTTAAGCAATACCATCTAATAATACTGCCTAAGGGAAGCATGTATAAAGTGAATAAAATTGGTCCTAGCACAGACCCTTGTGGAACTCCATAATTAACTTTAGTCTGTGAAGAAGATTCCCCATTTACATGAACAAACTGTAATCTATTAGACAAATATGATTCAAACCACCGCAGCGCAGTGCCCTTAATACCTATGACATGCTCTAATCTCTGTAATAAAATTTTATGGTCAACAGTATCAAAAGCAGCACTGAGGTCCAACAGAACAAGCACAGAGATAAGTCCACTGTCCGAAGCCATAAGAAGATCATTTGTAACCTTCACTAATGCTGTTTCTGTACTATGATGAATTCTAAAACCTGACTGAAACTCTTCAAATAGACCATTCCTCTGCAGGTGATCAGTTAGCTGTTTTACAACTACCCTCTCAAGAATCTTTGAGAGAAAAGGAAGGTTGGAGATTGGCCTATAATTAGCTAAGATAGCTGGGTCAAGTGATGGCTTTTTAAGTAATGGTTTAATTACTGCCACCTTAAAGGCCTGTGGTACATAACCAACTAACAAAGATAGATTGATCATATTTAAGATTGAAGCATTAAATAATGGTAGGACTTCCTTGAGCAGCCTGGCAGGAATGGGGTCTAATAAACATGTTGATGGTTTGGATGAAGTAACTAATGAAAATAACTCAGACAGAACAATCGGAGAGAAAGAGTCTAACCAAATACCGGCATCACTGAAAGCAGCCAAAGATAACGATACATCTTTGGGATGGTTATGAGTAATTTTTTCTCTAATAGTCAAAATTTTGTTAGCAAAGAAAGTCATGAAGTCATTACTAGTTAAAGTTAATGGAATACTCAGCTCAATAGAGCTCTGACTCTTTGTCAGCCTGGCTACAGTGCTGAAAAGAAACCTGGGGTTGTTCTTATTTTCTTCAATTAGTGATGAGTAGAAAGATGTCCTAGCTTTACGGAGGGCTTTTTTATAGAGCAACAAACTCTTTTTCCAGGCTAAGTGAAGATCTTCTAAATTAGTGAGACGCCATTTCCTCTCCAACTTACGGGTTATCTGCTTTAAGCTGCGAGTTTGTGAGTTATACCACGGAGTCAGACACTTCTGATTTAAAGCTCTCTTTTTCAGAGGAGCTACAGCATCCAAAGTTGTCTTCAATGAGGATGTAAAACTATTGACGAGATACTCTAACTCCCTTACAGAGTTTAGGTAGCTACTCTGCTCTGTGTTGGTATATGACATTAGAGAACATAAAGAAGGAATCATATCCTTAAACCTAGTTACAGCGCTTTCTGAAAGACTTCTAGTGTAATGAAACTTATTCCCCACTGCAGGGTAGTCCAACAGGGTAAATGTAAATGTTATTAAAAAATGATCAGACAGAAGGGAGTTTTCAGGGAATACTGTTAAGTCTTCTATTTCCATACCATAAGTCAGAACAAGATCTAAAATATGATTAAAGTGGTGGGTGGACTAATTTACTTTTTGAGCAAAGCCGATAGAGTCTAATAATAGATTAAATGCAGTGTTGAGGCTGTCATTCTCAGCATCTGTGTGGATGTTAAAATCGCCCACTATAATTATCTTATCTGAGCTAAGCACTAAGTCAGACAAAAGGTCTGAAAATTCACAGAGAAACTCACAGTAACGACCAGGTGGACGATAGATAATAACAAATAAAACTGGTTTTTGGGACTTCCAATTTGGATGGACAAGACTAAGAGACAAGCTTTCAAATGAATTAAAGCTCTGTCTGGGTTTTTGATTAATTAATAAGCTGGAATGGAAGATTGCTGCTAATCCTCCCCCTCGGCCCGTGCTACGAGCATTCTGACAGTTAGTGTGACTCGGGGGTGTTGACTCATTTAAACTAACATATTCACCCTGCTGTAACCAGGTTTCTGTTAGGCAGAATAAATCAATACGTTGATCAATTATTATATCATTTACCAACAGGGACTTAGAAGAGAGAGACCTAATGTTTAATAGACCACATTTAACTGTTTTAGTCTGTGGTGCAATTGAAGGTGCTATATTATTTTTTCTTTTTGAATTTTTATGCTTAAATAGATTTTTACTGGTTATTGGTGGTCTGGGAGCAGGCACCGTCTCTACGGGGATGGGGTAATGAGGGGATGGCAGGGGGAGAGAAGCTGCAGAGAGGTGTATAAGACCACAGCTCTGCCTCCTGGTCCCAACGCTAGACAGTCACGGTTTGGAGGATCCAAAAAAATTGGCCAGATTTCTAGAAATGAGAGCTGCTCCCTCTAAAGTGGGATGGATGCCGTCTCTCCTAACAAGACCAGGTTTTCCCCAGAAGCTTTGCCAATTATCAATGAAGCCCACCTCATTTTTTGGACACCACTCAGACAGCCAGCAATTCAAGGAGAACATGTGGCTAAACATGTCACTCCCGGTCTGATTGGGGAGGGGCCCAGAGAAAACAACAGAGTCCGACATTGTTTTTGCAAAGTTACACACCGATTTAATGTTAATTTTAGTGACCTCCGATTGGCGTAACCGAGTGTCATTACTGCCGACGTGAATTACAATCTTACCAAATTTACGCTTAGCCTTAGCCAGCAATTTCAAATTTCCTTCAATGTCGCCTGCTCTGGCCCCTGGAAGACAATTGACAAATGGTTGCTGGTGTCGCTAACTTCACATTTCTCAAAACAGAGTCGCCAATAACCAGAGTTTGATCCTCGGCGAGTGTATCGTCGAGTGGGGAAAAACGGTTAGAGATGTGAACGGGTTGACGGTGTACACGGGGCTTCTGTTTAGGGCTACGCTTCCTCCTCACAGTCACCCAGTCAGCCTGCTTTCCCGGCTGCTCGGGATCTGCCAGGGGGGAACTAACGGCGGCTAAGCTACCTTGGTCCGCACCGACTACAGGGGCCTGGCTAGCTGTAGAATTTTCCACGGTGCGGAGCCGAGCCTCCAATTCGCCCAGCCTTGCCTCCAAAGCTACGAATAAGCTGCACTTATTACAAGTACCGTTACTACTAAAGGAGGCCGAGGAATAACTAAACATTTCACACCCAGAGCAGAAAAGTGCGGGAGAGACAGGAGAAGCCGCCATGCTAAATCGGCTAAGAGCTAGTAGCTGCACTAAGCTAGCGGATTCCCAAAAACACACAAAGTGAATAATGTGCAAATAATCCAGAGGTGATTCAGCAGAAGGAGTGCCCCAATCAAGGCACCAAACAGGCCATGAAGCAGCACAGGCAATGCACGACAACAGCGAACGCACGACAACGGTGCTAAAATAAAATAAAAATAAAAATAAATAAAAAATAAAAAATAAAAACGAAAGTGTTAGCAAGCTAGTTAGCTTGCCAACGCTAATGAAAGTTAGCTGATAAAAGTGCTCCGTCGCGATGTTTCGACCGTTAGAGGTCTTCCTTAGGCGTTGGAGCACAGTAAAAAAGTTAAAAAAAAGTAAAAAGGTAAAAAAGTAAAAAAGTCTTGAAAAAGACTGTTAGTTCAAGTCCAAAGCAGCAGGTAGCAGTCTCTGTGTAAACAGTCCCAACAGAGAGCCAAGGTTTAGAAGGCAGTTAGATTGTGGTCAGACTGCACCTCAGCTGCTGTTTGATATTTTTCCACTTCGACTGCACCTTGAATGTTTTGAACATAAGCAAATCATTTGGGGCGGCCACGTGACTGTGCCCGACTGTTTGGACCGCACTCAGAATGCTGTCTCATGGTAGTGAATGCAGCTCAACACCCCCCAAATGTCGGTCGAATTTTCATTCGGCTTCTAGTGTGATGGGGGTATAAAGGTATTTGTGACCTTGCAGAGTGAATGCTGGACTGGTGTTGCTGGCCGAACGGTTCCCCTAAAAATCGGTCCGCCCTACCTTCACTGCACATGCGTCATTTCTGATTGTCAGTCGCAATTCACGGATCATCACCTCATTTGTGCTTAAAACTTACTTTAGAATGATTTAAGAGGTTTTACTTTGTCATCTGATGTTAATAATCACAATCCTTTTTATCACTTTGCATGTAGAGAGTCAGACTCAGAGAGTCAGACTCAGACGTGCTGCTGTGGTTCTGCAATGACGCATGGGCAGTGAAGGCAGGGCGGACCAATTTTTAGGGAGGACCGTTTAGTCGGTGACATCGGCTATGAGAACCTCATCTTCTTTTTTCTGCTGGTTTTAGTTCCCTTGAGCAAGGAGCAGGTGTTCTTGAGTTTTAAATGTTTTACTCTGTCTAAAACAGAAAGACATCCTGTATAGTGAAGCTTGTAATTCTATTATCCTGTTTGTCCTGGTGGCTCCGCTCACTTGTCTCCTTCATGCGCTGTCTCATTTATTTGATAAATCGATCACATCATTGCACAAACCATTGTTCAAAGACCTGCTGCTCCCTCTACTGGACGCTACTGCATATTACAGCACACTAACCTAAAATCTGCCGTACTGCTGTAAATGAGTCTGATACTCTTCCTGCTGGGGAGGAGGAGCTGAGGAAAAATGAAGATGAGTTTTAAGCAGGAGAGGAAACAAGGAAAGAAAAGTACAAAGCAAGGACAAGATATTTTGAGGAGAAAGGGAAGATGAGAGAAGGAAATGAAAGGAGGAAGAAAGGGGGACAGGTGAAAGGAAATTAGGAAAAAGAAACAATGAGAGCAAAGGCAAGGAGGAAATAGATGAGTAGAAAAAGAAAGAAGAAAATGGGAGAAGAGAAGAACGGATAACAAGAAATGAGGGATGAAAGAATGAAAAAAGAGGATAAGAAGAGGAAAGGAGATGAGGAAAGGATAAAGGAAAAGTGAGGGAGAGAAAAGTCATTAAAAGGAAGTGTGGAGAAGGAAATGTTTTTCCCACTGAAACATCTGCGTCCGAAATTTACAGAAGAAACTCTTCAAGTAAAGGATGTTTACTCACACAGCTGACCTTGACCTTTGCAGGCTGTGGGCCATTTCCAATCTCATGCCTTTTTTTGAAAACTGAGGAGAAAAGTTGCAGCTGAGCAACTTGAAATCTACAGTTTGTGTCAAACATGAAAACAATAAAAAGCTATGCAAAGTTAACAACTTGGTTTTCCCACAATGCACTGCTCCTCTATGGTTCAGGACGGTACTGCACCTTGGACATCAGTCGCACAAACCCATGTTCCTCTCACCTGTGTTTATCCGCATGTCTAAAATTATTTATGGTCTGTTCATCATTATGTTCATTTGTGCATCCTCGTGAGTGGGCGGGGCTAGGTCCTGCAGCAGCTGTTACCAGCGTGACGCTAATCCTCACGCTAAAGAACTCAAAGGGCACAAATGTGTTGTTAAATTAGGAACACGACTTCCTAAGCTGGTTACCTGATGAACGCATGTGCAACAAGAGGTTCAAGCTGATCGTGGATCTGTTTCAGGCTGATCATGGATCTGGTTCCAGCAGATCATGGATCTGGTTCAAGCTCTTTGTGGACCTAGTTCCAGCTCATCGTGGATCTGGTTCTGGCTCATCATGGATCTAGTTCTATCTTCAAATTCTGAGCTTTAAAAACTGGAACTGTTGTTGGCTGACCGTAGGAATGGGCGATACGGCCTAACTACTTCAGCACAGGTTACACAGACCCTAAGGAAAGCCAAACTACCAAACTGCTGTTTATCCAACTCATTACAAGCTGGACAAAATGTATCTTCATATGACAGAAACGTCTGTGACGTGTGAGTCGTCTCCAAAACTGGAAAGAAGAGCAACAGACTTAAACCCAACACCACTGAAATGATCTTGCGTTTAAAAATCTTGTCTATGGCTGATGCTGAGACTCTGATTCACGCATTTGTCTCTTCTAGATTGGATTATTGTAATGTTTTATTTTCTGGTCTGCCGCAGTCTAGCATTCGAGGACTTCAGTTGGTGCAGAATGCTGCTGCCAGAATTTTGACACAAAGTAGAAGGTTTGACCACATTACTCCCATTCTGGCATCCCTTCATTGGCTACCGGTTTCTGCCAGATTGGATTTTAAAGTTTTATTGTTGGTTTATAAAATTGTTCATGGTCTGGCACCTTCCTACTTGGCGGACTTGGTTAAGCCCTACGTACCTGCGAGGCCCTTGCGTTCGCAGGGCGCAGGGCTTCTGTGTGTTCCGAGGATGAACAAAAAGTCTGTGGGGTATAGAGCCTTCTCCTACCGTGGTCCGGCTCTTTGGAATGATCTACCTGCTGTTATTCGGCAGTCTGACACGGTGGAGATTTTTAAATCAAGACTGAAGACCCACTTTTTTAGACTGTCTTATCATTAATTTTTTAATCTGTTTGTGTTTGCTTTGTAATTTCTTTTTATTCTACTGTGTTTTATCTTTTAACTGTGCTTTTCTTGCTTTTAATTTTGAATTTAGATTAATTTGTGTTGTTGTGAATTATGTGAAGCGCCTTGGTGCGACTGTCATGATTTGGCGCTATATAAATTAATAAATTAAAATTAAATTAATAAATAAAAAAAAACCTTTGAAGCCACCAAATCCCCTTCATTTTGTACAAACTATGGTCATAACAGTCCCAAGTTACACAAGCATTTCTCAGTTTATATCTCTATTTCATACAGTATTTTATGATGGTACAATCACATTATAATGCAAGTATGTTATTAATGTCTTTAAACTAAAATATAGACAAAAAATTCAAGATGCACATAGAAACTATATTCATCATCATCACACCTTTATTTAACCAGGATAAAAACTCATTGAGATCAAAATTCTCTTTTACAAGAGTGTCCTGGCAAGTGGCAGGATAAATGCATAGACACACTTTCACTCAACATATTCAAAAAACAATGTCATCATAAAAACCTGGGTCCTAAATCAATTTAAAAACAGTGACAGACAGCCTTTCTGCAAGGTCTTTTAAAAAAAGACCTTTAAAAGAATGAGACCAACTCCTTCGACTGTAATTCATTCTGAAGCTGATTCCATGCAGAAGGTGCTGCAAAATTAAAAGCCTTTTTGCCAAAGTCAGTGTGGGCTTTAGGGACAGTCAATAAAAGCAGATCCTGTGAACATAGGTGATACGTCCCTGCAGGCCTCGGGAGAAGTCCAAGTACTGCCTTATAAATAAAAAGATGCCAGTGAATCCAACACCGAATGGAGAGGGAAAACCAACCAACCCGAGAGTACAGCAAACAGTGATGAATGAGAGATTTTAAGTTTGTAATAAATCTCAAGGCTCCATGAAACATAGTGTCCAAGGAATGAAGACACTGAGAGGTTGAATGCATGTATAAAATATCACCATAGTCCAAGACAGACAAGAATGTTGCATTTACACGTTGTTTTATTGCTTCAAAAGATAAACAGGGCTTGATTCTAAACAAACAAACAAACAAAAAAAAAACTTAAATTTCAATTTTTTTAACCAAATCTTGGACATGCTATATACAGTAGTGTTCAGAATAATAGTAGTGCTATGTGACTACAAAGATTAAACCAGGTTTTGAGTATATTTCTTATTGTTACATGAGAAACAAGGTACCAGTAGATTCAGTAGATTCTCACAAATCCAACAAGACCAAGCATTCATGATATTCACACTCTTAAGGCTATGAAATTGGTCTATTAGTAATTAGTACCTTGTTTCCCATGTAACAATAAGAAATATACTCAAAACCTGGTTTAATCTTTTTAGTCACATAGCACTACTATTATTCTGAACACTACTGTAAAATACAGTGATTGGTCAATGGTGGTGCCCAAATATTTGTAATGTGACACTTCTTCTATTTCAATACCAGAGAGTGTACAAATGGTTGGGACATTGTTTTTAGTTGATTTTCCAAGAATGAAAGTCATGGCTTTAGTTTTTTTTAAGAGTTTAAAACCAATTTTAAAGTAGCCAGATTATGTTGCATAATGTTAAAAACAGACTGTAAATTTGAAACTGCTTGACCTAATGTGGACCCATAACAATAAAGAACAGTGTCATCAGCATAGTAATGATAATTTGCATTTTTATATTATTGCAGAGGTTGTTTGTATAAATGACAAAGAGGCCCAAGGATTGAGCCTTGGGGCACACCTTTTAAAATATTTAGGGAGGCAGAGGTGAGGCCATCTGCCTGTACACACTGTGTTCTCCCTAAGTAGTAACTGTTGAACCATCCCACTGCTTGTTCTGATAGTCCAATGGAGGTAAGCCTTTGAAGAAGTATTTATCATCCACTGTGTCAAAAAGCTTTTGACAAATCAATAAACAGTGCTGCACAGTGCTGCTTATTGTCCAGGGTTTCAACCAGGTCATTGACAACTTTTGAAACAGCTGTTATTGTACTATGTTTTTTCCTGAAACCGGATTGAAATTCATTCAGAATATTGTTTTTAATTAGATAGTCTTTTAATTGCGTGCTGATAAGTGAATCCATTAATTTGGCTAATACTGACAATTTAGAGATAGGCCTATAATTATTCACATTTGCAGGGTCACCACCTTTGTGCAGGGGGAGAACATTGGCAGATTTCCAGAGAGCTGGTACTTGATTTGTGGCTAAAGAAAGATTAATTAAATATGTAACTAGATTGGCTATCAAATCTGCAGCTATTTTTTTTTTTAGAAAATATGGTTCCAACTTGTCTGGACCTTATGATTTTTTTTGGATCTAGACCTTTCAAGTCCTTCCTTACTTCTGATACGGTTACGATCTTGAAATGAAATGGTTGAGCTGACAGTAACTGATCAACAGGACCTATAGTGGGAGAACTAAACACATATACAGTGCCTGACTGTTTCATGACACCTTGCCCTTTATTGTTCCATGCTATTGTCGCGGTGGAGCCGCATGGCGCAAAGCAACGCCGTGATGAAGCCTCACAGGACATGTTGGGGCATGTCCAGCTCATGCTCAATTTCTCGGATAATCACACGACTGAGAAGCAACCGACAGCCGTCTGAAATCCACCTGAGAGACCAACACGGAGGTGGTTTTGTGCCGCGTAATGAACGGCTCCGTGGCGCATCCCTCCGCTTTTCTTTCCATGAAAAAAACTCCTGTAACAGTGGAATGTGCCAAAAAAGTGCTGATATCCACGCCTTCTGCCTTTTTGTGAAAGTCAGACGACGTCCCAGATCAACAAAGCCTTCACGTTGGAAATGATGTGGTTGTTTCAGCGGGGTTTGAGCCTGTCGATCGGCGCGCGGCGCGCTCTCAGCAGCTGTGGGCGGTCTTTAAACTGTCTGGATCACTCCTTAATCTGTGTAATCCCCATAAAATCGTCCCTGAAAGCCATATTAATTTTCCGAACGGTGTCCACCTGGTGGTCTCTCACAGTTTCTGGAAAAAAATTGATGCAGCAAAGCTCCAAATCATTCAGACATTTATTCACAATAAAAAAACAATGAGAGGGGTGGACCAGTGCTCACACAAAGCCTGCTCACAGGCGAAGGACGCAACCGACAGGCGTGAAAAAACTCACGCATGCGCACGAAGGCTCAAGCTTGGCTGATGCAATCAGACATGATTCAAATCCATATGGTTTTTGAAAAAAATAAAAAGGTCGGATACTTTTCTAACAGACCTCGTAGATAATTCTTCTTTTTCCTGATCTGGTTCAGGTAGTCTGGAGTCCGGCCTTGTTGGGTCAGTACATAAATTCTGAACTCCATCCTTGGTTTTGTATTTAGATTTAATATATTTCCAGGAGCCCTGCCACTGAGGAGGGCTCCTGGTGGGTGGATGAAATCCGTCCTGAGTACCTTAAGTCTCTGGATGTTGTGGGACTGTCTTGGCTGACACACCTCTGCAACATCGCGTGGCGATCGGGGACAGCGCCTCTGGATTGACAGAGCGGGGTGGTGGTCCCTCTGTTTAAGAAGGGGGACCAGAGGGTGTGTTCCAATTATAGGGGGATCACACTCCTCAGCCTCCCCAGTAAGATCTATTCCAGAGTACTGGAGAGGAGAATTCGACCGATGGTCGAACCTCAGATTCAGGAGGAGCAGTGTGGTTTTCATCCTGGTCACGGCACACTGGACCAGCTCTACACGCAACATCGGGTGCTCGAGGGTTCATGGGTGTTCACCCAACCAGTCCACATGTGTTTTGTGGATCTGAAGGCGTTCGACCCTGTCCCTCGGCGCACCCTGTGGGGAGTGCTCCGGGAGTACGGGGTCCGGGGTCCTTTGCTAAGGGCTATCCGGTCCCTGTACGACCGCAGCAGGAGCTTGGTTCGCATTGCCGGTAGTAAGTCAAACCTGTTTCCAGTGCACATTGGCCTCCACCAGGGCTGCTCTTTGTCACTGGTTCTGTTCATTATTTTTATGGACAGAATTTCTAGGCGCAGCCAGGGTGTAGAGGGGGTCTGGTTTGGGAACCACAGAATCTCATCTCTGCTGTTTGCGGACGATGTGGTTCTGTTGGCTTCTTCAATCCAGGACGTTCAGCGTGCACTGGGGTGGTTTGCAGCCGAGTGTGACGCGTCCGGGATGAGAATCAGCACCTCCAAATCCGAGGCCATGGTTCTCAACCAGAAAAAGGTGCTTTGCCCTCTTCAGGTCGGTGGATTGTCCTTGCCTCAAGTGGAGGAGTTTAAGTATCCCGGGGTCTTGTTCACGAGTGAGGGACGGATGGAGCGTGAGATCGATAGACGGATCGGTGCAGCATCTGCAGTGATGCGGTCGCTGTATCGGACCGTCGTGGTGAAGAGAGAGCTGAGTAGCGGGGCAAAGCTCTCGATTTACCGATTGATCTACGTTCCGATCCTCACCTATGGTCATGAGATTTGGATCATGACTGAAAACACGAGATCGCGAGTACAAGCGGCTGAGATGAGTTTCCTCTGCAGGGTGGCTGGGCGCTCCCTTAGAGATAGGATGAGGAGCTCGATCACTCGGGAGGAGTTCGGAGTCGAGCCGCTGCTCCTCCACGTCGAAAGGAGTTAGTTGAGGTGGCTCGGGCATCTTTTCTGGATGCCCCCTGGACGCCTCGCTGGAGAGGTGTTCCGGGCACGTCCCACTGGGAGGAGGCCCCGGGGAAGACCCAGGACACGCTGGAGGGACTACATCTCTCGGCTGGCTTGGGAACGCCTTGGGGTTCCCCTGGAGGAGCTGGGGGAGGTGTGTGTGGATCGGGAGGTCTGGGCGGCTTTGCTTGAGCTGCTGCCCCCACGACCCGACTACGGATAAAGCGGAAGAAAATGGATGGATGGATGGATACTTTATTTTGGGATTCAAAGTTCATTCCTGATTCTGTGGAATTCCTCATGGATATGTCAGCATCCTTTTTTTCCTCACGCATCAAATAACTGCCGTTTCTTTTTAAATGCATCCATGGTTCATCTGTTGACAGGTGTCTATTTTTCAATGTCCCCTTAAGTTCGGGTTTGGACACAAGCGTCTCATCCTGTTTCTGATGGGTTCAGTGAGTTCGTTTGTCAGGAAGCTTCAGGTCCAACCTCATGTCATGTGGCCCGTTTAACACATTACAAAGCTTCAAAACAAAAAAAAACATTTGAAAAGGTTTTTATTATGGCGACATGACAGGAGTGAATATTTATGTAAAAACAACACAAAGAGTAACTGACATGTCACAGCCAGTGACGGGTTCACTGACCACAGGAAACAAAGCAACAGCAGATGATGAGTTCATGGATACTGAAAGACATGACAAAATGGAAAAAAACCTCCAAACAGATGCTGAGATCTTTGAAAGGAGCTGCAATTTTCAGTTTTATGTCAATAGAACTGTCAAAATTCCATCAGTTTTAACCTGGATACCATCAGACTGGACTGGAACCAACCTCCTGTTAAATATAGAGGATTCCTCCTCCCACTCATGAAGATGTGACAGACAGACAAAGAGACAGAAACATGGATGAGTGTTTCTAATATTTTGTCCAATGAGGGAGGTTCTAAGTAAGAATGGCTCTCAGGTGGTGTTCCATCTCCTTTTAAGAACAATTCCAGCCCTGGAGGACTTCTGGTTGGCCCTACTGGACAGCAATGAGGATCGAGCCTCCCTCATGTTGTCCCTGAATGTCTTGGTGGAGTAGTAGTAGAGCAGCGGGTTGACAACACTGTTGGACGCTGCCAGGCACAGTGTCACCACCACCACCCGCTGCAGTGCCACAGTTACACCGCAACTCCACCCACTGCACACAGCGTGGAGGTGCAGCGACCGGATAACGTGATACGGGAGAAAGCAGACCAGAAAGGTTGCTGTCACCATGGAAACCAGACACACTGAGCGCCGTCTGCTGCGCAGTTGTGTGTTGTTGGAAAGGCAGCTGTCAGCAGGGCCAGTAGGGGACATCAGGTGCCGGACAATTTTCCCATGACA
This sequence comes from Thalassophryne amazonica, assembly GCF_902500255.1. Taxonomy (NCBI): domain Eukaryota; kingdom Metazoa; phylum Chordata; class Actinopteri; order Batrachoidiformes; family Batrachoididae; genus Thalassophryne; species Thalassophryne amazonica. Next base: position 35,776,331 of record NC_047125.1, on the reverse strand, counting down.
TATGATGATGGTGACGAAGGGGAGGAGGAAGCCCAAAGCCAGTGCCACGTAATTTAAGATAAGAACACGCCCCCAAGAGGAGGGGTTAGATGGCTCAAAGCATCGAGGAGACCCCGCCCTGTCAAGGACAAAGACATGATTTCTTCAAAACTCTTCCAGTTCAAAAGTTTCACATTTTTCATAAATAATTGAGTTACTCCAATATGACCCACCATGTTTAACATCAAAGCCAAAGGCGAGCACATCAAAGCCAAAGGCGAGCACATCAATGCCAAAACAGAACACATCAAAGCCAAAGGCAAGCACATCAAAGCCAAAACAGAACACATCAAAGCCAAAGGCAAGCACATCAAAGCCAAAACAGAACACAAAGCCAAAGGCAAGCGGCATGCCAAAGCTGAGTGCATAAAGGTCAAGCAGGCCGTGTAAAGGTCAAATCTGAGAATGTCTGTTTTGTTTTGTTTGCTGAAAAAAATCTGAGAACATCTAAGAGCATCGAACCAAAGGTGCAAATGTCAAACTAAGACAGTGGTGTCCAGACATTCCAGAAAGGGCCAAAAGGGGGCAGGCTTTCTTTGTATCTACTGTTACGGCAGGTAATCTCACTGATGAACATAATTTTGAGCAGGTGGGACGAGTTCATCAGTGAAATCACCTGCTGTCATCAGTGGATACAAAGAAAGCCTGCCCCCTTTTGGCCCGTTCTGGAATGTCTTTGGACACCACTGCTGTAGGGACAGTAGTTACAACCAAATATCCTGCCTGCTAAAAGAATCTCACAACAAGAGGTTCTTCCAAGAACTTTGTGTCAAACATTTTAAGGCACCAGAGTCGGTATGATGACATAGGAAGCACCTGTAGTATCTATGAAATCACTTCCAGTTACTTTGACTCCTGCACAATGAAATACCTGTGGACTTTACTCTTAAAGTCCACCTATGAATCTCACTGTCCTTCCATCACTGTGCTTCTGTCCAACAGTTTGTTCTGTCATATGACTCCTGTCCTGGCCGCACTTCACTGGTTGCTGGTTCATTTTAGGGTCCATTTTAAAATTCTTTTCTTTGTTTTTAAGTCCCTCCATGGTTTAGCTCCATCGTACCTCTCTGGGCTTATTCGGCCTTGTGCATCTTGTCGGTCCCTCAGGTCGGCTGACGAGCTGCTCCTGCAAGTGCCCAAGTCAAAGAGAAAGCTCAGGGGGGACGGGGCTTTCTCTGTTGCTAAATGGTAAATGGACTGCATTTATATAGCGCTTTTCCATCTGCATCAGACGCTCAAAGTGCTTTACAATTATGCCTACATTCACCCCGATGTCAGGGTGCTGCCATACAAGGTGCTCACTACACACCGGGAGCAATAGGGGATAAAGGACCTTGTCCAAGGGCCCTTAGTGATTTTCCAGTCAGGCAGGGATTTGAATCCATGATCTTCTGGACTCAAGCCCAACACCTTAACCACTAGACCATTTATTTTTATTTTATTGTATTTTAATTTTGTCTTTTGTTTTAGTGTGTAGCACCTTGTGTCAGCGCTGGCTGTTTTAAGGTGCTTCATAAATAAAGATGGTATGGCATGGTAGAATCCTAAATGAACCCTCTGTCAACCAGGACTTTTCAAAAGGTCCACCCCCAGTACACAGATGAACTACACCCCTTAAACACAGCTGGCCAATGCATGGAGTGCCAATATACAAACAGAGGGTTTGTGATTCACACCCAGATGTTTGAACACCACCTGTCTTCCTACAGAGACTCACTGAACTCTATGAATCGTGAAGAGCAATAAAACCAGGTTCAAAGTCCTGTTGTCAACACTCAGCTCCAGAGTGGTGCAAGACCCGACACCCTGGATGAAGCCCGCCCATCTCTCTTCTCTGAATGTGGACTCATTACACCTGTTCTTTAAAAACCTGTGCTGGAACAACTCCAGACCACCTTTCTACCCCTTCTCACCTGGTTTCAGGAAGAGCACAGAATCAGTGGCCTGCTGTTGGTCACAGGTTCTGGATATCTGAGGATTCTACACCCTTTGGACTGCAGATCCGCCCTGCCCACCATGTACATCAGGTACTGTGCTCAGGGCACCAAGTGCTGGTGGAGGCTTCAAAATACCCAAAAGACACGATTAATCACATCACTGGCGTGATGTCAGGCTGCGATTACATCATCTGGAAAAGCTGCAATTTAAATTAATCAATAAATTCTGTTTGTGCGCTGGGATATTGGAATGATCCATCAGATGCTGCACTTTATGCACGTTTAGTGAAGCCAATAAAAAGGCGAATTTACAAGACATGAAGGATTGCAGCCCCATGTTTCTGTTTCTTTGGTGTGTGAACTGCTGAGGTACGAAGACTCCGCCCTTAACTCGGACACGTTCTGCTTCCTGAACTGCAGCTGCATCAATCCATGGACGTGCCCAGACTGAAGACCAGGCGCCCAAAGCATTGCTCTGCACGGAGAGTGCACAGTATAGCACAAAATAATAAATACAAGCAAATAATGGTAAATGGTGCTCATTCAGGTTTTAACCTTCAAGTATCAGATTTTAAACTAAAAATAGTCTGAATATGATAATTATTAAAGTGGTCATAAAGTGGAAAACACTTCATCTCCTTTATATAGTTTTATGTTTGAGGTTTAATTTTAAATGTGTGTTTTCATGGACATTCTCCTGTGACGAACATCAGTGACATAAAAACACTCCAAATGCTTTAATTTGACATCAGATTATTAGACACCTCCCCCTCCCCCGCTCCCATTCAAGTGAAACCGGGTAAAAACATGTTAAAATACAATTCATCATGTTGCTTGTTAAGAAAGATGGAATGAACTAAGAATAAAAATGAACAGAAGATGAAGAGACACCATCAGAGTTCGGAGGTCCGCTCAGACAAGGGGCCGGGCCCGACACTGGATCCCTCTCTGAGGTTTATCGACCCTCATCAGCAGGACAAAGAACTCACAGCCATCCAAATAAAAGGAATGGAATTAAAATAAAACTTTCTGATGATGATGTCATAGTTTTCCCAAACAGCCAAATACGACGCTTCCTAAAGTGATGGTCAATGAATGAGGCCATTTATCTGGATACAAGATAAATATCTAAAACTCAGATTCAGAAACTTTGTTATAAACCGTCCAAAGAAATTACGTGAGTCCTTTCAGCTGCTCCCTTGTTTCGGGGGAACCACAGCAGATTGACATGTTGATTTGGCACAAGTTTTACGCCGGATGCCCTTCCTGATGCAATTCCATATTATATGGAGAATGTGCCGGAGTGGGTTTTGAACCAGGAACCTTTCAAACTGGAGCATCCGCAGTCTTCATGGAGCTCTATAAAATAAACTCCAAAAATGTAAATTAAGACAAAGGGATGTAGAAGAATGGTCTACCTGCTACTACAAAGATACTACATATCTTTGAAAAAGTGGTTTCAGCGCATCTTTTGGACCACCTCACTGAAAATAACCTCTTTGAGCCGCTGCAGTCTGCGTTTAGAAAGCACCACTCCACAGAGGCAGCACTTACTAAAGTGGTGATGACCTTCTGCTCACAATGAACCACCACGGTGCTGTTAGATCTAAGTGCTGTGTTTGACATGGTAGATCATCGTATGTTACTGGACACGCTTCAGAACTACTTTGGGATTGCTGGCAACGTCCTCGCAAGGTTCAATTTCGTTTGTTTCTACTGGTGGTTGGCTCTCACTGCGGTATTGTATCACTTCCTGTTCCGGAGCACAGCGGTGTTTTGCTGTATCTGTTAGCTGTTTAATCTATGTAGTTAGATTGATCTAGATAAGTAGATAACGATTTGTTTCACAGTGTAATCTTCACGTGCCTTAACTAAAGCACTCCCTCTGCTGAATCACCTCTAAATTATTTACACATTATTCACTTCGTGTGTTTTTAGGAATCCGCTAGCTTAGCGCAGCTACTAGCTCTTAGCCGATTTAGCATGGCGGCTTCTCCTGTCTCTCCCGCACTTTTCTGCTCTGGGTGTGAAATGTTTAGTTATTCCTTGGCCTCCTTTAGCAGTAACGGTACTTGTAATAAGTGTAGTTTATTCGTAGCTTTGGAGGCCAGGCTGGGCGAATTGGAGACTCAGCTCCGCACCATGGAAAATTCTACAGCTAGCCAGGCCCCTGTAGTCGGTGCGGACCAAGGTAGCTTAGCCGCCGTTAGTTCTCTTCCAGCAGATCCCGAGCAGCCGGGAAAGCAGGCCGACTGGGTGACTGTGAGGAGGAAGCGTAGTCCTAAACAGAAGCCCCGTGTACACCGCCAACCTGTTCACATTTCTAACCGTTTTTCTCCACTCGGCGACACACCCGCTGAGGATCAAACTCTGGTTATTGGCGACTGTTTTGTGAAATGTGAAGTTAGCGACACCAGCAACCATAGTCAATTGTCTTCCGGGGGCCAGAGCAGGTGATATCGAAGTAAATTTGAAACTGCTGGCTCAGGCTAAGCGTAAATTTGGTAAGATTGTAATTCATGTCGGCAGTAATGACACCCGGTTACGCCAATCGGAGGTCACTAAAATTAATATTGAATCGGTGTGTAACTTTGCAAAAACAATGTCGGACTCTGTAGTTTTCTCTGGGTCTCTCTCCAATCGGACCGGGAGTGACATGTTTAGCCGCATGTTCTCCTTGAATTGCTGGCTGTCTGAGTGGTGTCCAAAAAATGAGGTGGGCTTCATAGATAATTGGCAAAGCTTCTGGGGAAAACCTGGTCTTGTTAGGAGAGACGGCATCCATCCCACATTGGATGGAGCAGCTCTCATTTCTAGAAATCTGGCCAATTTTCTTAAATCCTCCAAACCGTGACTATCCAGGGTTGGGACCAGGAAGCAGAGTTGTAGTCTTACACACCTCTCTGCAGCTTCTCTCCCCCTGCCATCCCCTCATTACCCCATCCCCGTAGAGACGGTGCCTGCTCCCAGACCACCAATAACCAGTAAAAATCTATTTAAGCATAAAAATTCAAAAAGAAAAAATAATATAGCACCTTCAACTGCACCACAGACTAAAACAGTTAAATGTGGTTTATTAAACATTAGGTCTCTCTCTTCTAAGTCCCTGTTAGTAAATGATATAATAATTGATCAACATGTTGATTTATTCTGCCTTACAGAAACCTGGTTACAGCAGGATGAATATGTTAGTTTAAATGAGTCAACACCCCCGAGTCACACTAAGTGTCAGAATGCTCGTAGCACGGGCCAAGGGGGAGGATTAGCAGCAATCTTCCACTCCAGCTTATTAATTAATCCAAAACCCAGACAGAGCTTTAATTCATTTGAAAGCTTGACTCTTAGTCTTGTCCATCCAAATTGGAAGTCCCAAAAACCAGTTTTATTTGTTATTATCTATCGTCCACCTGGTTGTTACTGTGAGTTTCTCTGTGAATTTTTAGACCTTTTGTCTGACTTAGTGCTTAGCTCAGATAATTATAGTGGGCGATTTTAACATCAATCAATCAATTCAATTTTATTTATATAGCACCAAATCACAACAAACAGTTGCCCCAAGGCGCTTTATATTGTAAGGCAAGGCCATACAATAATTACGTAAAAACCCAACGGTCAAAACGACCCCTTGTGAGCAAGCACTTGGCAACAGTGGGAAGGAAAAACTCCCTTTTAACAGGAAGAAACCTCCAGCAGAACCAGGCTCAGGGAGGGGCAGTCTTCTGCTAGGACTGGTTGGGGCTGAGGGAGAGAACCAGGAAAAAGACATGCTGTGGAGGGGAGCAGAGATCGATCACTAATGATTAAATGCAGAGTGATGCATACAGAGCAAAAAGAGAAAGAAACACTCAGTGCATCATGGGAACCCCCCAGCAGTCTACGTCTATAGCAGCATAACTAAGGGATGGTTCAGGGTCACCTGATCCAGCCCTAACTATAAGCTTTAGCAAAAAGGAAAGTTTTAAGCCTAATCTTAAAAGTAGAGAGGGTGTCTGTCTCCCTGATCTGAATTGGGAGCTGGTTCCACAGGAGAGGAGCCTGAAAGCTGAAGGCTCTGCCTCCCATTCTACTCTTACAAACCCTAGGAACTACAAGTAAGCCTGCAGTCTGAGAGCGAAGCGCTCTATTGGGGTGATATGGTACTATGAGGTCCCCAGTGGTGTCAAAAGTACACACATTTGTTACTTAAGTAGAAGTATAGATACTGCAGTTTAAAAACACTCTGGTAAAAGTTGAAGTATCAACTTGACCTCTTTACTCAAGTAAAAGTGAAAAAGTATGTGCTCCAAAACCTACTTAAAGTATAAAAGTATAAAGTAACCTTTAAAAAAAAAAAACTGATTCGTTCTACATGTGGCCCAAGACCCAAAACCCAAAATTACCCCCCAACAGCACCTGCACGAAAATGTTTCAATTCTAGAAGCTCTGAAATGCAATATGGGACTATTCCAGACAATAAACTGCAGTGAGTGCAGCATCTATTTAGTGAAGAAAAAAAAAACAAAACAATTTTCCTTATTCAAATTCATTCCAGTAGTATTTTGCTCTTACTAGGATGCAGCAGTTTTCTAGTTTGGCAGAAAGTTCTGGAGGAAATCACTGAAGAAATTAACAAACTGAAAATATGATTTGACCGAAACAAACTGTCATTAAATAAGACAGGGATGGAGTGGAGGTGTAAGAGTCACTAGGTGTTCACAGGAAACATTTATTTATGTATGTATTTATATATGTATGTTCATTGTTAGTTGCTTTTATATTTTCTGTTGTGTTTCTATTCAGGTTCGTTTTGCCTCTTTCTCTAAAATTGTATATAATAATCATTAGATTATTAATATATAAACAAAAATAAATTTAAGAAATAGTACAATTTGAAAACAAATGCACCCGAACGTGATGAGAGCTGCAATTGCTTAATGCTAACTTTTAACATTGAAAATGCCATAGACATGCTAATGCGTTAGCATCGCTCCCGTTTTTATGTTATAAAATACATCTATCAACTGTTTCAGAAGACCATAACAGGTCGGTTTAACATAGAAAAGGTAAATAATACTCACAGAAGTATGCTCTTTAGGGTTTTAGCAGGGGAAAATTAAGCGAAAGAAAGAATAAACGAAGCAATAGGTCGAAGCATTGCTTCAATCTGCGAACCACTACTTGGATTGGTTCACGGTTCAAAGCAAAGCCGTGCTGCAGAAAAGTTGATTACAGGCGCACATGACGTGAAATATATATATATATAAACATTAAACTGAAGCCAAGAGTAACGAGGCTGTTTGTTTTAAAAATGTAAGGAATAGAAAGTACAGATACTTGTGTGAAAATGTAATGAGTAGAAGTCAGAAGTAGGCAGAAAAATAAGTAATGGAGTAAAGTATAGATACCTAAAAAGTGTACTTAAGTACAGTAACGAAGTATTTGCACTTCGTTACTTGACACCTCTGGAGGTCCCTAAGATAAGATGGGACCTGATTATTCAAAACCTTATAAGTAAGAAGAAGAATTTTAAATTCTATTCTAGAATTAACAGGAAGCCAATGAAGAGAGGCCAATATGGGTGATATATGCTCTCTCCTTCTAGTCCCCGTCAGTACTCTAGCTGCAGCATTTTGAATTAACTGAAGGCTTTTTAGGGAACTTTTAGGACAACCTGATAATAATGAATTACAATAGTCCAGCCTAGAGGAAATAAATGCATGAATTAGTTTTTCAGCATCACTCTGAGACAAGACCTTTCTAATTTTAGAGATACTGCGTAAATGCAAAAAAGCAGTCCTACATATTTGTTTAATATGCACATTGAATGACATATCCTGATCAAAAATGACTCCAAGATTTCTCACAGTATTACTAGAGGTCAGGGTAATGCCATCCAGAGTAAGGATCTGGTTAGACACCATGTTTCTAAGATTTGTGGGGCCAAGTACAATAACTTCAGTTTTATCTGAGTTTAAAAGCAGGAAATTAGAGGTCATCCATGTCTTTATGTCTGTAAGACAATCCTGCAGTTTAGCTAATTGGTGTGTGTGTCCTCTGGCTTCATGGATAGATAAAGCTGGGTATCATCTGCGTAACAATGAAAATTTAAGCAATGCTGTCTAATAATACTGCCTAAGGGAAGCATGTATAAAGTGAATAAAATTGGTCCTAGCACAGAACCTTGTGGAACTCCATAATTAACCTTAGGTTTTAGAATTCATCATAGTACAGAAACAGCATTAGTGAAGGTTACAAATGATCTTCTTATGGCCTCAGACAGTGGACTAATCTCTGTGCTTGTTCTGTTAGACCTCAGTGCTGCTTTTGATACTGTTGATCATAAAATTTTATTACAGAGATTAGAGCATGCCATAGGTATTAAAGGCACTGCGCTGTGGTGGTTTGAATCATATTTATCTAATAGATTACAATTTGTTCATGTAAATGGGGAGTCTTCTTCACAGACTAAGGTTAATTATGGAGTTCCACAAGGTTCTGTGCTAGGACCAATTTTATTCACTTTATACATGCTTCCCTTAGGCAGTATTATTAGACAGCATTGCTTAAATTTTCATTGTTACGCAGATGATACCCAGCTTTATCTATCCAAGAAGCCAGAGGACACACACCAATTAGTTAAACTGCAGGATTGTCTTACAGACAAAGACATGGATGACCTCTAATTTCCTGCTTTTAAACTCAGATAAAACTGAAGTTATTGTACTTGGCCCCACAAATCTTAGAAACATGGTGTCTAACCAGATCCTTACTTTGGATGGCATTACCCTGACCTCTAGTAATACTGTGAGAAATCTTGGAGTCATTTTTGATCAGGATATGTCATTCAATGCGCATATTAAACAAATATGTAGGACTGCTTTTTTACATTTGCGCAATATCTCTAAAATTAGAAAGGTCTTGTCTCAGAGTGATGCTGAAAAACTAATTCATGCATTTATTTCCTCTAGGCTGGACTATTGTAATTCATTATTATCAGGTTGTCCTAAAAGTTCCCTGAAAAGCCTTCAGTTAATTCAAAATGCTGCAGCTAGAGTACTAACGGGGACTAGAAGGAGAGAGCATATCTCACCCATATTGGCCTCTCTTCATTGGCTTCCTGTTAATTCTAAAATAGAATTTAAAATTCTTCTTCTTACTTATAAGGTTTTGAATAATCAGGTCCCATCTTATCTTAGGGACCCCATAGTACCATATCACCCCAATAGAGCGCTTCGCTCTCAGACTGCAGGCTTACTTGTAGTTCCTAGGGTTTGTAAGAGTAGAATGGGAGGCAGAGCCTTCAGCTTTCAGGCTCCTCTCCTGTGGAACCAGCTCCCAATTCAGATCAGGGAGACAGACACCCTCTCTACTTTTAAGATTAGGCTTAAAACTTTCCTTTTTGCTAAAGCTTATAGTTAGGGCTGGATCAGGTGACCCTGAACCATCCCTTAGTTATGCTGCTATAGACTTAGACTGCTGGGGGGTTCCCATGATGCACTGAGTGTTTTTTTCTCTTTTTGCTCTGTATGCACCACTCTGCATTTAATCATTAGTGATTGATCTCTGCTCCCCTCCACAGCATGTCTTTTTCCTGGTTCTCTCCCTCAGCCCCAACCAGTCCCAGCAGAAGACTGCCCCTCCCTGAGCCTGGTTCTGCTGGAGGTTTCTTCCTGTTAAAAGGGAGTTTTTCCTTCCCACTGTCGCCAAGTGCTTGCTCACAGGGGCCGTTTTGACCGTTGGGGTTTTTCTGTAATTATTGTATGGCTTTGCCTTACAATATAAAGCCCCTTGGGGCAACTGTTTGTTGTGATTTGGCGCTATATAAATAAAATTGATTTGATTTATTTATATAGCACCAAATCACAACAACGCTGCCCCAAGATACTTCACACAGGTAAGGTCTAACCTTACCAACCCCCTGAGCAAGCGCACAGATTACAGTGGCAAGAAAAAAATCCCACTGGTGTTTTTGAGGAAGCAGACCAGACTCAGGCCCCATCCACATGGAGACGGGTCCAGGCATATCCACAAAAAGTTTATCGACTTGATGTTTCATGCAGACCCACTAAGTCACAAATTCCTCACTTTTGGATATTTAAAAACGCCCAATTTAAGCAACGGAGCTTACTTCTGCAAATTTGTCTGAAGTGAGAATAATTTAAAAATAAACTGTGATGTGAGCTTCTGATGGTTTAATGTTCTGCTAGCATTAGCTTAGCCTTTTAGCTGCAGAATCACAGTCCAGCTGAGTGAACGTTTTAACTTGTAAATAATTTTTTTTGAAGTAAACAAAGCTGCAGCGTTTATTTATAACTGTTTAGTGTTCTTTATATTTTAAGATGTCTTTTTTATTTGTCCCATAATCAGGAATATTTGCTGTGCAGACGCACTTCAAAAACTTCAAGTGATGAGCTGAAAACCAAAACCTGAAGTCCAGTCAGAAGAAAACATCTTTGCTCTTCAAAATGGGACAAAAGTGTCTTTGAAAGCTCCACCAGAGGTCAAAGCTGCAGAGGAGACTTTGGTTAAATGTCCTGAGACTCCAGCAAACCAACACCTGTTTCTATGATTCTTAAAAAAAAGCAACTATTTTATTATTTTTAAAAAGCCGTTTCATTTTATATTTTAACATTAAATGAATGGATCATTAAACATGTCCATGAAGTCCAAAGTTCAGTCAAAAGACATTTGCACAGGTAGAAGCCCCGCCCTGATTGTGCATAATTTTAAAACATTCACAATCACTAGAATAGTCAAATTCATATTTTAGAAATTGCTCTGTCCTGATTGCAACATTCAAAGCAATCACATAGTCACATAGATGTATTTAAATGCTGAAATGACTAAATTAAAAAGTTATTTCATTATGAGGTTTATGTTGCATTAACAATCACATTGCAGTCATTGTTAAATTATCTCCTGTTGCATTTATAATAAACATATGTATTTATTTACAGTGTCTGTTTTTCTGGTTGAAATGAGATATGAATAATCTACCAGACTTAAAAAATGTACAATTTTCCATGCTATTTTATTTGTCTAAAAATAAATCCAAGGTTCCTTATGTTAAACAAGAAATAATCTAATAGGAAATAACTGGTAAGTTATGGTTTTAATTTACAGCTGAAGAAAGGTTCTGAAAGAATCTTTTATTAATATTATTATTATTTTACTATTTTAATTACAAGTGTTCTAAACTTTTTTACAGTAATCAAATTTTGAGGTCAAAAAAAAAATTGGAAGGATTTTTCTTCAGAAAACTGCTGTGTTAAATACGCTGTCCTGTGACACGTTTGTTTTGTACAGATCAGTGGTTTCTGCCACTAGTCTTCCATGTTTGGGCCTGACGCGTTGTTCCCATTGGACAGAGAGAAGCTACGCTACAGTTCAGAGCCGCCAAAGTTGGATTGGGTTTAACTTTGACCACGTCAGCTTGTCGACAAGCGGCAGAAGCGTCGGTTTAGCTTGGCTTTTGACGTGACGCTTCTGACGCCTCTAAAAAGCAACGCGTCTCATTGAAAATAATGCTTTTTAAAATGATTCGTAACACCTCTGAAGCTTCCAAAGCATCCGGCGTGAAAGGTTCTTAAGGTGCTTTGCTGACAACTTTCATCTTACCAAAACTCTAAGAAATGTCTTAAAATTCAAGGAATTATAAGACTTTTCTTAGAATAATGTCACTAGGAGCTGTTTTTAACCTTAAACCCCTTTCTGTGGTATAGAGGAGGATTTTATTAAAAAGAAGACCTGAAACTTAAGTTACAATTTGCCAGAAGGTACATCTGAGATGTAAGCCTAGATTTGATGTTTTGGTGAAAGAAAATCCTCCTCTGCTCCACTTCATCATGAAGCTGTATAACTGATGATACAAAATTCAAACTTGCACTGTGCACAATTTCTCCAATCACAGCCACAGAAGCCTGTAACTTCTTCTGGGTTGTCTGGGTGTCTTGGTGGCTTTCCTCACTCTTCTCCTTCTTGCACAGTCACTCAGTTTTTGAGAACTGTCTCCTCCACACAGATTTGTCATACTGTGTCATATGTATGTATTTCTTCCTAACTGAGGTAAATAAAGTTCAAGACATTCAGTGACTTGGAAATGTTCATGTATCCATCCCCTGACTTGTCTGAAGAAAACTGGCAATTAAACTGATTATTTACAGGTATAGGGTTAGGGTTTACTTATGCAACCCATCATCTTGAGTTTTATATTTTTACTTAATTTATATCAAGTTGTAGAGATTTACTTTCAGTTTGAATGTAAGGAAGATAATTTTAGAAATTTTTATATTGAGAAGCCTGATTTACTTTTTGTATTTGAAATGCCATAAACAAATTAAAATGTGTGAAATACCAAGGGACCGAATAGTTTTGCAAACCACTGTAAACAGAACCCAATCTAGAGCCCATGGATCCCCACGGGCAACACACTAGTTATGATTTGAATTAATAACAAAATGTTTACAAAGACAAAATGACAGATGGACAGACATAGATCTGGGTCAGGATAAGAGGTTGTCTCTGGGATTCATCCTGAACCCTCTGAAGTAAGTTCAAGTAGCAACCGTCAACCTGCCTCCAACGTTGTCCTCTGCCTTTGAAGTTCATGTACCCAAACAGTTTGGATGTCTGACTTGACAAGATTTAGGATGGAAAAAGGAATGACTGCATGGTGTGTGTTTGGAAGAAACAGAAAGCTGGAGAGTTTCCACAGCCTGAAAGAAAGATACAATCCGCCCGTAAAGACAGCACCATACTGATTCTTGGGCCAAAATATCAGATGAGGGAAGCAACCAAAGACCAGTGGACCTCTGGAACACAAGAAACCGACATCACAGAGAAAGTGACACAAAAAGTAGAGAAAATGGACAGTTTAAGATCCAACTTGGTGACATCAGAGTCAAACAGGAAAAAAATACCTGTCAAACATAAGAATTTAAAAATGTTTCTTCCGGGCATTTTGTTGTTGTTGTTCTTTTTGGGGGGGGGGGGGGGGGGGGGTTGTTTGTTTGTTTGTGTTCATCTCCATGTTTAGCTGCAATATGAATAAACATCTAAGTGAAAAAAGAGAGACGCGTCAAATCGCAACAAATGTCACCCCAAGGACCCACACAAGGGCTCTCGGTCCAACACTTTGCAGAGCTCACAATTCCTAAAACATAAATGTAAACAATATAGAGCAACTTTAAATAAAGCTCGAAGTAGTTATTCAAGGCAATTTAACAATGACCTTGTGTCTTTTAAATCCAAAAACCCGAGTCTTTTCTGGAAGAAACTTAACCAAGCGGATAAAAATAGGAAACAATGCCCCATCCCAATTGAGGCCTTGTTTGAATACTTTAAAGAGTCATCTGATCAAATTGAATCAGTAAATGATTTTACAGAGACTGACATCGATTGTGATACAGTTGACAACAGCATATTAAATAAAGACTTTACTGAGGATGAAATTAAAAAGGCAATACAAAAATTGAAGACAGGAAAGGCAGCTGGAGTAGATGGAGTAATCAATGAATATATAAAAAGTACAATAGATATATTTGTGCCTATTGATGTTACTTTATTTAATATGATTTTGAAAACGGGCATTGTTCCTGAAGATTGGCTTTTGGGCCTAATTGTCCCTATATATAAAAAGAAGGGGGATGAAAACAATTGTAATAATTACAGAGGAATTACAGTGAATTCCTCCGCACGTCTGTCTCAATGTGCCGAAAAAGTGCTGATGTCCATGTCTTCCACAATTCCTGTGCTAGTCAGACGACGTCCCGGATCAACACAGCGTCCAGTTTGGAAATGAACGGCACATTCCACTGTTATAGTAGTTTTTGTCATGGAAAGAAGAGAGGAGGAATTCCGCGCGTCGCGGCATTGCCGCATGGCGCAAAGCAACGCCGTGATGAAGCCTCACAGGACATGTTCTGGCATGTCCAGGCTCATCCATAATTTCTCGGATAGTCACACGACTGAAAACCCACCAAAAGCTGTCTGAAAGCCATCTGAAAGCCATCCTGTGAGACCAATTTTTGTGGATGTCAGATGACGTCCCGGATCAACAAAGCCTTCACGCTGGAAATGATCTGGTTGATTCAGCCTGTTGATCGGTGCTCGGAGCGCGGCGCGCTCTCAGACGCTGTGGGCGGTCTTTAAACCGGCTGGATCAGTCCTTAATCTGTGTAATCCCCATAAAATCGTCCCTGAAAGCCATCTGAATTTTCTGAATGGTGTCCACCTGGAGGTCTCTCAGAGTTTCTGGAAAAAAATTGATGCAGCAAAGCTCCAAATCGTTCAGACATTTATTCGCAATAAAAATCTGACGAGAGGGGTGGACCACTGCTCACACAAAGCCTGCTCACAGGCGAATGACACAACCGACAGGCGTGAAAAAACTCACGCATGTGCACGAAGGTTCAAGCTTGGCTGATGCAATCACACGTGATTCAAATCCATATGGTTTTTGAAAAAAATAAAAAGGTCGGATACTTTTCTCACAGACCTTGTATATCCCTGTTTTCTATAGAGGGTGTTTGTCTAAACATACGTTTGTGTTACTGTTTCAATCTGAAAACAGGAAAATTATTTGTAAACTTGGTGCCTATTTGAAATGGGTTCTAGATTTGTACTGAATTTTGATTTCTAGTGTTTTCCTTTTGCCAAAGTGTGTATTTGTTTTTGTCTGTGCTCCATACCATGGAACTGGTTATGAGCAATCTATCTATTAAATGAAATGAAAATGAACCAGCAGGTGGAGACGGCGGCCAGGAAACCCACTTCAGCTGTTTTACGAGGAAGAAACCTGAAGCAGACCAGACTAACAGATGCCAGATCAAACACACAGAACAGGAAGAGGAAATAAAATTAGAAAGTCTGATTATCATCCTGCAGCAGCTTCATTCAACATCATCCTCAGACAGGCTGAAGGTTCAACCCTGACCCAGCCCATGAGCACAGCAGTGGTGGAAAAAAAAGCTCTGAGTGGTTGTGAGCAGAGGACACGTGTGTGATCGACTTTTCATCAAGTTGTGCGCACACACACACACACACAGATGCATTAAAAGACCCACAAACACATCCACACACTGACACACACATCTATAATAGCCACATAAACAAGACATTAACAAATGAACAAATAATAAATAAAATAAGAATCAACAACAGACGTGTGATTCGTCTCCCACCTGTTAATCACCCCATGAGACAGGAAGGGGGTGGATGATCCGCCCACAAGCACCCAGATGCTCACACAAACCAGTAAGGTCCTTGTGGGCGTGGCCAGGGAGCAGTGGTGGAGGGGTCGTGCCACAGCCAGCCAGCGCAGCGTGCTCAGCAGTGTGAGGAAGAGGATGCTGAGGGTGAAGAGCGAGCACGTTAGTCCGCCTTAAAACACCACTTTGTGCGCTTTTTCCCTTTGTGTTACCTTGTGTAAAGGTTGACGTAAAAGCCGTAGACGCACATCCGACACAGCCAATCAGGGAAGTCCCACACGCCACCCTTAAAATAATAAACCAATCGCAGCGGCAGAGTGAGGGAGAAGCTGCCATCCGATAGGGCCAGGTTCATCATCACCACGCAGGAGGCGGATCTTCTGCAGAGAAATAGGAAGATGCGTCAGAGCGCAGCAAAAAAAAAAAAAAAAAAAAAACTCATCTTCACAAACGCTGACAGATGTTAAAGATTTCAGTGGGATGGAAACGGACAAAAACAGAGACACTGACTTGAAGGCTCAGATTTACTCGGTTAATTATCCAAAATGAAGACAGTAAGATGTCCTTCTGTGTGCTAGCATCTTCAATTGGACACTTCTGGAAGAATCTTCAAGATCCAAGTGGTTCCTTCAGGATCCTTAAAAAGCTCCAGACTGACTCCAGCAGCAACACACAGACAACCTCAAACGTTTGGACCGCGCTCCTTTCAGGAAGACCCCTTTTACGTCTCTAACCAGAGACACTCTGAAGGCCACAAACGGGCCGAGGGTGTTGTCCTCACAATGCTTTGTGTGTGTGTGTGTGTGTGTCTCTGAACAAACACCTGCGGCAGCACTGTATGGAGAAGATGGTTAAAGCTCCAATGTTACTGATGAAGGCCACAGGAAACACCAGAAGGTAGGTGGCAGTGTAGGCACGGTACTTGAATGCACCATCATCATGGAAGCAGACTGACGATTGGTTGGTGAGGTTGAAGGGAGGAGTTAACAGGGTAGCTACAAAAACACATTTTAAAGTGTTACTACAAGGGGGTGGAGCCCAAACAGCACCAAAGTGAAGAAGTAAAAACCAAGTCTGCTCTCTGTGTGTGTCTGTGTCTCTGTGTGTGTGTGTGTGTGTATATGTGTGTGTCTCTGTCTCCATGTCTCTGTCTGTGTCTGTATGTGTGTGTATGTCTGTGTCTCTGTCTGTGTGTCTGTGTCTCTGTGTGTGTGTCTGTGTCTCCGTCTGTCTGTGTGTGTGTGTTTTAAACAAAGCAGCTTTCATGAAACAAACACGTTCAACCACCTAAAGACATCTTATATTTCTACTCTTTAAGATTTCGTTCTTGACTCGGTTTTGCAGTTTGGATCAAAGGTGACCCGGCGCAGGAGGAGTTAAGGGCTTCCAGGGAAAAACCTCTGGCCTCCTAAACATTTTTCCAGGGAACACTTGAAGCTGCTGTGACCTCTGACCTTCTCACTGCTGCTTGTTTACGATGTTTGCAACATGGGAAGATTGTTGGCTCTTAACTCCTCGTTAAATCAAAACAGCACCAGACAAAAAAAAAAAATTAAATTAAATTTCTGTGGTCAGATTTCTGTCAAGGATGCTCTTGTTAGATATATTTGTGTGTTTAATATTGTTTTCTTTCTTTGTTTTGGTGTTAAAGTAGTTATTTTCCTTAGGATTGTATCCTTAGTTTTATATATTTTTCTCTGTTGGAATGTGCATGTCGAACTAGACTTAACCAGTTTCACCACTTAGGACAAAGAGATTCAGATTACATTATAAATGTTACATGTCCCGTTATCGCGCAGGTCAGTGACAGGGGGTGGGACCTCCCTGGAATGCCGATGGGGACCAATAAGGGAAGGACTGCTCCCAGACCACCAATAACCAGTAAAAATCTATTTAAGCATAAAAATTCAAAAATAAAAAATAATATAGCACCTTCAACTGCACCACAGACTAAAACAGTTAAATGTGGTCTATTAAACATTAGGTCTCTCTCTTCTAAGTCCCTGTTAGTAAATGATATAATAATTGATCAACATATTGATTTATTCTGCCTTACAGAAACCTGGTTACAGCAGGATGAATATGTTAGTTTAAATGAGTCAACACCCCCGAGTCACACTAACTGTCAGAATGCTCGTAGCACGGGCCGAGGCGGAGGATTAGCAGCAATCTTCCACTCCAGTTTATTAATTAATCAAAGACCCAGACAGAGCTTTAATTCATTTGAAAGCTTGACTCGTCCATCCAAATTGGAAGTCCCAAAAACCAGTTTTATTTGTTATTATCTATCATCCACCTGGTCGTTACTGTGAGTTTCTCTGTGATTTTTCAGACCTTTTGCTCAGATAATTATAGTGGGCGATTTTAACATCCACACAGATGCTGAGAATGACAGCCTCAACACGGCATTTAATCTATTGTTAGACTCGATTGGCTTTGCTCAAAATGTAAATGAGTCCACCCATCACTTTAATCATATCTTAGATCTTGTTCTGACTTATGGTATGGAAATTGAAGACTTAACAGTATTCCCTGAAAACCCCTTTTTGTCTGATCATTTCTTAATAACATTTACATTTACTCTGATGGACTACCCAGCAGTGGGGAATAAGTTTCATTACAGTAGACGTCTTTCTGAAAGCGCTGTAACTAGGTTTAAGGATATGATTCCTTCTTTGTTATGTTCTTCAATGCCATATACCAACACAGTGCAGAGTAGCTACCTAAACTCTGTGAGTGAGATAGATTATCTCGTCAATAGTTTTACATCCTCATTGAGCACAACTTTGGATGCTGTAGCTCCTCTGAAAAAGAGAGCCTTAAATCAGAAGTGCCTGACTCCGTGGTATAACTCACAAACTCGCAGCTTAAAGCAGATAACCCGTAAGTTGGAGAGGAAATGGCGTCTCACTAATTTAGAAGATCTTCACTTAGCCTGGAAAAAGAGTCTGTTGATCTATAAAAAAGCCCTCCGTAAAGCTAGGACATCTTACTACTCATCACTAATTGAAGAAAATAAGAACAACCCCAGGTTTCTTTTCAGCACTGTAGCCAGGCTGACAAAGAGTCAGAGCTCTATTGAGCCGAGTATTCCTTTAACTTTAGCTAGTAATGACTTCATGACTTTCTTTGCAAATAAAATTTTATCTATTAGAGAAAAAATTATTCATAACCATCCCAAAGACATATCATTATCTTTGGCTGCCTTCAGTAATGCTGGTATTTGGTTAGACTCTTTCTCTCCGATTGTTCTGTTTGAGTTACTTTCATTAGTCACTTCCTCCAAACCATCAACATGTCTATTAGACCCCATTCCTACCAGGCTGCTCAAGGAAGCCCTACCATTATTTAATGCTTCGATCTTAAATATGATCAATCTATCTTTGTTAGTTGGTTATGTACCACAGGCTTTTAAGGTGGCAGTAATTAAACCATTACTTAAAAAGCCATCACTTGACCCAGCTATCATAGCTAATTATAGGCCAATCTCCAACCCTCCTTTTCTCTCAAAAATTCTTGAAAGGGTAGTTGTAAAACAGCTAACTGATCATCTGCAGAGGAATGGTCTATTTGAAGAGTTTCAGTCAGGTTTCAGAATTCATCATAGTACAGAAACAGCATTAGTGAAGGTTACAAATGATCTTCTTATGGCCTCAGACAGTGGACTCATCTCTGTGCTTGTTCTGTTAGACCTCAGTGCTGCTTTTGATACTGCTGACCATAAAATTTTATTACGGAGATTAGAGCATGCCATAGGTATTAAAGGCACTGCGCTGCAGTGGTTTGAATCATGTTTATCTAATAGATTAGAATTTGTTCATGTAAATGGGGAGTCTTCTTCACGGACTAAGGTTAATTATGGAGTTCCACAAGGTTCTGTGCTAGGACCAATTTTATTCACTTTATACATGTTTCCCTTAGGCAGTATTATTAGACAGCATCGCTTAAATTTTCATTGTTACGCAGATGATACCCAGCTTTATCTATCCATGAAGCCAGAGGACACACACAATTAGTTAAACTGCAGGAATGTCTTTCAGACATAAAGACATGGATGACCTCTAATTTCCTGTTTTTAAATTCAGATAAAACTGAAGTTACTGTACTTGGCCCCACAAATCTTAGAAACATGGTGTCAAACCAGATCCTTACTCTGGATGGCATTACCCTGACCTCTAGTAATACTGTGAGAAATCTTGGAGTCATTTTTGATCAGGATATGTCATTCAATGCACATATTAAACAAATATGTAGGACTGCTTTTTTACATTTGCGCAATATCTCTAAAATTAGAAAGGTCTTGTCTCAGAGTGATGCTGAAAAACTAATTCATGCATTTATTTCTTCTAGGCTGGACTATTGTAATTCATTATTATCAGGTTGTCCTAAAAGTTCCCTAAAAAGCCTTCAGTTAATTCAAAATGCTGCAGCTAGAGTACTGACAGGGGACTAGAAGGAGAGAGCATATCTCACCCATATTGGCCTCTCTTCATTGGCTCCCTGATTCTAGAATTCTAATTCTAGAATAGAATTTAAAATTCTTCTTCTTACTTATAAGGTTTTGAATAATCAGGTCCCATCTTATCTTAGGGACCTCATAGTACCATATCACCCCAATAGAGCGCTTCGCTCTCAGACTGCAGGCTTACTTGTAGTTCCTAGGGTTTGTAAGAGTAGAATGGGAGGCAGAGCCTTCAGCTTTCAGGCTCCTCTCCTGTGGAATCAGCTCCCAATTCAGATCAGGGAGACAGACACCCTCTCTACTTTTAAGATTAGGCTTAAAACTTTCCTTTTTGCTAAAGCTTATAGTTAGGGCTGGATCAGGTGACCCTGAGACATCCCTTAGTTATGCTGCTATAGACTTAGACTGCTGGGGGGTTCCCATGATGCACTGAGTGTTTCTTTCTCTTTTTGCTCTGTATGCACCACTCTGCATTTAATCATTAGTGATTGATCTCTGCTCCCCTCCACAGCATGTCTTTTTCCTGGTTCTCTCCCTCAGCCCCAACCAGTCCCAGCAGAAGACTGCCCCTCCCTGAGCCTGGTTCTGCTGGAGGTTTCTTCCTGTTAAAAAGGAGTTTTTCCTTCCCACTGTCACCAAGTGCTTGCTCACAGGGGGTCGTTTTGACCGTTGGGGTTTTTCTGTAATTATTGTATGGCCTTGCCTTACAATATAAAGTGCCTTGGGGCAACTGTTTGTTGTGATTTGGTGCTATATAAATAAAATTGATTTGATTTCATTGAAAATATTAGCAAAAAAAAAAAAAAAAATCAGGAGAATCTGTGTTTGGTGCATATATATTAATAAAAGCGCATCTGCTACCAAACACATCTGCACTTACTGCTACCCACCTGCGTTCTCTGCCCCAGAGTTGTTTGTGAATTGTGATATTTACATTTTTACGTAATAGGATGCAGACACCCCTTTGGCTCGATGAGTAGGTACTATAAAATACTTTGCTGACCCAATCCCTCTGTAGTTTTGTTGAGTCCTCATTATCTCGATGAGTTTCTTGTAAAAAAAAAAAAAAAAAAAAGACATCTACCTTCTTTTGTTTAAGGTACAGGAGAAGTTTCATCCTTTTGATAGCAAGATTGGCCCCCTTAACATTCCAAGAGAGAAATGTAAGTGTATCTATCATCCTAATATAACCTCTCTACTGTTGTACTCTCAGTCATCATATTTAACTTTGAAAAACCTATCCATGCAGGTGAAATCATGTGAAAGCAGCTTGGTCTCATTGTGACTGTAATGTACACATAGAAGAAAAGCAAAAGGCCAAAAGAGGAAGAAGGAAAAAAATAATAAAAATAATAATAAAAAAAAAACTCCACTCCTTCCTTATGATTCCATATATAAAAGAATCAACACACGCAAGTCGACATATAGACCATAAATTCTCTAAATGGGGATCACTGTGACATGTTTGACACTTGTATTAACAATCAATCAACAGCTTTATTAATCCCACAAGGGGTAATTTCATTTGAGCAGTCTGTTAAAAAAAAAAACAATAACAATAAAACTAATAAAACAGACTTAAGAAGTTAAAATGAATAGCAAGAATAAGTAAAAACATGGCAGACCTACAGAGCATTTAAAAGTCGAATTGCCTAAGGTATAAATGACTTTAAAAAACAGTTGGTTCTACACACCGGGGACGCATAACAGCGTCCTACAGGAAGCAGAGAAAACTCTCCTAAAAGAACATGACCTGATATGGACAAAATGATTTCAGCCTTCCGGAGGATCTGTTGATTACAAAAAGAGTGTAAGTCTCTTTGTTTCACTCCGATAATCTGAACAAATTTTAACAATGTTGTTCAGGCTGTTTCTGTCTTTCACTGAGTTGCTCCAATTTCAGCAAAAAATGATGCAAATTATTTTTTGAAATAAAACAATCAATAAATGGAATAGCTTTGACTATGATGAATGCTTTGTCTCCAAAGTAAAGGTCAAACAAGGTCAACATCCATTGGATTCTATGACATGTGACATATGTTACCCTGTAACATGAGAACTAAGCATGACAGATGGTGCAAACTATTAATTTTTAGAACCCTATTAACCCAAACAATAATTTGCATAATTTTTGCTGAAATTGGAGCAAGTTTCATTTTTGACCCCTGTACAAACTGAAATTGACCTTTGTCACAACTTTTGCTGTTTTGACCCCATAACTCCAGAACATTCCATAATAGATAGTCCAAACTATACCTTTTTGAAATTCTTATGATGAGACAAGTAAAGTGATATAATTTTCAACATGATTAGAGCATTTTTAAAATTTGACCTCTGTATAATTCTTCATTGATCCCTACCTGGCTACAGCTACCACCATGGGATGGTTATCATACATTTTTGTGTAGGTCATGATACACTGAGGCTGGATTCTAAGTGTCGTTTTTCCCCTTAAGTGGTACCAAAAACCTGCTTGGCCCATGGACTAGGATCTAATATTCGAGTCTCAGCTTCCGTCACCCGAGCTCCCAGGTTATCCACCGCTGCCTGAACTGCATCCATACCGGATTTTAATCCACTCATATCAGAAGCGATATTCTGTAGCAACGTTTTAATAGTTGTTATCTCGTTGCGGTGTCCGTCTGGGACAGTTTTTGAATAGCCCACATGTTGTCCTCTATACTTCCCTCTGTCTGTCGTGTGAGGCTCCTTAAACCGTACTGCGTAAGAGTTTTCTAGACTTGTTGCATAATAAAAGAAAGTTGTGCTTCCCCCAGCAAATATTTTCAATGTTTAGAGTAGGTCCATCGTAATTTTTAAAGGGAGAGGAAGGCAAGCGGCTCCGCAGCACTTACACTACGCGGCCATGTCGGACACCCGCCTTCTGTTAGTTTTTCAGTGTAACTGATGTGAATTTTACAACCCCTGGCAATAATTATGGAATCCCCGGCCTCGGAGGATGTTCATTCAGTTGTTTAATTTTGTAGAACAAAGGCAGATCACAGACATGACACAAAACTAAAGTCATTTCAAATGGCAACTTTCTGGCTTTAAGAAACACTATAAGAAATCAGGAAAAATAATTGTGGCAGTCAGTAACGGTTACTTTTTTAGACCAAGCAGAGGGAAAAAAATATGGAATCAATTCTGAGGAAAAAATGATGGAATCACCCTGTAAATTTTCATCCCCAAAACTAACACCTGCATCAAATCAGATCTGCTCATTAGTCTGCATCTAAAAAGGAGTGATCACACCTTGGAGAGTTGTTGCACCAAGTGGACTGACATGAATCATGGCTCCAACACGAGAGATGTCAACTGAAACAAAGGAGAGGATTATCAAACTCTTAAAAGAGGGTAAATCATCACGCAATGTTGCAAAAGATGTTGGTTGTTCACAGTCAGCTGTGTCTAAACTCTGGACAAAATACAAACAACATGGGAAGGTTGTTAAAGGCAAACATACTGGTAGACCAAGGAAGACATCGAAGAGTCAAGACAGAAAACTTAAAGCAATATGTCTCAAAAATCGAAAATGCACAACAAAACAAATGAGGAACGAATGGGAGGAAACTGGAGTCAACGTCTGTGACCGAACTGTAAGAAACCGCCTAAAGGAAATGGGATTTACATACAGAAAAGCTAAACGAAAGCCATCATTAACACCTAAACAGAAAAACAAGGTTACATTGAGCTAAGGAAAAGCAATCGTGGACTGTGGATGACTGGATGAAAGTCATATTCAGTGATGAATCTCGAATCTGCATTGGGCAAGGTGATGATGCTGGAACTTTTGTTTGGTGCCATTCCAATGAGATTTATAAAGATGACTGCCTGAAGAGAACATGTAAATTTCCACAGTCATTGATGATATGGGGCTGCATGTCAGGTAAAGGCACTGGGGAGATGGCTGTCATTACATCATCAATAAATGCACAAGTTTACGTTGATATTTTGGACACTTTTCTTATCCCATCAATTGAAAGGATGTTTGGGGATGATGAAATCATTTTTCAAGATGATAATGCATCTTGCCATAGAGCAAAAACTGTGAAAACATTCCTCGCAAAAAGACACATAGGGTCTTGTCCATGACGAGGCTCCAACCTGCAAAGCTGATCTGGCAACACCAATCAGAGAAAGCTGGAGCCAGATTGATGAAGAGTACTGTTTGTCACTCATTAAGTCCATGACTCAGAGACTGCAAGCTGTTATAAAAGCCAGAGGTGGTGCAACAAAATACAACCCCTGGCAATAATTATGGAATCACCGGCCTCGGAGGATGTTCATTCAGTTTAATTTTGTAGAAAAAAGCAGATCACAGACATGACACAAAACTGAAGTCATTTCAAATGGCAACTTTCTGGCTTTAAGAAACACTATAAGAAATCAAGAAAAAAAAGATTGTGGCAGTCAGTAACGGTTATGTTTTTAGACCAAGCAGAGGAAAAAAATATGGAATCACTCAATTCTGAGGAAAAAAATTATGGAATCACCCTGTAAATTTTCATCCCCAAAACTAACACCTGCATCATATCAGATCTGCTCGTTAGTCTGCATCTAAAAAGGAGTGAACACACCTTGGAGAGCTGTTGCACCAAGTGGACTGACATGAATCATGGCTCCAACACGAGAGATGTCAATTGAAACAAAGGAGAGGATTATCAAACTCTTAAAAGAGGGTAAATCATCACGCAATGTTGCAAAAGATGTTGGTTGTTCACAGTCAGCTGTGTCTAAACTCTGGACCAAATACAAACAACATGGGAAGGTTGTTAAAGGCAAACATACTGGTAGACCAAGGAAGACATCAAAGCGTCAAGACAGAAAACTTAAAGCAATATGTCTCAAAAATTGAAAATGCACAACAAAACAAATGAGGAACGAATGGGAGGAAACTGGAGTCAACGTCTGTGACCGAACTGTAAGAAACTGCCTAAAGGAAATGGGATTTACATACAGAAAAGCTAAACGAAAGGCATCATTAACACCTAAACAGAAAAAAACAAGGTTACAATGGGCTAAGGAAAAGCAATCGTGGACTGTGGATGACTGGATGAAAGTCATATTCAGTGATGAATCTCGAATCTGCATTGGGCAAGGTGATGATGCTGGAACTTTTGTTTGGTGCCGTTCCAATGAGATTTATAAAGATGACTGCCTGAAGAGAACATGTAAATTTCCACAGTCATTGATGATATGGGGCTGCATGTCAGGTAAAGGCACTGGGGAGATGGCTGTCATTACATCATCAATAAATGCACAAGTTTATGTTGATATTTTGGACAATTGAAAGGATGTTTGGGGATGATGAAATCATTTTTCAAGATGATAATGCATCTTGCCATAGAGCAAAAACTGTGAAAACATTCCTTGCAAAAAGACACATAGGGTCAATGTCAATGAGCAGATCTGATATGATGCAGGTGTTAGTTTTGGGGATGAAAATTTACAGGGTGATTCCATAATTTTTTCCTCAGAATTGAGTGATTCCATATTTTTTTTCCTCTGCTTGGTCTAAAAAAGTAACTGTTACTGACTGCCACAATCTTTTTTTCCTGATTTCTTATAGTGTTTCTTAAAGCCAGAAAGTTGCCATTTGAAATGACTTTAGTTTTGTGTCATGTCTGTGATCTGCTTTTTTTCTACAAAATTAAACAACTGAATGAACATCCTCCGAGGCCGGTGATTCCATCATTTTTGCCAGGGGTTGTAGTTTAGTTTAGTTCATTACATATCAAATGGCTCAGACATGTTGGATGGATGCCTTCATAAGAACAGAAATACAGATATTAAAACAGCAGTAACATAAAACTAGTTAAAATCCTGTAAAAGAGGGTCTTGAGCTTCTCTTTAAAAGTTTCAACAGAGTCCACAGAACGTAGGTGTAGTGGCAGTATAGTCCACAGTTTTGGTGTCACAACCTTAAACGCACAGTCTCCTTTGGTCTTCAGCCTTAACCTTGGTACAACCAACAGGTTCTGGTCCGAGGACCTCAGAGACCTGCTTGTCATATACAGGTGCAAAAGTTCACTGATGTAAAGTGGCATTTGACTGTGCAGAGCTTTAAAAGTCATCACCAATATTTTAAACTGCAGTCTGAAGTAAACGGGGACCCAAGCCAAAGAGGACAGAAAGAGTGCTACGTGAGACCACTTAGAGGACCCTGTAAGAAACTTTGCAGCAGAGAAGACTTATTGGGGTTAAAGTGAATTACAGTAATGAAGACGTGAAGAAACAAAGGCATGAATGATCTGTTCCAGCTCAGCTTGAGACACAATGGGCTTCATTCACCAATATCGTCTTAAACTCATCTTAAGAACAGCCCATCAATGTCCATAAAAGGGCATGAGGCTGCATGGCCATAAGCAGACGCAGAGTTCATAAAGAGGAAACAAAATGCCAAAAGCAAAAAGCAAATCAATTTTAGCATAAGGCAAAGAGAAAAAAGAACTGTGGCAGTTCAGAGGTGGACATCTTGCTGCAGGAAATCAATGAAAAAGAAATGGTTCAATTTAAAATCCAACACCAAAAAAAAAAACAACATTTCAAAATCCCGACGGGAATGGCAGCGGACTGGAGGGGGAACAGCAGACACCCAAAACCTGTGTAAGTTGGTCCAGCACATCGGGGCCATCATCAGGGAGACGGCACTCTCAGGTAGGCTATAGGAAAAATCTAAGTCATTTTATATTGAATTTTTCCCCTCCCTACTTTTTATGAGTACCGTGGACTGAGTGTCTGGATACAAACCTGGGCCCCAAGGCAACGCTTCCATCCTCTCCCTGTGCGGCTGCTACTCCACTTGATTAATGTTAAAGTGTTGGTACACTGTAAAAACTGAAGTTCACCAGCTGCCTTTACAAGGTGAGGAAATTCAACTGAATGTCACTTAACTCACCTGAAACATAAGCTTTGTTTCAACTCATAATTAGTGAAGATAATGGATAGCTTTAAGTTGAGATTTTGAAAACATATGAACTTGAGTCCAATATCCTAAACTTGCCATTACAAGTGGATGAAAGAAGACATGCGTTCACTTAATTTAATGGGGCTATCGTTTTTTTACAATGTACATTTAGTTTATTTTAATGTCAAACAAATACTCTGTAAATGACAAACGTAACATATAATAATGAACAGAGATATCATAGAAATATCGTATTTTAATGACTTTCACAGGTAGGATTTTTCTTACCTAAGAACAAATCCTGGACAGGAAAACATTCATGAATGCCACAGTCTTCGGAAAAACTTTGCAAGCAGGACTTAGGAACAAATTTGTTCTTAAGAACGGTTCATGAATGAGACCCAATGTTTCTAAGGCGGGCAATGTTCCATTTATGGAAAAACAAGATGACACAAAATGGGTAATGTGTGTCAAAATGGAGAGCCTGGTCAAATGTAATACCCAGATTACTGACTGCACAAGATGACAGAGTCAAGGTTCTTACAAACTCCTCAGAGCCATAAACAAGAACAAGAATAGTTTTTGCTATGCAGATGACATACAGCTGTATGTCTTACTTACTCCTCAAAATGTTCCTGAGGTATCTGTCCTGCAAAACTATGTTAATATCATAAAAAACTGGATGGTTGCTAACTGTCACTGAATACAGCAATGATATTAGACATCATTAAAAAAACTCAAGATGTGTCCAAGTGGGAGCAAGTACAATGCAAATAAAATAGGTCCAATTTCAATTTATTACATTTTATACAGCGCCAAATCACAACAAAGCTGCCTCAAGGCGCTTCACACAAGTAAGGTGTAACCTTATCAACCCCTGACAGCAAGAACACCGGCGACAGCAGTAAGAAAAAACTCCCTCTGATGATATTAAGGAAGAAACCTCAAGCAGACCAGACTCAGAGGAGGCCCACTGCTTAGGACATTCTAACAATCATAAGGTTTTTACAATTTTTACAAAGGGGAAGAAACAGAAAACAGGAAATGAAAGCAACATCTGCTTCAGGCATGGCATCTCGTGATCAATCCAGCATCCCATTGTCCACAGACACCACTCCCATGCCAATGCCCTCCATACCTCAGACAGAGAGAAAAAGAGAAGAATCAGTAGACCAGAAAAAACTACACGTAAGGTATCACTGACCAGCAGTAGTGGACAGGAACGCAGAGAAAATGTTAACCTGGCTGCTTGCCCTAAGCTTCACTAACAGACCCAGAATTTAGATAAAGTTGAGGCCAAGACCTGTTCCATTACTAATAAAATGAATTTAAAAGGACAGGATGCATGGTTCCATACTATGCTAGCCATACGAAGGGGAGAATAGATGCATCTAAGTCTGGATTTGAATGTCTCTACAGAATCGGACTTTTCCCCCCATCGGCTTTTAATACCATTCAACATCATCTTTTAGCTGAAAAATTGCTCAATAATTTTAGCCTTGATCCTAGTCTAGTAGGGACTGGTCTAGGGACGTGATAGAGATGCAGATGGAAAAGCACTATATACAGTAGTGTTAAGAATAATAGTAGTGCTATGCGACTAAAAAGATTAATCCAGGTTTTGAGTATATTTGTTATTGTTACTTGGGAAACAAGGTACCAGTAGATTCAGTAGATTCTCACAAATCCAACAAGACCAAACATTCATGATATGCACACTCTTAAGGCTATGAAATTGGGCTATTAGTAAAAAAAGTAGAAAAGGGGGCATTCACAATAATAGTAGCATCTGCTGTTGACGCTACAAACTCAAAACTATTATGTTCAAACTGCTGTTTTAGCAATCCTGTGAATCACTAAACTAGTATTTAGTTGTATAACCACAGTTTTTCATGATTTCTTCACATCTGCGAGGCATTAATTTTGTTGGTTTGGAACCAAGATTATGCTGGTTTACTAGTGTGCTTGGGGTCATTGTCTTGTTGAAACACCCATTTCAAGGGCATGTCCTCTTCAGCATAAGGCAACATGACCTCTTCAAGTATTTTGACATATCCAAACTGATCCATGATACCTGGTATGTGATATATAGGCCCAACACCATAGTAGGAGAAACATGCCCATATCATGATGCTTGCACCACCATGCTTCACTGTCTTCACTGTGAACTGTGGCTTGAATTCAGAGTTTGGGGGTCGTCTCACAAACTGTCTGTGGCTCTTGGACCCAAAAAGAACAGTTTTACTCTCATCAGTCCACAAAATATTCCTCCATTTCTCTTTAGGCCAGTTGATGTGTTCTTGTAACCTCTTCTGCACATGTCTTTTATTTAACAGAGGGACTTTGCGGGGGATTCTTGCAAATAAATTAGCTTCACACAGGCCTCTTCTAACTGTCACAGCACTTACAGGTAACTCCAGACTGTCTTTGATCATCCTGGAGCTGATCAATGGGTGAGCCTTTGCCATTCTGGTTATTCTTCTATCCATTTTGATGGTTGTTTTCCATTTTCTTCCACATGTGTCTGTTTTTTTTTTTTTTTTTTTTTTTTTGTCCATTTTAAAGCACTGGAGATCATTGTAGATGAACAGCCTATCATTTTTTGCACCTGTGTATAAGTTTCAATCAACTTTTTAATCAAACTACGCTGTTCTTCTGAACAATGTCTTGAACGTCCCATTTTCCTCAGGCTTTCAAAGAGAAAAACATGTTCAACAGGTGCTGGCTTCATCCTTAAATAGGGGACACCTGATTCACACCTGTTTGGACGAACTCACTGACTGAATGCCACACTACTATTATTGTGAACACCCCCTTTTCTACTTTTTTTTACTAATAGCCCAATTTCATAGCCTTAAGAGTGTGCATATCATGAATGCTTGGTCTTGTTGGATTTCTGAGAATCTACTGAATCTACTGGTACCTTGTTTCCCATGTAACAATAAGAAATATACTCAAAACCTGGATTAATCTTTTTAGTCACACAGCACTACTATTATTCTGAACACTACTATACTATGCCAGTATGCTAGCCATATGAAAGGGAAAATAAGTGTGTCATAAGTCTGGACTTGGAAGTCTCCACAGAATCTGACTGTTTTATTGATGCAGGGAGATCATTCCACAGAACAGGGGCACGATAAGAGAAAGTTAAGATGGCCAGTAAGATTGTGTGTGACGTAATTTTTAACAAACACTAAAAGTGTTGGTCCATCATTTTGACACCTTTGCTTACGTTGAACGTGTTTGATGCATTGACACACGGCAGCATGTGTGGAGTCATCAGCTGCGATTACATTAGGCAACCTGGCTCTCATTATGGTTTCATGTTGGACTGTGAAATACCTGATGATATTCAGATTATTGCATCCCACACAGCTGGCATGGCTCGGCTCAGGGTTTTCTTAGTTTATTTGAATAGGGACAAGTATGTTCCATGAGTCATGTTACATACTACAACATTTTAGCAAGTGCTAATTCGCAATGTCCGTCCCTAGATGGGTCTTGCATAAAACAAAACAGAAACAAAAAACAAACACAATAAAAGATATTACAACACAAAGTTAATAAGCGGTCAGTGATGGTCACACTCCTGACCTCTGATTAAAAAGTCCTGGAGTTTATGTTTAAAGAGGACCCAGTTCGTCTCTCAGATCAGTGGGCAGAGAGTTCCAGGCTTTAGCAGCCTGCACACTGAAAGCAGACTGACCAAATGATGTTTTCCGTCTTGGTATTTGACAGTTCCCGCTCTGAGCTCCTCTGGTCCTAAAGCCCACAGACCTAAGAGGAACTATACAGTCACTGAGGACCATTGGGGCCTGTTGGTGCACACATTTAAACATTAACTTTAACTGACAATATTTCATAAAATTTTCAAAAGTTAACATTTTTACATTCTTAATACTAACACAATGATTTGATCTGATGGGCTTTTTATCCAAGATTTTCACAGCTCTGTTGTAGATCATTTGCAAAGGCCTGACTGTAGTGAGTGTGGCCTGTGACCATGAGCTGATGCAGTAACTTATGTGGGAAAGAATCATGCGATGCATAAAAGTGCGCACAGCAGAGAATGGCAGGTGGTCCCTGATCATTCTAAATGTAAAAAGGTTTGCTCAGACTTTTTTGATGTGACTCTCAAACTTAAGCTGAGAGTCTAAAACCAGGCCCAGATATTTAATCTCTGGGACCTGTAAGATGTTTTGTCCATTTATCTGTAAATTCAGTTGTTCCGTTATGGAGTTGTTTTTCGAGGCAAAGCAAACAGACACTGTCTTTTTTACATTTAAAGACAGACGAGCATTCTGAAACCACACAGCTACCTTTTGCA
The DNA here is from genome assembly GCF_902500255.1 of Thalassophryne amazonica. NCBI lineage: Eukaryota > Metazoa > Chordata > Actinopteri > Batrachoidiformes > Batrachoididae > Thalassophryne > Thalassophryne amazonica. The sequence continues at coordinate 35,745,466 of NC_047125.1, read as the reverse complement.
GATGTTTTGACAATTCCTCTGAAACAGCCTGTACTGTTTTCCCTCTCACATAAATCACTGCATTGTCAGCATACATTTGAAAACCTGCTGTTGGACATGAATCAGGTAGATCATTAATATACAGTATGAAGAGCAAAGGCCCAAGAATGGAGCCTTGAGGCACTCCTGTATTTGTTTCCAGAGTGCTAGATGTCTCATTGTTGATCACTACACATTGCCCTCTCTCTTCTAAATATGATTTGAACCATTGTAGAGTTTTTGTTGAGAAGTTGAGATTGTCCAATTTTTGAAGCAGAATATTATGGTTTAATGTATCAAATGCTTTTTTAACATCCAAAAAAACAGCACCAATCACTTCACCACAATCTATTGCATGTTTCAGTTTTTCCACAAAGAAACAATTTGCCGTTTCTGTGGAGTACAGAGAGCGGAAGCCAAATTGCAATGGATGTAAAATATTATTTGATTCTATAAACTCTGTAAGCTGACAAGACACTGTTTTTTCCAATACCTTTGAGAAAACCGTCAAGATACTTACAGGCCGATAGTTACACACCTGGTCTGGCGACCCCGCCTTTAAGATAGGTATGACTCTTGCCTTTTTCCAAAGTGTGGGGAATTGTCCACTTTGGATGGACAGATTTATTAAGTGGCTTAACAAAGGCTTAACAAAGACATGCTTAATTCATTTCAGGAAGGCTGTATTCATGTGAAAAAGGCTGACTGGCAAACTTCTGACCGATCGGCCAGCTCCCGCAGGAATGCCCCTGTTGCCAGGAAATCCAGTGTGGTCAGCACCTGTGTGGGTACAGACCACCCTTGGATCCTTATTGTATTGTGCTCTGGGCCGCTGCAGTTCTGCACACAACTCCAGTAACAGTGGCCAAATTGGCTTATGAGCCAGTTATCATCATTTGCAAGTAAATCTTCGCATTCTCTGAATACTCGCTCACATGGATTGCACCATTTGTAGGGTCATCTAACAATGCTAAAATAGTAAATGGACTGCATTTATATAGCACTTTTAAATCTGCATCAGACACTTAAAGTGCTTTACAGTAATGCCTCACATTCACCCCGATGTGCGGGTGTTGCCATACAAGGCGCCCACTACACACTGGAGCAACTAGGGAATTAAGGACTTTGCCCAAGGGCCCTTAGTGATTTTCCAGTCTTGCTGGGATTTGAACTGAGGGTCTTCTGGTCTCAAGCCCAATGCTTAACCACTAGACCATCACCTCCCCTAATGCAGCCACTGTTAGTGCCATTTTACGCTTCACTTTGCACGTTTTTATATCCACCCATATTACTGCAAACACGTGGGTGTGTTAATTGTTCATCAGTGTGTCTCTGATGTGCACATCACTCTGATGACTTCATGTTTTCACACTATTAACAGCGTCCAGCATTACCTCTAAGTGTCGGCAGAAGAACCATAGCTGCAGAAACGTGATTTTTACGTGATGCACCGCACATTTCCATGGTCATTTCACTTTTGATGCATCTGAACATTGGTGTGGAGATGGACATACGCCAGGTTTTTGTGTGTAGTGTATGCACGCGTTGTACATGAGGCCCCTGGACATCACCCTCCTCCGACTGCAATCACAGGAGCTCTAGCATCGCCAGCTAATGGTACAAACGGAGGCCAACGAAAGAGCACATCACCAAAAGACGGAAATGGAGCACCGTGATTCTCCAAAGATGCTCAGATATTTAGCAGAGCCTGATGGTTAAACACTCAGTGAGCAAGAAAGACCATCAACCACACCATGGAGCTGCCTCAGGCAGACTGACAACCAGGCCACAACCTGAACCATCCATCTGCTGCAGCCAGGTGGAACATGGGCATGTCCTTGACTTCCAGCTGCTGGGGTCCTCAACGCTGAGACACTTGAGTGTTAGATCAAGTCGGGGCGAAAGATATCCAGTCTGCACCTTAGGTCACCAGTTAGAGTCCAAGTCTGACAACCAGACAGGAAGCAATCAATCAATCAATCAACAACTTTATTAATCCCACAAGGGGCAATTTAATTTGAGCAGTCCGTTTAAGAAAAAATAAAATAAATACAATAACAATATATAACAACCCACCCAGACCCAATGTACAATTCAATGCACAGTCCAACACACAGTCCAACACCCAGACCCAATGCACAGACCAACGCCCAGACCCAGACTAAAACAGTCTAATACCCAAACCCAATGCATAGTCCAACACCCAGACCAATGCACAATTCAACGCACAGACCAACACCCAGACCCAATGCACAGTCCAACACCCAGACCCAGACTAAAACAGTCTAATACCCAAACCCAATGCATAGTCCAACACCCAGACCAATGCACAATTCAACGCACAGACCAACACCCAGACCCAACATCCAGACCCAACGCACAGTCCAACAACCAAACCCAACACACAGTCCAACACCCAGACCAATGCACAATTCAATGCACAGACCAACACACAGTCCAACACCCAGACCCAACATCCAGTCCAATACCCAAACCCAATGCATAGTCCAACACCCAGACCAACGCACAGACCCAACACACGGACCCCGCAAGAACTGAACCATGTTCCTTCATGACTCAGTTCTAGAACACAGCCCTGAGGAACACTGGTTTTCACTGGGAAAAGTTCAATCTGTGTGAATGATGTGAATGTGCTGCAGCAGGTTGGACCAGTTTAACCGGTGTGAGGAGCTCAGCGCTCCCCATGTCTGAACACATGCATGGGTCAGTATATATAAACTTCTGGCCAGACTCTCTGTTATCAGTGAAGCATTTGGGACTTTTCAACTCATCAAAGATAGACTTTGTTCAACGAAGTCAATTTGTTTAGATTCTGACTCCAACCAACCAGAGAATCCACTTCGGCCAAAGAACAGTCGCCACCTAGCGGACATGGCGGTTATTTCACTAGCTGCGCCGCCATCAATGGAATTCGCCAAAATAAAAAAATAAAAAATTGATGCGGGCTGATTTCGGCATGCGGGGGGGGGGGGGTTTAATGGGACCTAATGGTTTTTTTTAATGGAATTTAACAATCGAATTTCTGATATGAAACAGGTAAGATAGATTTTTGTACAATTCCTATGTAGTTTGTTGCTGCCGCAGACGATCATCCAAACCAGACACAGGAGCTCCAAGTCTCAAACCACTTTAACCTCCTCACCTCCAAAAAAAACCCCTCAAATACATATTTGATTTTATTCTAATCCTCAAAACTTAAACGTTCCTTTAAAACACACACCACAAAACGAAACAATCCGCACATTTTAAACGTTTCCTGTCGATTTATTCACTCACCATTCATCCTCTTCACCACTTCATCACAGCGGAGCTGCCGACGGAGCGTCACGTGGCTTCAGTCTGCGGTTGTGTTTCGGTCTCTGAGGAAGCCGCCAGACTTCAAACTTTCTTGTCTGTCTGTTTCTTGCACGCAAACAGCGCCCTCTGCTGTCCCGTTCAGTGACCTTTGCCCTTCAAAATCAGTGGAACGCGATCCAGACTCGCAGGAATTTACAAATGAGAAAATTATAAAGTTAAGATTTTTTAGATATGTGCTAAATGTTTTGCAGAATAACAACTTTAAAATGAATCAATGAAACGACGTTGCTTTCCCACATTATTTAATTTTTTTTGTTTTATTTTCAACATAAAGAAGATAAAATACAGCACTTTTTTTTTTTTTTTAATCACAGCTTTTACTTTCATACCATAATGCATTAAACTGGTTATTAATTATGCAGAAAGAGAAACACAAATGTGCACAACACATCCAACTGAACCCTGATTCACGAACCAAAGACAGAAAACATGTCATGAGAAACCTTTAAACTATTTCCACAAGAGCTACAAATTCATATGAAATCAAGCCACTTTCAAAAACTTCCAGTTAATTAGGGAATAACCCTGTTGTGTCTGATGATGTGTCAGATGTTCACGCTGGGATATACAGTCGAAAATATTGCTTTACCGGTGACACGTAGCGGAGCCAGTAAAAGGAGTTTTATCAGATTTTTAAATGGATATTTTCAATCGTATATAACAGCATGAACGTCCGACACATCATCAGACACGAGGGGGTTATTCCCATTCTAATCCAATTCCATCATTTGCACAGTTTATTTTTCTGTAGGTAATTCGGTCGGCGAGGGCAGCCTTACTGTGAAGCAGCAAGCGTCTCTCCAGCAGCGGTCAGGGTGCAGAGTAATCCATCAAATGTGAAAATCCATCTCACCCATCAAACGTGAAACGGTAATTCAGTATCAGAATCCACATCAATCCTTTCTTACGGTAGCTTAAATTCACCCATTTTGGCGGCGGCACGCAACTTTCTCTCACTCTGAGCTAACAGCGCTAAGAGCTAGCAGAGCGTGCAGGCGGTGTTCTGACAAATTATGAGTCTCGAAAGATCCGCGTCCTGAAAATACTGCACATGCAGTCGCGCGCCGAGTACAGGAATAACATTCAACAGTAATGACATCTCATCAGAACACTGGTCAGGGCGCGGAGTAATACATCTTTGGCCACCAGTCAAATATTTTGTTCCATTCCACAGATATTATACGCCTGATTATGTCATACAATTAACCAATCAGATTTGCAGAAAAAAATGTAATTGGATTAGAATTTTTTATATACAGTGAGGAAAATAAGTATTTGAACACCCTGCAATTTTACAAGTTCTCCCACTTAGAAATCATGGAGGGGTCTGAAATTTTCATCTTAGGTTCATGTCCACTGTGAGAGACATAATCTAAAAAAAAAATCTGGAAATCACAATGTATGATTTTTTAATAATTTATTTGTGTTACTGCTGCAAATAAGTATTTGAACACCTACCAACCAGCAAGAATTCTGTCTCTCACAGACCTGTTAATTTTTCTCTTATTCTGCACTCTTTACCTGTATTAATTGCACCTGTTTGAACTTGTTACAATTTCTCCGAACCTTTAACAGTGCTCTTGCTGTTCTTTTTTTTCCCTTCAGCATGACTAAAGGTCACACTATACAAACGTATCAATCCAGATCATTTATGGCATGTTTCTTTCAAATAAATGACACACTATGTCACACTTTCATTGTTTTATTTTGTCTTCCGCAGATCAAAGTCCTGACTGAGATATTTCTGGAAATTTGTGTCCTCGATGATATTTCTGGAAAATTCTGTTGAAAACTGAGGCAGAATTTGACCAGATTTCACTTCAACCTCTCACCAACATCATAAATGCGATAATAAAAAAAACCCAGTTAATGACTCAGTTTACAGATGTGTTTACTTTTGATGTTCTTGAACAGAATCTGTGATCAGTCGATTTTATTTTGTCCGTGCCTTAAATGGAATAATTGAAAACCAGATGGTGTGGAAACTTCTGCCACCGCCACATTTATCAGGTTTTAGCAACAAAAACTCACAGGACTGAAATAACAACAAATAAGAAATCCATCCAGGCATAGAAGAACAGCAGAATCCTTTCAGCTCCACTGTTCAGGAATCCAGGTTCATCATCGGAATGAAGGAAAAGCCTCAAATCCTTCTGATCCCACTCGTCATTTGTACCACCTGACAAGACAATGAGAAGTCATTCTGTCATCTCATGCATCTCCTCTGGAACTACTCTAGATTGCTAAAACAGGACTCCCTGTCTCCTGGATTGGACTGATTCTGTGTGATGGACTACATGTGGTCTTTAACTGAACCAGTTCTGTTATCAAGAACGGTTCTGGATCATGAGAAGAACAGTTTGGATCTGAAAAATTCTTCTGCTTCTAAAACACTTCAAATGTCCTGTCAACTATAACCAGAAAGACCACGTCCTAGAACCTGTGGATCTGGAAGGAAATTATTTCTGTCAATTCCACCAGATATCTGCATTAAAAATTCCTAGCAGGGATGATGACCAAGTGGTTAGCACACTTGGTTTCAATGCGGAAGGTTCCTGGTTCAAATCCCACCCCTGCCACATTCCTCCATGTAATGTGGAGTTGCATCAGTAAGGGCATCCACCATAAAATGTGTCAAATCAACACTCAGATCCACCTTGGATCTGCTGTGGCATTCCTGAGTGAACACAAGGGAGCAGTCGAAGGGACTTACTATCTGCATGAAATATTCCTGTCATCCTCTGGATATCTGTGGCAAATACATCTGGAATTCCAGATGACAGAAATATTTATCACAGATATTGACCATTTCTGCTTTTCAGAATTCACGATCTTAATGAAAATAATTAGTGCTGGCCTTTCTGGTGCTGTGACCTGAACATCCTCCTTAATAATCTGGGAGTCAGCGGTCCAGGTGGGTCTTACCTAATGAGTCCAGGCCATGGTGATGATGCTTCCATTACCATCATTGGTCCTGGCAGATCTGGCGACTCTCACAAGTCTGGTGCATCTCTGAAAGTTAAAGACACACACAATATTTTTCACTCAGTCAGGACCGACGTGGATCCAGATTATTTGTGTCAACTGTACACATTTGACTTTGATGACAAGGTCACAGATGTTGTTAAAGTCAGTGAAGATGACAAATGGCACCATTGAGGCTTTAGGGTCCGATCTCACTGGGCTGTGAGAGTCTGCGAACAGTAATTGTGAGGGAAATTGGTTTATGTCACGCGACGTTAGCCAGGTGGCGCGCTTCCCTCACAGGGTATCACCAGTGTTGCACCTGGATTTTGAACTGTTCAAAGTTGGCGAGGTGACATGGCTCCACCCAGTTTACTCCCAGAGCCATCAATAATGTCACGTGACCCCCTGAATGTACTCACTGCGACTCCTAATTTGAGAGAACTGAGAGGGGCGGGGGGAGCAGACGCATGAGCTGCGGGAGAGCACACCAAAATAGTGGAGAAGATGGGGAAAGGAACAGCCACTTCTGGATGTGGCCAAGCTGGTACCAGCCTGGCTGTAGTTGCAGCAGACATCAGGACTCATGACTTATGCCAAATCAACGTGCAGATCCACCTGGGATCTGCTGTGGACACCCAAGTGAAAACACAAGGGACCAGCTGAGGGAATTTACAATGTTACTGTCAAATAAATTAAAGAGCTGTTGGACATCACTGCATCATGGAGAAAAGGCTGTTCCAGCGTTTGGACGAGCATTGTGCATGGATCTCAGAGCCGAGGACAAAAGGATCATAAGCGGTGGATACAGAAGAGAGGACATCATTCAGCAAGTCAGTGAGTGTGCTGTACTGCACTATTATTTATTTTATTTTGTCCTTCCTGGGGTCAGTTGGAGGAATTTCCACAGTATATTCATGTGGATAACAGCAGGATAATAGGAGCTCAACACTTTGTGTGCCAACGTGTCATCATTTCAGCTGCGAGTGGACACTTCAGCGAGACACCAACTGGCAAACTGTCACGCATTTGGTCACTAATTTGCATCTCCAGCTGCTCTTCAACAGTCGCACTCAGTGAGGTAGGACCCTTGGTTTGTGCCAAATATGCTTGAACAAAAGAACCAGGTACAGTTCTGATCCAGATACAGTCTAGAAGCCCGTTCTGGTTCTGTTTAAGCAGATCCATTGGGTTTGGGTCGATTAAACAGAGGTGTACCGGGTTGCAGGAGGTGGCGGTTTTCTTGATACAAAGGTGGAGTTTGCAGTGCAGGAAGACCTGGCGAGATTTCCCAGAGAACATGAACACCTTGAAGGAGAAGTGGGCGGAGTTTCCCAGTCCATTTGCTTCCACATTTATGGTCCCGTCAACATGGTTAGCACAACTGTTCAAGAAGAGAAAAACTGCACACGTTTGTATGTGAACCCGAACGGGAAGCATCAAGACCCTGAAGTACAAACACGCGGCTTACCCGTTCATGATCAGGTCGTGTCTGAGACTTGCACTGGGTTGCGGTTCTTTTGTTGCCCAGCAGGATTCTGCCACCAAAGCAACAATGTTGTTGTCTAGTCCGTCTGCCTTTAGCACCACCCAGATCCTCTGGTTCATATAGATCCTAGTGACTGAGTCAATGGCATGTGTGTGAGCAGCATCCACATAGGCCTTCATGGTCAGAGTGTATCGCCACTGTCCATCTTTGAGGTTTCGGGTCACGTAGCTGGAAAACACAGAGGATAAAACAGATTTAGGCTTCAAGTCTTTGAGAATCAATTACATTAATTTATTTTTAGCACCACCTGGTGATGTTTTAAGGTATGACAACACAGGATTTTCAAATTGCAGCATTGGAACCCCGACCTCAAAGAGGTCTCAAAGGAACGCTGCTGTCCAAGAACTAATCACAGCTCTCACAACTCCTGATACAGAGGAGCCAGTGTCTCACGTGTCCCTTGAAATTTGACATTCAGATCTGGAAAAGTCAAGTGGACCCACAAGCACAAAGACTCGCAGTTTGAGCCGGCTGATGTGCCCAACAGAACTTTGTGTTTGGTTATCACAGGACCGGTTCTGTTTGGCTTGGTCCAGAATGCCTGCTGCAGCACATGAGACAACATGTGGGAGCTGACGTCCATCACTGACACACACAGACAAAGTACTCCAGATTCAACCTGCAGATCGACACACCTGTCTTTGAACATGATGCTTAAAACAGTGCTTAGCGTTGGTGCATGATGATGTCAGTCGTGTTCCAGTTCATGATGGCGTTCCTGTAAATAATGTGGCTGCTGTTGGCCTGCAGAAGTTCACACACAGTTACAGAGCGTTTTCTCAGCTTATGAGCAACAGTAGAGATCAAAGGTCACAAGTGTGGTCGGGCTGATGAGACAAAAGACTCACCGTCACCACGGTCCCACAGGTGTTGGAGCTGTTGAAGCTGAAGGTCACCATGTGAGTGGTGTTGTCTACCTGACCTCTGCAGGTCTGATCCTGGAGGTGTAAGGTGGAGGAGCCGATGCCTTTGGCCTCCAGGAGACAGACGGGCAGCGTGACTGAAACAGAGTCGCCCATGCAGACGAATGTCCCTGAATGACAAAAACCGAGCTTCAGATCCTCAGTGACATTTATTCTGGAATCTTAGATGGGAATTTACAATCACTGTTAGTTTACAATGAGGCCAGATCCTGGTGGGGGTGGGGGGGTGAGGGGGAGTCACTCACTTCTACCTGTGGAGTGCAGGTTTGGACTGGAAATTGTGGTTGATTGGAGTTTTTGGAGCGGAGACTAGCTCAATGAGACTAGACTGCCCCCTACAGGAGCATGGGACACCTACTGCCCCATGTGGGTTCTGCATGCTGCACACACACACACACACACACACACACACACACACACACACACACACGCACACGCACAGGGAGGGGTCTACATGACATGATTCTGTATCCCCCTTCGGGTTGGGGGGGGGTTAGGACGTGCAGGTCAGGTCTAAGAACATGGTCCTGTGCCACATCCACCACACAATAAAACTGCTTTGGGTCCTGAGTGACAACCATCCAGGGAGACAACTGGTCCATGCTCACCTCTCCAAAGTAACCATCTATCTGCTGCAGTCAGATCACAGTGTCACTGATCCTCCTCATCTGAGTCTCACTAAGTAACCGCTCACTGGATGGAAAGTTATCCCAGCAGGACCCAAAGATCCTCCACAGAGACCTGGCACCAAAGACATCCAGTCCTCACCCTAGGACACTGATTAGAGTCCAAGACTCAGAACCAGACCAGTGAGACAGGAAGGACCAAAGGTCGGGTCTTTAGAGGGTGAAGTCTGCTGCAGTGCTGAGACATTGTGTCCACTGCACAGCAGCGTTCAGGCCCAAACCTGCAGAGCCTCATGGACATAACCACATCTTCCACTGGTGTCAAGGGTTCTTGGACGCTGCTCCGTCTTACTTGGGAGCGGTCAACAGCAGGGCCTATGGTTGCCGCTGTCATGGGTCAGCTTCAGCGTAAAGAGCCAGCTAGGTGCGCTGCCTTGTGGAGCCAGCAGGTGGAAGACTCAGGTCAGGATGATGATGAACCACACATTCTGAAAGGCAATTTGGACTCTCCTGATGGAGATGGAGGCAGGTCTGTCTAAGCTGGTGGAGGTGGCGGGTCTGTTGTTAGCCTGATGTCTGCACGATAATAATGTGTGACCCCGGGATCAGATGAAACTACCTGTGAGGATCAGAACAGAAGTGTTTGTATGTAATGGTGTCATACTTTGAGGGGATCGGTGTTTGGTGGCAAAAATGGCCCGACAGTAGCAGTGGGTTCCACCGTCTTCAACCGTCTCACCGCAGAACTCGTGAGCGCTGCAGATCCGGTCCGGACAGAAGATCTGAGGAGCAGCTGAAGACAGCAAAACATTTTTACCTCACGTTATTTACGACCTGCAGATGGCGTTGTTTTTCCATTCCGTCTTGGGTGATTTGTTGACATACTTAGTGACCTTTGCATAGTTTGCTAATCCAGATAAAAAAAAAAAAACAATCTTACAACAGTTGACATTTGACCTCCACCCCTCAGCAGGAAGGTGCCACGGAGTCGGCAGATGTTGGCGTACGCCTCCAGGAACTGACAGTGGCTGAGGCCGTCTGCCACCGGGTACCTGCACATCATGTTGGTGCAGGCGGTGATGAAGGGTGCAGGGTCGGTGTGGTGTCTGCACGCAGTGAAGGGCGCCTTCTTCAGGAAATTGCAGCTGTTGCACATATATACAGTGACGGATGATGAGAGAATGATGAGGTCTATTAGCATGAGGTGAATGTGTGAATGTGGCGTCAGTGGTGCTTACACTCACCGTTCAGTCGTTTTCATGCAGTCAATCGTTCTGTCTGCACGTTCGCAGTGCTGCATCTTACAGCTAGGGGGTGAGAAAGTTACAATCTATACACTAAATAAAAACTTTATTGTTCTAATAATCTCATTTCTATATATAAAAACAAACATGTCTTCACACATCAGCAGACATGGTTTGATGTGAATTAAGTGTAAACACTTTATGTTGCACTTTTTGCCTCAGTGCAGCATTAGGGGTCTTCAACTGGTTCAAAATGCTGCTGCCAGACTTTTGACTCAAGGCAGAAAGTTTTACCATATTACGCCCATTTTGGCATCTCTTCACTGGCTTCCAGTCCCAGTGAGATCAGATTTTATGGTTCTGTTATTGGCTTTTCAAATTGTTCGTGGACTTGCACCTCCCTGTCTGGCTGACCTGGTCAAGCCCTACATACTGGCTCGGGCCCTGCGCTTGCAGGGTGCAGGACTTTTGTGTGTTCCAAGAGTGAATAAAAAGTCTACCAGTCACAGAGCTTTCTCCTACCGTGCCCCAGCTCTGTGGAATGATCTCCCTGCACATATACAGCAGTCAGATAATTTGGAGACTTTGAAATCGAGACTGAAAACCCATTTTTCTTGTTTTATCATTAGTTTTATTGTGTTATTATGTGTTTTTATTCTTGTGCTCTTTTATGTTTTGTCTTTTTATTGTGTTTTTAATTTTTTTTATTTAATTTTTTCTCTCCGTCAACTCATGATCTCATCGTGAGTTGACGCTATAGAAATTAATAAATTTGAAATGTTGACTGAGTTCCAATTTTTTTCCCTCATTTAACCTCATCTGTCAGTTGGCTACTTCGTTGATTGTTTGCTTGTTTACTTTTAAGATTAGGCTTAAAACTTTCCTTTTTGCTAAAGCTTATAGTTAGGGCTGGATCAGGTGACCATGAACCATCCCTTAGTTATGCTGCTATAGACGTAGACTGCTGTTTCTTTCTCTTTTTGCTCTGTATGCACCACTCTGCATTTAATCATTAGTGATTGATCTCTGCTCCCCTCCACAGCATGTCTTTTTCCTGGTTCTCTCCCTCAGCCCCAACCAGTCCCAGCACAAGACTGCCCCTCCCTGAGCCTGGTTCTGCTGGAGGTTTCTTCCTGTTAAAAGGGAGTTTTTCCTTCCCACTGTAGCCAAGTGCTTGCTCACAGGGGGTCGTTTTGACCGTTGGGGTTTTACATAATTATTGTATGGCCTTGCCTTACAATATAAAGCGCCTTGGGGCGACTGTTTGTTGTGATATGGCGCTATATAAAAATAAAATTGATTGATTGATTGATTTCTTTATATAGAGAATGTTGTAAATTTGTTTTGTTTCAATGTGCAACATAAATAAAATTGTTATACTACAAAATTGTTGGAGATAAAGTTTTACCCGACATCACTGAGGTCACTCAGCCAACGACTGGACCCATTGCAGATGCCCCGCAGAGGTCCTGGTTCTGCTTCAGGAACAACAAAAAGACCAGTTCAGAAACATCAGTTTGAGATCTTCTGAAGTCCATTTAGCTGCGAGGAGCTGTGGACCTAAGTTCAGGCAGGAAGGGCTTTGGGTTCTGGTCCAGGAGAACCTGGTGCCATTCTGTACCTGTCAGGTGGATGTGAGCCGTGATGCCGTTGAAGACGACAGTTAGGGTGCCATTGGACAGCGAGGCCTCGGCCATCACTCCGCTTTCATTTTTGGACAGCGTCACGCCGTGAAACAGCCGAGGCGTGCTGCTGAGCGTCACCTCTGCTCCGCCCACCTGAAACGCACCACAGACCTGGATAGCCACCAGCAAAAGTCTTGACTGTGCTCTTCATGAATAAAGTCTCGACAGGAAGTGTCGGAAAACAAACAGGAAGTACTCAGAAAGGATGCCCGTGTTCTTTGACAGACTAATGCTGCAAACAGAGGAAACGGTTCCAGCCCCACTATTGAAAATCAATCAATCAATCAATAAATCAAATAGTTAAAGGCCAAGCTCATTTTAAACATGCCTAAATCTTTTGCACAACATTGCAAAAAAATTTTCCTGCTTTCGGGTCAAATGGTGAGAGGCAGAGCTACTTTGGGACTTACCAGAACTCTGCCGCCTTGTTCCAGGTGAATGAGAACATTTGGCTTGTCCAGTTTCAGGATCAGCCTTTCCAGAAAGACCACATCTTTACTGCACCGCTCCTGAAAGTTCCCCAGCAGGCTGAAGTCCAGCCTGGACAAGGGGACCAGCATCTCGTATGTACAGTGGTCACGGACAGACATCAGGTGTTCATGGACACTGATGACAGACGGACAAATCACAGTGCACAGAGAGTCCACCTGGCACCTGATGGAGGTCATGAACATCACAACATCATCAGCAAATAGACAATAAATAAACATCAAATCTGTGTCAAAGTTTTCCAGCCAGCAGGGGGCAGCAAATGACCAAGACTCATCATTTTATATTAATGAAATATGATTAAAATATTCTGATAAGGGCTGAAGGTTTGGGGAAAATGTAATTGTGGAGTGGGCGTGGCACAGGAGGATTGGGACCAGAACCACAGACAGTGTTAGCAGAAGTTAGCCTGTTTGATCCATGTCCGTCTGTAGTGAACATGCCACCCTGTCCTGATTTTTGAAAAGCACAAGAGGATTTTTGACATTCAAATGCGATTTTAACAGAAAGGTGAAGATGGAACAGCTAGCGTATGCAAAGTCCACTGTGACGCAAGTTTCGCAGGTTTGAGGCTAACTGGCATCATAAGTGTGAAATTGCACGTTTGATGACATATTCAAAAAGGCTAATCACAGATAGAATGAGACATATGCCAGCCATGTGCATCATCTGCAGTTACCTTGGCCACATATGTTAACAATCGGGAAAGTATTTTCTTTGTTACGGTCCAATAATCCTCAAAAATACTAATATATAAATAAACAAAAACAATCACACATCACAGTTTGTTTTTTTCCACAGCAAAGTTTTGTCAACATTCAAATCTAAACAGGAACAACATTCATTCATTTGCTGTCACAGGTCCGGGTCTGGTGTCGCCGACTGAAGAGTGCCCCCCTAAAAATCGGTCCGCCCTGCTTTCACTGCGCATGCATCATTTGGGACCACAGCAGCTCGTCTGAGTCTGACTCTTCTACACCCAAGGTGATCAAAGGGAATAACGTGATTATTAACCATCAGATGGCAAAGTAAAACCTTTTAAATCATTCTAAAGTCAGTTTTAAGCAGAAACAAGGTGATAATCTGTGAACTGGTAGTGACGCTCCAAAATGACGTAGGCGCAGCAGCAAAACGTCAGACTCAAACATGCTGCAGTGGCGCTCTGATCGCTTCCTCCGTCTTTTATTATGAAATAATGCTGAGTTTATGTTGAAATGATTGTTGTACAAAAGCTTCAGATATCTGTCGCTGAGATAGATGATGAAGCAGAAACGAAGTGATAATCGCTGGTGACGCATGTGTAGTGAAGGCAAGGCAGATCAGTTTTTAGGGGGGACCGTTCAGTTGACAACAACGGGTCGAGGTTCAGGAATGGGTCCAACACTGGTTTTGAACAACAAGATTTTCTTTCCAAAGATCCAACGAACATACTGTTTTCCTTGGCAGGGGTTCAGGGGCTTGGACCTCAGCAGCTGGAGAACAGCAGCTTTGGTGCAAATGATTTTCTTGCATGTGTCGGAGCAGATCCTCATTTTGGAGCCACGCCGGAAAAAAACACCTGAAACACAATGACAGAAACAAGTTTTTAGCTTTCAAGTTGGAAACAACAAATGACGTGTGAAAACCAAAGTGTTCAGTCAAGAAAAGCTTCAGTTTTGAACCAACCTGAGAACCTGCAGCCGCTGATGTCAAAGAAATGTGCTCGTGTGTCATCTAACTTTATTCTGTGAATCATTTTACCGTTGACCAAAAAGTGGACTTTCTAAAAAACAAACAAAATTGTTCAAACTCATCACTGCTCTGATCCACTGACACTATCCAAACACTTCATGAACCGATGCTTCATCAACATCTTGAGCACTCACCAGAAAACCACGACGGCGCCTCACCCTCGAAGTCAAACGAAGGATCGCTCATCTCTTAAAGTCGTACAGCTCCAAGAGCAACTAAGGAGTCCAGAGACACAGAGACTTTAAAACCTTTCAGAAAGAATTCCCCTGTAACGTCATGTACCTGAACCACACCCACCTCTATGCGACTGCGTTGACAAAAAAACAGTTGTGTGTGGCACGCAGGCTGAGAAAGGACTTTAGAAAAAATCCTGTGCGGAATGGGACAAATGATTCTGGGACGAATATGTTGGACTTAAAGAGTTTGTGCAAAGATTCGAGGCGCCACGATGCAGTCGGGGGCGGCTCCGGGTTTGAAGTAGCCATTGAAACACATCGTAACTGTGTCACTTGTGAAATTCACCTGTCAAAAGACAAAAAAGAAAAGGAGATGAAATAAAAAAAAAAATTCTCATTTGCATTGACTTGGCTAACAGTAGCTTTGATAACTAGCTAGCTAGCTGAGAAGATTGTCCAAAACATCATTGAAGGTTTTGGACAATCTTCCCCAAGACCACCTTGGATTTCCTGCATGAAGTAAGAATTATACAAGAAAACACAAAGGTGTGGTTTTTATGTTTAGCGAGTGTGGTGCGTCAGTCAGTGTAACAATGTGTGGAATGAACACGTTCCATATACGGAAACCTGCAAATTCATAAACATGCAATCTGGCACAGTTTGAGCAAACATTTGGAGGCTTTTAAACATTTCAATGAATCGTTTTAATGAGCAGAGATACCCCTGAAGCTGAAGCTTCACCCCTTTGTGACTAGCTTTCAGTTAACAATTAGCAAATATTTCAGAACTGGTCAATTGTGTATTTCACGTACAGGACATCAACACTGCACTTTCTCTTAGCCACAAGCACTGTGCTGACTGAGGTAGTAAAGAGCACCCTCTACAGGTTGAGTTCAAATTAAGGAGCACAATAAAGATGTATGAAGATAAACATAAACCAGACTTTTCTTCAGAAACTCCCACTGGAATTATTGATCTGTTGATGATCTATACTCATCACTCCATCGGCATGAATTTCGCTGCAACTCTTTTCATGGCCAAATCTTCTGTCACAGTGGAATGTGCCGAAAAAGTGCTGATGTCCACCTCTTCCGCAATTTCTCGGATAGTCACACGATGGTCCCACATCACCACAGCGTTCACTTTGGAAATGATCCGGTCGTTTCAGCATGTTGATGGCCGCCCGGAGCGTGGCTCGCCCTCCACCGTTGTGCGCCTGTCTTTAAACCGGTTGTACCGCTCCTTAATCTGTGTGATGCCCATAGCATCATCACCGAAAGCCGTCTGAATAATCCGAATGGTTTCCACCTGGCTGTTGCCCAGTTTCTGGCAAAATTTGATGCAGTCGCGCTGCTCCAGTCGTTCCGCCATTTCCTTGCAAAGATAAAATGACGAGAGACTCCACCCATCCTCACACAAAGGCTGCTTACAAGCAAATGACACAACTGACAGGTGTGAAAAAATTCACACATGCGTACGAAGGTTCAAGGTTGGCTCATGCAAGCACACGTGATTTAAATCCATCAGGTGTTTGAAAAAATAAAAAGGTCCGATACTTTTTTAACAGACCTCGTATAGACACATACAGAAAGAATACCAGTATCATTCACCGTCAATCAAACTGCTTCATCTGGGACCATAAACCATCCATGAAATATAGAGTTTAAAGGTTACTCTATCCTGATGGGCCATATCAAGGTTTGGGTTCATCAGTGCTGCCCTGTAGGATTTTATTTAACCAGGATAAAACTCACTGAGATTAAGAATCTCTTTTTCAAGAGTGTCCTGACCAAGAGGCAGAGTTACACACATAGTTACATTTATATAGAAAATAGACACTTGAACAAGATAATACAATCAGGTAAAACATCTACAGGTCAGAGACTTTGTTTCAATCCAGCCATCAAGAGTGATTTGAAAGTGTTAAGTGGCACTAGCTCTTTCAGTCTAAACTCATTTTGGAGTTAATTCCAAGAGTGGAATGTTGGACTGTTGGAATGCTGCCTGTCGGGGGGGGGGGGATCCAGGGGGGAAGTTATACTGTTACACCAGATTACATCCTCAGTTGACATCAACAGAGTCCCATCCTGACTATAGACAGCTTGGATGGTTCCCCATTTTTCCCCTCCTGAGGTGCCTCATGGTCCTCCAGAAGCACCTTGATGCCGACCAAAAGTCCTTTTCCATGGTTACTCCAAACTCCTCCCACACCCGCTGCTTTGCCTCCCCCACAGCAGAGGCTGCCACCCTTCGGGCCTTTCGGTACCTTGCAGCAGTCTCTGAAGTCCTCCGAGATAACATATCCCGGAAGGACTCCTTTAGTCAGACTGCTTCCCTGACCCCCTGGTGTCTACCACGGTGTTCAAGGGTTGCCACCCCTTGTGGCACCTAAGACCTTCAGTCCACATCTCCCTGCTGCAGCTGCAGCAATGGAAGCTTTGAACACTGCCCATTCTGGTTCAATGCCCCCAACCTCCACAGGCATGCTAGAAAAGCTCCACCGGAGGCAGTGTTGCCACAGTTACTTTGAAAAAGTAATCCAATTACTGATTACTGATTACTCCTTGAAAAAGTAACTTAGTTACTTTACTGATTACTCAATTGTAAAAGTAATTAAGTTAGATTACTAGTTACTTTTTTAGTTACTTTTCCCAGCTGCCGACAACAACCCTCTGCCACCTCAACATGACAATGATACCTGTTTTGTCAAAACTCACTTTATAGTCACCCTTTCTTGACTTCAATGAAAATAAATACTTGTTTTATAAAAAGTAAAATAAAGACCTCTTTCTTGACCTCATATTTAACTGTTGACAGCACTGTAACAGTAAAACTTGCAATTTTGAACCTACATTGTTTATAAATGTAACTATTAAATTCATTCTAGCATTTTTCTAACATTTAAATTCTCTCTAAATATTTTACTTGTCGAAATTAGTATTATTTTAAGTAGTATTAGTAGTTGTAGTAAAAAAAGGCTTCAAAACTGGACCTTTAATCTAGGGGTGTTGTGGGGGGCACATCCCTCCCCCACGCCCCCATTCCATCTGGATTCGCCCCTGCTTTGGCGTTTGAGCACAAAGAATGGATAACATTTATTTATGCAGAAAACATGACCAGATTTACAGGTAAGAATGTTTTATTGTGTTTTCACATCATGTGGTCCTCAGAAAGAGAGTTTAGGTGCATTTGAGTGGAAAATAGTGTTAGTTGTTGACGCGTCGCGGAGGATCAGCTGTTTTTAACGAGCAGATACGGAGCGGCTCAGCTCAGCTCTAAATAAAGGAGGAAAAAAAGTATAAAAATGTCTTTGTAAAGCTCAGTGCAGGTGTGCTGATCACCGTGCTTTAAGAGGTGACGACGAGTCGAGCAGCTGCAAAAAACCGCGGATGAAAAGCTCACAGCTCGCTTAAAGTGGGCAGTTCAGTCGAACCCCGACCTCCTGCCCACAGACCAAGTTTAATGCTGCTATCGACCCACAATGAAAAATAATAGTAACGCACAGTGACATGAAGAAGTAACTTTAATCTGATTACTGATTTGGAAAGATTAACGCGTTAGATTACTCGTTACTAAAAAAAGTGGTCAGATTAGAGCACCGGCATCACTGACCGGAGGTGTGAGCTGAAGATGTGTCAGACAGTGGACTCTTCCAGACGTTCCCAGTTCAACCACACTATCCGTTTGGGCTTACCAGGTCTGTCCAAAGTCCTCCCCCACCCTCTGATCCAACTCACCACCAGATGGTGATCAGTTGACAGCTCTGCCCCTCTCTTCACCCGGGTGTTCGGAACATGGACACTCTAATCAGATTTTTTTTTTCCCTCATCACATTTCATCATGGGCGGCATGGTGTGTCAGTAGTTAGCACCGCAGAAGGTTCCAGGTTCACTCCCCGCCTGGTTCATTCTGCGTGGAGTTTGCATGTCCTCCCCGTGTTGGTGTGGGTTTCCTCCAAATGCTCTGGCTCTGCCCACTTCCAAAGACATGCAGGTTCAGTGAACTGATGACTCCAAAGTGACCGTAGGTGTGAATGTGTTTGTCTGTCTGTATGTGTCCCTGAACCTGCCTCTCACCGTGACCCTAAACTGGAATAAGAGGATTTAGAAAATGAATGAGTGAATGTTTCAGCATACTCACAAACAGCTGCTGATACCGTTGGCCAAAAAAGGTCACGGGACATCTCCTGATGTTAACCACCCCAGAACCTTGAACCACCTGAGCAGCATCTGAAACACCAGAGAGGTACCACATGCCCATTAGCACAGTCAGTCACAGGTCCAGACAGTCAGCACTGTCAGTCACAGGTCCAGTCAGCACCATCAGTCAGCGATCCAGACAGTTAGCACAGTCAGTCACAGGTCCAGTCAGCACCATCAGTCAGCGATCCAGACAGTCAGCACCGTCAGTCAGGACTGTCAGTCACAGGTCCAGTCAGCATCGTCAGTCAGCGATCCAGACAGTCAGCACAGTCAGTCACAGGTCCAGTCAGTCAGCACCGTCAGTCAGCAGTCAGCATCATCAGTCAGTGATCCAGACAGTCAGCACTGTCAGTCACAGGTCCAGACAGTCAGCACCATCAGTCAGGACTGTCAGTCACAGGTCCTGTCAGCATCGTCAGTCAGCGATCCAGACAGTCAGCACTGTCAGTCACAGGTCCAGACAGTCAGCACCATCAGTCAGCACAGTCAGTCACAGGTCCAGACAGTCAGCACTGTCAGTTTGAAGTCAGAAAGAGAACCAGAGACAGGACAAACGAGGCTCACAGACTAGATCAGGTCAAAACCCAACAGGAAACTGCCTCATATTTCAAGTGGGAGGAGCTAAGAAGTCTGCAGTCATACCTGATTCCAGCAGGCTGAGTACAGCCAGGTACATCAGGAGGTGGAGCATGTTGAAGGAAGCCAATCAGCTGAGAACAAGAAGAGACCAGTTGGACAGAAAGCCACTGAGTTTGTCTTTGATGTCATCATGAAAGTCGGCTTTTGGATTCAAAAGTACAAAACCAAATGACTAAACATGGTGAACATATATGAACATTTTTATGGTCTAAAAGTGTCCTTATAGCACATTTTAATGAACTTTTGTGCCACTTCTGAGCTAATCGGGACAGAGGGGTGGAGCCAATTAATTAATTAAATGTTATTTATCAAGCTTCAAGTCAATAACACTGTGATTTCAGAGTGCATTAGAAAGTAAAATAATCTTAATAATAACCACATTTTGAGTTTCCAGATTTAAAATAATTTTAAATGACTTCAGAGAAAAACTTCAGAAATGTTAAAATAATGTTAAAGAGCTCATTTGTGACTTTTTCCATGTTATTTTAAGTACTGCTGAAAATCTGAAAATACAGTGGCTTGCAAAACTATTTGGTCCCTTGGTATTTCACACATTTTAATTTGTTTATGGCATTTCAAATACAAAAAGTAAATCAGGCTTCTCAATATAAAAATTTCTAAAATTATCTTCCTTAGACTCAAACTTAAAAAAAATCTCTACAACTTGATATAAATAAATTAAAAATATAAAACTCAAGATGATGAGTTGCATAAGTTATCAGCCCCTTTGGTATAATACCTGTAAATAACCAGTTTTATTGACAGTTTTCTTCAGACAAGTCAGGGGATGGATACATGAACATTTCCAAGTCACTGAATATGTCTTGAACTTTATTTACATCAGTTATGTAGAAATACAAACAGTATGACACTCTGTGGTAAATCTGTGGGGAGGAGACAGTTCTGAAAAACTGAAGGAGAAGAGTGAGGAAAGTCACCAAGACACCCAGACAACCCAGAATAGTTACAGGCTTCTCTGGCTGTGATTGGAGAAATTGTGCACAGTGCAAATTCTGTGTTTTACAGCTCAACTGCACACTGGTGCATTAAGGGCATCTTGTCTGTCTGATCGGAAACTTGCATCATGCTGCAGTTGTCTTATTCACCAGTTAGCTTAAATCCGTGGATGGAGCAATCCCTAAATGTCTGAGCTAGCAGACTGGCTTTTTTTGTCTGTGATTTAACAGCTAGCGTGTTCGCATACTGCACATCAAACAATCCGGTGTGACACTAAACTCTACTTTGTGCTCAGCGCAGAAATGTGGCTCACATGCAGACATTTATGTTGTGTGGGCCGCCAGAAGAGGAGGTACTGCTGGCCCACCACCAGAGGGCGCCCTGCCTGAAGTGCGGGCTTCAGGCACGAGAGGGCGCTGCCGCCACGGACACAACCGGGAGTGACAGCTGTCACCCATCATTTCATCACTCCATAAAAGCCGGATGTCATCTCCACCTCGCTGCTGAGATATCATCTACCTGTGAAGGTAATATTCTCTGCTGTATCTGAACTTAACACTGACTTTATAGTCTGAACTTCTTTGCAGCCGTTTTCCTGTAAGTGTTTCCTTATCTGTGGGATTGGCGTTTGGTGTGATCAGCGACGGCTTCGCTTCACGCCCAAACCAGATAGGTGGTGTAACAGGAGCTGCACGAGTGTGTGATTAGAGGTGGAGGTGACTTTCCACCTTCTGGCTGTTTTTGTTACTGGGTGTACACACACCCACATCTCACTGTTTGTGCTCCTCGCCAGCAGTACCAGATCCGACAGTCGGGGACGGTGATCACCTGGGAATTCTGGACTTGGCGGCTCCAGTATTCACCAGGTTCTGTGGCGGCGGAAATCGTGTGGTTCCGGCTCTTCTCAGGACAGACGTCTTCTATCCTCGAGCCTGCCCACACGTCACCTTTGTGTATTGACTGCTATCAGATTCTGAGATTGTCTGTATAATCGTTGTGCACATTCACAACATTAAATTGTTACCTTTTGGCTCATCTATTGACTGTTCATTTGCGCCCCCCATGTTGTGGGTCCGTGTCACTACACTTTCCCCAACAATTTATTCTTAAAGAAACAAGGACAAAGTAACCTGCTAACTCTTAAAATGTGGCCAAGTATGGGAACGATTTTTTATTTTAGCTGTGTGTCCAAGGAGCCAGCGGCCTCTCTGCTGCTTTCAAGTGCAATCAGTTAATGTCAAGCTTTCAAACATGTCAAATCCAGGTGCTGTCAGCACCCACAGACACACTGATCTTGACCGTATTTTTAAAGTCAATCTTGCAAAGTTTTGTTCTGGTGATGTCAATGCTTACCTGACAGAAGACCGGTATGTGGACCAGGTTCTGGACCGGGTTGTGGAAACAATGGTCAGTTGCGTCTGTCGTCTCTGTATTTACACTCAACTGCAGCCTGAGAACAAGGTGGAGACGTGAAAACGGTCTCGTTAATAAAACGCTGGTTCCTCTGACTCTGCGTTTAATTGAACCGCGTCGTCATGTTATTTAGAGCCAAACCAAAATGTTCTGTCATTTATGTGAATAATTGCTTTTAATTATTTTAATTATGCTTTTAATCAGTGTTTCTGAACAAAATGTTCTTGCACCAAAACTTTGCTAATGTTCACAACCAAAGACACTCTATGACCTCAGCTGACCTTTGCCATGGCGGCAGGGCCACTGAAACCCAGATGTTTTTTTTCTGGAACCATAATGCAGCTTCTACACCAAGTGCATCCCCTACTGGTGGCCAGTGAGTGAGAGGGGGGCATGACCCCATCCTCCCCTGAAGGACTCCTCATCCTAAAGTCTTTAAAAACCTGTTTGACCTTTAAAATGGAAGAAAGAAGTTTGTCAGAAACTTTCTGAACAGTGACATTATTTAGAGATAAATATATCCTGTTTGTGACAGAAAAAAAGATAAATGTAACAAAGAAATTTTCTATTTTTGTAATTGCATCTGAATTCATAATTTTATTCTTTGGAACACAGAAAAACATGGATTTCTCCACCTCCCCCTTTTCATTTGTAACCACTGAGAATTTTTGAAATTATGCTTCTTTTCAAGTCTGTTTTTCAAAGATTTTCCTTATAATAATAAAAAGATAAAACATTTATTGTGAGATTTAAAAAAAACCTTTATTAGAATGCCTAATTGGAATTTGATCATTTAATTATTAATCTGATAATTAAACCGGCGTGTCTGAAATGCGACACAATGATTTTGAATATTTTGTGCAGGCGTTTCTGTGCACAGGGTTCAGACTCTGGGTGCTGATTAAAAAGTTATTTTCTCAGACTGAACACATCGTGAAGTTTGTCCTCATAAAAGTCAAAAACAAAACAAGCACTTTCACGTAAAACACTTCACACTGTACTCAAAGTCCTGAAAGATCAGATCAAATACTTCTGTTTTACCCTTTTTATTTCACTGAAGCATTTTCTTTACATTTTATAAAGAGGGAATTGGTGGTATTTTAAATATACAGTTGTATGCAAAAGTTTGGGCACCTCTGATAATTTTCATGATTTTCTTTTATAAATCATTGGTTGTCTGGATCAGAAATTTCAGTTACATATATCATATAGCAGACAATCACACTGATATTTGAGAAGTGAAATGAAGTTTCTAGGATTTACAGAAAGTGTGCAATAATTATTTAAACAAAATTGGGCAGGTGCATAAATTTGCACACTCTTGTCACTTTAATTGATTTGAATACATTTAGCACTAATTATTGGAAAACAAAATTGGTTTGGTGAAGAAAAATAAATAAATCCCCCCCCCCCAAAAAAACCCCAACAAAAATCATCCCGAAAAACAACAGAACCCTGCCAAAAAAAAAAAAACCCTCCCAAGAACCCCCAACAAAAACCCTCCTAAAATACAACAAAACCCTCCCAAAAGATGCAACAAAAAACATCCCAAAAAACAACAAAATCCTCCCAAAATAACCCCAACAAAAACACTCCCAAAATACAACAAAACCCTCCCAAAAGATGCAACAAAAACCATCCCAAAAAACAACAAAATCCTCCCAAAATAACCCCAACAAAAACACTCCCAAAAAAGCCAAACAAAAACTCTCCGCCACCCCCCAAAAAAACCCTCCCAAAAAACAACAAAACTCTTCCAAAACACCCCCAAAAGAAACCCTCCAAAAAACACCCCAAAAAAACCCAACAAAAACACTGCCAAAAACAACAAACCCTTCCAAAACACCCCCAAAAGAAACCCTCCAAAAAACAAAAAACATCCCAAAAAACCCAACAAAAACACTGCCAAAAACAACAAACCCTTCCAAAACACCCAAAATAAAATCCCTCCCAATAAACAACAAAACCCTTCCAAAACACCCCAACAGAAACCCTCCCAAAAACAACAAAACCCTGCCAAAAAACCCTCCAAAGAAAACCCCCAAAAACCCTCCCAAGAACCCCCAACAAAAACCCTCCCAAAATACAACAAAACCCTCCCAAAAGATGCAACAAAAACCATCCCAAAAAACAACAAAATCCTCCCAAATTAACCCCAACAAAAACACTCCCAAAAAAGCCAAACAAAAATTCTCCGCCACCCCCCAAAAAAACCCTCCCAAAAAAATCCTAACAAAATCCCTCCCAAAAAACAACAAAACCCTTCCAAAACACCCCCAAAAGAAACCCTCCAAAAAACAACAAAACCCTTCCAAAACACCCAAAATCAAATCCCTCCCAATAAACAAGAAAACCCTTCCAAAACACCCCCAACAGAAACCCTCCCAAAAACAACAAAACTGTCCCAAAAAAAACCAAACAAAAACACTCCCAAAAAACAACAAAATCCTCCCAAAATAACCCCAACAAAAACACTCCCAAAAAAGCCAAACAAAAATTCTCTGCCACCCCCCAAAAAAACCCTCCCAAAAAAATCCTAACAAAATCCCTCCCAAAAAACAACAAAACCCTTCCAAAACACCCCCAAAAGAAACCCTCCAAAAAAACAAAAAACATCCCAAAAAACCCCAACAAAAACACTGCCAAAAACAACAAACCCTTCCAAAACACCCCTAACAGAATCCCTCCCAAAAAAACAACAAAACCCTTCCAAAACACCCAAAATCAAATCCCTCCCAATAAACAACAAAACCCTTCCAAAACACCCCCAACAGAAACCCTCCCAAAAACAACAAAACTGTCCCAAAAAACCCCCAACAAAAACACTCCCAAAAAACAACAAAACCCTTCCAAAACACCCCTAACAGAATCCCTCCCAAAAAACAACAAAACCCTTCCAAAACACCCAAAATAAAATCCCTCCCAATAAACAACAAAACCCTTCAAAAACACCCCCAACAGAAACCCTCCCAAAAACAACAAAACTGTCCCAAAAAACCCCCAACAAAAACACTCCCAAAAAACAACAAAACCCTCCCCCCCAAAAAGCCAAACACCTCCTCCAAAAAACAAAACCCTCCCCAAAATCTCACACCAAAAACCCTCCCAAAAGCAACAGAACCCACGCCCAAAATAACCCACAAGAAAAACCCTCCAAAAAAACCCACAACAAAATCCCTCCCAAAAAAAACCCAACAAAAACCCTCCCCAAAAAAACAAACAAACAAACAAACAAACAAACAAACAAACAAGCAAACAAAAACCCTCCCAAAAACAACTGAACCCACGCCCAAAATAACCCACAAGAAAAACCCTCCAAAAAAAAACCCCACAACAAAATCCCTCCCAAAAAACCCCCAATAAAAATCCTCTCCCCCAAAAAACCCAACAAAAACCCTCCCCCAAAAAACAAACAAAAAAAACCCCTCCCAAAAACAACGGAACCCATGCCCAAAATAACCCAGAAGAAAAACCCTCCGAAAAAAACCCACAACAACATCCCTCCCAAAAAACTCCACACCAAAAACCCTCCCAAAAACAACAGAACCCTCGCCCAAAAAACTCCACACCAAAAACCCTCCCAAAAACAACGGAACCCACGCCCAAAATAACCCACAAGAAAAACCCTCGGAAAAAAATCCACAACAAAATCCCTCCCAAAAAACCCCCAATAAAAATCCTCCCCCCAA
Organism: Thalassophryne amazonica; assembly: GCF_902500255.1. Taxonomy (NCBI): domain Eukaryota; kingdom Metazoa; phylum Chordata; class Actinopteri; order Batrachoidiformes; family Batrachoididae; genus Thalassophryne; species Thalassophryne amazonica. The sequence continues at coordinate 35,719,783 of NC_047125.1, read as the reverse complement.
AAAAACCAACAAAAACCCTCCCCCAAAAAACAAACAAACAAAAAACAACCCTCCCAAAAAAAAAACCCCAAACCGCATTGAATGGCCTTTTCTATTTTAAACTCTAAACAAATTTGGCTTGGGTGACAATTTTATCAGCTGGATCAGACTTCTTTACAGCAACCCCTGTTCAGCAGTTATAACTAATGGCTTGAGGTCTCCAAGCTTCCAAGTGCAAAGGGGTACACGCCAGGGTTTCCCCCTCTCCCCCTTGCTCTTTGCATTAGTCATTGAACCTTTAGCAGAAGCGATAAGGGTTAGAGAGGATATACATGGTCTAACTATTGGAGAAAAGCAGCATAAAATTATGTTATACGCCGACGATATCCTCATCTTTCTGTTGTGTGTTGGGGGGGTGTGGCTGGATGTTTTGGTGTTCTTTTCTTTTCTTTGCTCTTCAGGTGGCATGGAAACTGATTCTTCTGTGGAGAGGGTGCTGGCTGAAGAGTCCTCACCCTCATCAACATCATGTGTAGCACCTGTGACTGGTGCTCACATGCAACCTTAAAGACTTTCAGCTGAAGCAGATAATTGGATGGCGTTCTGCATTTAAGGCATGTGTGATTCAAGCAGAACTGCCGGGAACTCTACCTTGTGATGTCCATTTGTGAGACGCTGAGGACCGCGCCTGGGTTTGACACATCGAGCCCGTGAAGCAAGGAAGGGTGAGGACACATGCTGTCAGCACACATTAAAGGTGATTAAGTGTTCGACTAATTGTTGATAGTAACTTGGTGTTTTGTTACGCAGTATACTGGAATTGTGATGAGAATTGTGCAGCTTGCTTCTCACTGCTGTGGCGTGCAGGATAAGTGATCCTCCACTTGTTGTGAGAAGCTGCTCATTTGCATAAAGTTAAAAAATACAGACCTGAATGTGTTGCTGATAGCGTGTGTCTTTTGAAAGATATGGTTGTAACTGCTGACTTACCTCACCTCTTCTTTGCTTCACAGAGAGTCAGTTTGTCGTGTCCACCTGGGGGGTGTTTGGCGGTGGTAGTGGGTCCAGGAGCGCCGGGCTTTGATCCTTGCGGGTGCTGGAGAGCGTGCCAACAGTCACTCCACCAGAGGGACGCTGTTTTTGTTTTTACACCTTTTATGCACAGTGGGTGAAATAAATATATTGTTTTTGGAACCGCTTTTCTGGTTATTTTTAGCGCTGGGTTCTGTCTGACGCAGGTCCGCTCCTCAACCCGCGTCGACACATAACAGTAGTTCCCGGCCATTCCATAATGGACCCAGCGGCAGAGGCGGTTCCTTTTGCCGAAAAAGTTCAAGAACACTTGGAGAAAATATGGGAGCAATTACAGCATCTCGCAAACCAAATTAAACAAACAGATGCCCGTGTTACGGAGCTTGCAGCGCAAGCCGCTCCGCTTCCTGCTGCTCCAGCTGCGGCATCATCGATACTAGTGCAGATAACTCCGTCACCCAGAGATTCGGCGTCCGAACCGATTGTTTGTCGTCCGGAGCCTTGTGCGGTGATGCAATGTTCTCTGGTTTCTGCTCAGTCAGGTTGGAGCGCCGCAGCTTTACGAGGAATGTTTGTAGATGGGTTCAATGAGTCATTAAAAGACGAGCCGGCAGTCCGTGACGAGCCAAACGATTTAGATGAGCTAATATCGTTGGTGATTCGTCTAGATGATCGGATGAAGGAGCGTGGACGCGAGAGAGGACGCCCATCAGAGCGGGTTTTTTCGTCTCGGGGCTTTCCCCGACACAGATCTGGGCCGCCTCTTCTTCGCCCCACTGAAGCTCCTCCGACGGGACCTCTGGCTCCTCCTGTTGACGAGCCCATGCAGCTCGGACCAGCAGAGATTACTGTATTGCCCCGACATGTAAGCGTCAAGAGAAATAATGGTGACGTATCTCCAAGTGTTCTGGGACAGGCAAAATAACACACATAAAAAAAAAAATTTAAATAAAAAAAAATTTAGCACGAGTAAATGTTTTCTTTAAATAGGGGTTATAATTGTATGGGGAGTCAGAGGCGTATCTGGTGGAGTGATTGTTGGGCAGTTAGAAGTCCGCCTGGGCTCACTTAATCGTTAATTTTTTATGTGTTTTTAGGTATTTTCTGGTTGGGTTGTTGGGTCGTTTTATTTTGTTGTTATTTCTCTACATCCCTAACCCCAACCTCACTTGCCCCAAGACCGTTTGTCTTGTGGGTTGTGGGGTGGTGCAGGTTGGTCACGCTGAGCATTCTCAGAAGACCTCTGCACCTAGGGGGGGGGGGGGGGGTGTTAGAGGCGTTTTTCTTGGTTTGGTTAGGGCCCGGTTCCACTCCAGCCTCAGTGAGCCTTTGTACCATTCGTCATTGGTGTTGCCGGGGTGTGGTGCAGCGGAGACTTACCTCGGTCGGAGGGGTGGGCCAATCTGTTGCCGTTCGCCATTTTGGTAGTTCCACCCCTCCCGAGAGGCTGGGGTATGGTCGAGTTGGGGCACCGGATGCATTTCCGGTTCTCTGCTGCACCTTGGGGTTGGAGCTGGGTTAGTTTTTCCTGTTCCCTTCTCCGGCTTAATGTTTTGAGCCGTTCGCCAAAGTTGAGCCGCCGAGGGGCTCTGGGAGGGACCCGGGGTCTTTTGGGGTGCCGGGGAGGGTAACAGGGTTTACGGTCATTTTATATCCCCCCGGGGTTGTTTTTGGTAGTCCTCCGGGGGTTGATTTTTGATTTTGTTCTGTTTCCTTCTGGGTTCCACCTCCAGGGTTGATGGGACGGTCCTCTGGGGGGGAATTGGCTTGGGGCCAACTAGCCAAATGTGACCGGGTCTGGGGTTCCGGGGTTGTGGGGAGGGTACCTCCTGGGGTTGATGGTACGGTCCTCTGGGGGGCGCCGTTTGCTCCATGTACACCTGGGGACCTTTGTGGGATTTTGGTTCTGGCTGTTCCTCCTGGAACTGGCGATGAAGGCCTTCTGGGGGGGGGGGTTGGGCTCTGCAGGTCATTCTGGGGGGGTTGTTTGTTATTTTTCTTTTATGCATTTATGTTTGTATTGTGTTTGTGGGGCTGTGTTGGGTGTTTGCATTTGGGAGTTTTTCTTTTCTTCCCGGGGTTTGATGGGACGGTCCCCTGGGGAGGTTTTGGGTGGGTTTTATGTTTTTTTTTTTTTTTCTGTGTTGAATTGTACTGGGGAATGTTTTGGGGCTTTTGTTGATTCCAGCCGGCCTTCCAGCTGCGGTGCCTGTCCTGCTGTCTGTGGTGGACCTTAGGAGCATGGTGCTGTCTGCTTCCTGACGTGGACCCCGGAGGGAGGTGCTGTTCTCGGGCCTGGTCTGTTCGGTCGCCGGGAGGCTTCCTGTTGATGGGGGGGTACTGTTGTGTGTTGGGGGGGTGTGGCTGGATGTTTTGGTGTTCTTTTCTTTTCTTTGCTCTTCAGGTGGCATGGAAACTGATTCTTCTGTGGAGAGGGTGCTGGCTGAAGAGTCCTCACCCTCATCAACATCATGTGAAGCACCTGTGACTGGTGCACACATGCAACCTTAAAGACTTTCAGCTGAAGCAGATAATTGGATGGCGTTCTGCATTTAAGGCATGTGTGATTCAAGCAGAACTGCCGGGAACTCTACCTTGTGATGTCCATTTGTGAGACGCTGAGGACCGCGCCTGGGTTTGACACATCGAGCCCGTGAAGCAAGGAAGGGTGAGGACACATGCTGTCAGCACACATTAAAGGTGATTAAGTGTTCGACTAATTGTTGATAGTAACTTGGTGTTTTGTTACGCAGTATACTGGAATTGTGATGAGAATTGTGCAGTTTGCTTCTCACTGCTGTGGCGTGCAGGATAAGTGATCCTCCACCTGTTGTGAGAAGCTGCTCATTTGCATAAAGTTAAAAAATACAGACCTGAATGTGTTGCTGATAGCGTGTGTCTTTTGAAAGATATGGTTGTAACTGCTGACTTACCTCACCTCTTCTTTGCTTCACAGAGAGTCAGTTTGTCGTGTCCACCTGGGGGGTGTTTGGTGGTGGTAGTGGGTCCAGGAGCGCCGGGCTTTGATCCTTGCGGGTGCTGGAGAGCGTGCCAACAGTCACTCCACCAGAGGGATGCTGTTTTTGTTTTTACACCTTTTATGCACAGTGGGTGAAATAAATATATTGTTTTTGGAACCGCTTTTCTGGTTATTTGTAGCGCTGGGTTCCGTCTGACGCAGGTCCGCTCCTCAACCCGCGTCGACACATAACACTTTCTGACTCAAAAAAAATTTCCATTCCTTCCCTCATCAAAACTATTAGTAGTTTTAGTACCATTTCAGGCTACAAAATAAACTTTAATAAATCTGAAGCAATGCCCCTGGGTACCCAAAGCGATAAACCTACAGTGCCCTCCCCATTTCCATTCAATTGGTCACCAGAAAGATTTGCTTATTTAGGAATCAAGATAAACCCCAAATTTGAAAATATGCATAAATGTAATTATGTTCCACTTTTTGAGCGTATTAAGTCAGACTTGGAGAGATGGAAAACACTGCCTATCTCCTGGTTGGGCTGTATTTCACTGCTGAAGATGAATGTGCTACCTAGATTGCTCTACCCAATCCAAATGATCCCAATAATTTTCCCTCACAAGACTATAAAGACCCCTTTATGACTTATGCTGGATTGGACATTTCCTCTATTTTTATAGAGGCCTAATCTGAACTCAAGCTTATCTCACTGAGCTGTCTGCTCTGTATATTAAGCCAGATTGTTCTGTTTTCTTTATTGTGTTTATTTTCCTTTTTTCCATCTTATATGTAAAATCTAATAAACGTCCATCCATCCATCCATCCATCCATCCATCCATCCATCCATCCATTTTCTTCCGCTTTATCCGGAGTCGGGTCGCGGGGGCAGCAGCTCAAGCAAAGCCGCCCAGACCTCCCGATCCACACACCCCTCCCCCAACTCCTCCGGGGGAACCCCAAGGCATTCCCAAGCCAGCCGAGAGACGTAGTCCCTCCAGCGTGTCCTGGGTCTTCCCCGGGGCCTCCTCCCAATGGGACGTGCCCGGAACACCTCTCCAGCGAGGCGTCCAGGGGGCATCCGGAAAAGATGCCCGAGCCACCTCAACTAACTCCTTTCGACATGGAGGAGCAGCGGCTCGACTCCGAGCTCCTCCCGAGTGACCGAGCTCCTCACCCTATCTCTAAGGGAGCGCCCAGCCACCCTGCGGAGGAAACTCATCTCGGCCGCTTGTATCCACGATCTCGTTCTTTCGGTCATGAGCCAAATCTCATGACCATAGGTGAGGATCGGAACGTAGATCGATCGGTAAATCGAGAGCTTTACCCCCCTACTCAGCTCTCTCTTCACCACGACGGTCCGATACAGCGACCGCATCACTGCAGACGCTGCACCCATCCGTCTATCGATCTCACGCTCCATCCGTCCCTCACTCGTGAACAAGACCCCAAGATACTTAAACTCCTCCACTTGAGGCAAGGACACTCCACCGACCTGAAGAGGGCAAAGCACCTTTTTCCGGTCGAGAACCATGGCCTCAGATTTGGAGGTGCTGATTTTCATCCCGGACGCTTCACACTCGGCTGCAAACCGCCACAGTGCACGCTGAAGGTCCGGATTTGACGAAGCCAACAGAACCACATCGTCCGCAAACAGCAGAGACGACATTCTGTGGTTCCCAAACCAGACCCCCTCTACACCCTGGCTGCGCCTAGAAATTCTGTCCATAAAAATAATGAACAGAACCGGTGACAAAGGGCAGCCCTGGTGGAGGCCAACGTGCACTGGAAACAGGTTTGACTTACTACCGGTAATGTGAACCAAGCTCATGCTGCGGTCGTACAGGGACCGGATAATGGATGAGTCCGCCTCTGGGTCCCCAGTCTCTGCCTCCTCTTCGGAAGACGTGACGATGGGATTGAGGAGATCCTCGAAGTACTCCTTCCACCGCCCAACAACATTCCCAGTCAGGGTCAACAGCTCCCCACCCAACCACCCATCCCCACAGTGCCGGTGGAGAGCTGCTTCTGCCTCCTGAGGTGTCGGACGGTTTGCCAGAATCTCTTCGAGGCCGACCGATAGTCCTCCTCCATAGCCTCCCCAAACTCCTCCCAGACCCGAGTTTTTGCCTCTGCGACCGCACGGGCTGCGGCACGCTTGGCCTGCCGATACTTGTCAGCTGCCTCTGGGGTCCCACCTACCAACAAAGATAAGTAGGACTCCTTCTTCAGCTTGACGGCATCCCTTACTTCTGGTGTCCACCACCGGGTTCGGGGATTGCCGCCGCGACAGGCACCAGAGACCTTGCGACCACAGCTACGAGCGGCCGCATCAACAATGGAGGTGGAGAACATGGTCCACTCGGACTCCATGTCTCCAACCTCCCCCGGGATCTGGGAGAAGCTCTCCCGGAGGTGGGAGTTGAAGACCTCCCTGACAGAGGGTTCCGCCAGTCGTTCCCAGCAGACCCTCACAATACGTTTGGGCCTGCCAGGTCTGACCGGCTTCCTCCCCTCCCAGCGGATCCAACTCACCACCAGGTGGTGATCGGTCGACAGCTCTGCCCCTCTCTTTACTCGAGTGTCCGAGACACGTGGCAGAAGGTCAGACTACAAAGTCGATCATCGACCTCCGGCTCAGGGTGTCCTGGTGCCACGTGCACTTATGGACACCCTTGTGCTCGAACATGGTGTTTGTGATGGACAAACTGTGACTAGCACAGAAGTCCAACAACTGAACACCACTTGGGTTCAGATCAGGGAGGCCGTGCTTCCCAATCACCCCCCTCCAGGTCTCACTGTCACCGCCCACGTGGGCGCTGAAATCCCCCAGGAGAACAATGGAGCTAATAAACATAATTGGAAAAATAAAAACCAATTAGAGAGCCCTAATGCTGGACTGCGGTAAACCAGAAAATAGAACATTGCAGTAGTCCAGTCTAGAAGCATGGATCAGGGTCTCAACATCAGCCATAGACAGGATGGGACGAATATTCGCTATATTTCGCAGGTGGAAGAAAGCAGTCCTAGTAATATCTCTAATGTGGAGGTCAAAGGACAACGTAGGATCAAAAATTACTCCAAGGTTCCTCACTTTGTCAATGTGATGTATGACACACGAGCCAAGGGTAAGCACTAACCAGTGATGCCGGTAACGCGTTACTCTAATCTGACCACTTTTTTTAGTAACGAGTAATCTAACGCGTTAATCTTTCCAAATCAGTAATCAGATTAAAGTTACTTCTCCAAGTCACTGTGCGTTACTATTATTTTTGCATTGTGGGTCGATGGCAGCATTAAACTTGGTCCGTGGGCAGGGGGTCGGGGTTCAACTGAACTGCCCACTTTAAGTGAGCTGTGAGCTTTTCATCCACGGTTTTCTGCAGCAGCTATGACTCGTCCTCACCTCTTAAAGGGCGGTGATCAGCACACCTGCACTGAGCTTTACAAAGACATTTTTCTGCTTTTTTTTCTCCTTTATTTAGAATTCTGAGCTGAGCCGCTCCGTATCTGCTCGCTAAAAACAGCTGATCCTCCGTGACGCGTCAACAACTAACACTATTTTCCACTCAAATGCACCTAAACTCTCTTTCTGAGGACCACATGATGTGAAAACACAATAAAACATTCTTACCTGTAAATCTGGTCATGTTTTCTGCATAAATAAATGTTATCCATTCTTTGTGCTCAAACGCCAAAGCAGGGGCGAATCCAGATGGAATGGGGGCATGGGGCAGGGATGTGCCCCCCCACAACACCCCTAGATTAAAGGTCCAGTTTTGAAGCCTTTTTTTTACTACAACTACTAATACTACTTCAAATAATAATAATTTTGACATGTAAAATGTTTAGAGAGAAATTAAATGTTAGAAAAATGTTAGAAAGAATTTAATAGTTACATTTACGAGGTCTGTCCATAAAGTATAGGTCCTTTTTATTTTTTTCAAAAACTATATGGATTTCATTCATATGTTTTTACGTCAGACATGCTTGAACCCTCGTGCGCATGCGTGAGTTTTTCCACGCCTGTCGGTGACGTCATTCGCCTGTGAGCACTCCTTGTGGGAGGAGTCGTCCAGCCCCTCGTCGGAATTCCTTTGTCTGAGAAGTTGCTGAGAGACTGGCACTTTGTTTGATCTAAATTTTTTCTAAACCTGTGAGACACATCGAAGTGGACATGGTTCGAAAAATTAAGCTGGTTTTCAGTGAAAATTTTAACAGCTGATGAGAGATTTTGAGGTGATTCTGTCGCTTTAAGGACTTTTCACGGTGCGAGACTTCGCGCAGCGCTCTCAGGCGGCGTCATCAGCCTGTTTCAAGCTTAAAACCTCCACATTTCAGGCTCTATTGATCCAGGACGTCGTGAGAGAACAGAGACGTTTCAGAAGAAGTCGGTTTCAGCATTTTATCCGGATATTCCACTGTTAAAGGAGATTTTTTTTAATGAAAGACGTGCGGACGGGTCCGCGCGTCGGGACACAGCCGACGCGGCGCGGCAGCACAGGAAAAACACCTCCGTGTTGATAACCATTTGTTAAAATCCAGTTGGCTTTTGATGGCTTTCAGTGGAGTGAGTATATGAGAAATTGTTTATCAGCTGGAGATGTTCCAACTTGTCCTTAAGGCTTCCAGCAGAGGTGTTTTTCCTGTGACAGAGCGTCGCGGCGGCTGCGAGCCGACGCTGCAATCCGCCCGCACGTCTTTCATTAAAAAAATCTCCTTTAACAGTGGAATATCCGGATAAAACGCTGAAACCGACTTCTTCTGAAACTTCTCTGTTCTCTCACGACGTCCTGGATCAATAGAGCCTGAAATGTGGAGGTTTTAAGCTTGAAACAGGCTGATGACGCTGCCTGAGAGCGCTGCACGAAGTCTCGCACCGTGAAAAGTCCTTAAAGCGACAGTATCACCTCAAAATCTCTCATCAGCCGTTAAAAGTTTCACTGAAAACCAGCTTAACTTTTCGAACCATGTCCACTTCGATGTGTCTCACAGGTTTAGAAAAAATTTTGATCAAACAAAGCGCCAGTCTCTCAGCAACTTCTCAGACAAAGGAATTCCGACGAGGGGCTGGACGACTCCTCCCACAAGGAGTGCTCACAGGCGAATTACGTCACCGACAGGCGTGGAAAAACTCACGCATGCGCATGAGGGTTCAAGCATGTCTGACGTAAAAACATATGAATGAAATCCATATAGTTTTTGAAAAAAATAAAAAGGACCTATACTTTACGGACAGCCCTCGTACTTTATGGACAGCCCTCGTATAAACAATGTAGATTAGAAATTGCAAGTTTTACTGTTACAGTGCTGTCAACAGTTAAATATGACGTCAAGAAAGAGATCTTTATTTTACTTTTTATAAAACAAGTATTTATTTTCATTGAAGTCAAGAAAGGGTGACTGTAAAGTGAGATTTGGCAAAACAGGTATCATTGTCATGTTGAGGTGGCAGAGGGTTGTTGTCGGCAGCTGGGGAAAGTAACTATAAAAGTAACTAATAATCTAACTTAGTTACTTTTACAATTGAGTAATCAGTAAAGTAACTAAGTTACTTTTTCAAGGAGTAATCAGTAATCAGTAATTGGATTACTTTTTCAAAGTAACTGTGGCAACACTGGCGCTAATTGGTCAAATTGATGCTGATGTCTCAATGGACCAAGAACTTTCACTCATTTCAGTCTTATCAGAGTTTAAAAGTAGGAAGTTTCTAGACATCCAACTTCTCACTGATGCAGGCAATCTTCTAAGGATTTTATGTGGATGAGATGACCTGCAGTTATCGGCATGTATAACTGAGTATCATCAGCATAGCAGTGAAAGGTAATCCCAAAATGCCGCAATATGTGCCCAAGGGGTGCTTTATAAATGGAGAAAAGCAGAGGGCCTAAGACAGACCCCCGTGGAACCCAAAATTTCATGTCACTAAGGTTAGAGGTAGTGTTACTGTACAAAACACAGTGAGAACGACTGGTCAGGTATGACGTCAACCATGCAAGGGCACTCCCAGTAATCCCAAAATGATTTTCCAGCCTATCAAGTAGAATATGATGATCCACTGTATCAAATGCAGCACTGAGATCTAACAGCAGCAGAACTATAGTGGTGACCGAATCTATTTCAAGCAGAAGATCATTCACCACTTTAGTGAGAGCCGTCTCTGTGGAATGATATTTTCTAAAAGCAGACTGCAGTGGCTCAAAGAGATTATTCTCAGTAAGATAGTCTACGAGCTGCCGTGACACCACTTTTTCCAGAATTTTAGAGCAAGATGATAGATTTGATATCAGCTGATAGTTTTTCAATACACTAGGGTCAAGATTAGGTTTCTTAAGTAATGGTTTAATCACTGCAGATTTGAAACATTTAGGAACAGATCCAGAAGTTAAAGAAAGATTAATAATTTCCAGCACAGTCGGCCCAAGAGTGGGCCACAGGTCCTTAAACAGTTTTGTTGGTATAGGATCAAATAAACAGGTTGTGCTTTTTGCTGACATTATGGGTTTTGTCAGCATGCCTAGTGAGATACTTTCAAATTCTGTAAATCTTGGTAATACCTCAGTAATGGCGCCCACCTCAATAACAGGGTGTAGTGGCTGGGTTAAGGCATGCCGGGATATGTTTAACCTAATGTCTTCTATTTTCTTCTCAAAGTAATCCAGAAAATCCTGTGCTGTAAAAGGAGAGCGAACGACAGGTGGTTGTCCATGAATAAGTGTGTCAAACAAGAACTTTGAGTTATGCTTGTTTTTGTTGATCAAATCAGAGTAACAGTGCATGCTTATCATCTAATGCTGCATTTACATATAACGACAACAAGTCACAAATGCCACGAAGTACACATTCTTGGGTGCTGATCACGAATGTGATGATTTGGGGCAGAGGCGTCAGATGTCTTCAGGAACTGGTGCAACCTGTCATCACGTGTTATGATTAATAGCACGTGTTGCTGGAGAATTATCAGGAACAATTATGCACGGTCAAGAATAATGCTCCACGTTGTTGCGCGCTATCGTGCGTAACAGCTCATTAAGTTAAGTTCTGTCACGTTGTGAATGAGGCGAATTGTCTCCACACACACCCATATTCATCCATCAGCTGCTGAACAATTCAGATCACTCCAGTTTGCACCTCAAAATCCACAGCAGAAGAACTTTGTGACTGCATGCTTAGTTGGGCTCTGTGCCATGGAGTAGAGCAGAGAGGGGGAGGACACGGACAGAGCCAAATGTGTAGCTCTACGCGACTCTCATCTCGCTTGTTTTCCCAAACATCAGGCACATGTAACAGGTGAAACACCTGCAGGAGCGCACTGAGGAGCACCGGAACGAGACTTTTAGCTGACTTGGCATCACTGTCCTCCTTCAGCATTCTGCAACAATGAAACTGAATGCGGTGCAGCAGGGTTTAATTGTGCGCACATCAGAGAAGAACGCTGTCATGCTCTATTAAGGATCACCACTAATCAAGATGGATCAACATGCTCAGTTGTGGCCTCCACGACATGAGGTGAAATGAGGGTGGTGCGTGACATTCGTGGAAGATTTTTTGACAGCCAAAAACATGCTCCACTAAAATCCAGAATATAACGCACCAACACACACTATTAAGAAACCTATTCAGATGCATTAAGTCACGTTAAGAATGTCAGGAATGTGCCAAGAGTGATGCAAATATGACATTCATCATGTGTCCTGCCTATGTGTAAAAGCAGCATTAGATAGCATCACGCCACGCAAGGTGGAATACTACTAATTTTAAACTACACCATTTCTGTTCTAGACCTCTAGCCTTATGCTTGAGGTCACGCAGGTAATCATTGAACCAAGGTGACTGTGTTTTGGGGGAGCGCAGTTTTAACAAAGGTGGCGCAATCATGTCGAGTGTAGTTTTGAGCGCTGAGTTTAAACTATCCACAAGACTGTCTACTGATTGGGTATTTGCCAAATGTGAAGCTAAGACATCAGGCAGTCTAGCTTCGAGTTCAGTCTTAGTTGAAGAGTTGATGCATCGCCGTAGTGATATATAAGGTCAAAATCCCTCCCAAAAAACAACAAAACCCTTCCAACCCCCCCAACAAACCCTCCCCCCAAAAAACCACAACAAAAACCCTCCCAAAAAACAACAAAAACCCTCCCAAAAACAAACCCTCCCCAAAAAACTCCAACAAAAACCCTCCCAAAAATAACAAAACTCTCCCCCCAAAAACCCTCCCAAAAACAACGAAACCTGCCCCCCAAAAAACCCCAAAACAACAAAACCCTTAAAAAAAACCCCCAACAAAAACCATCCCAAAAAGCAACAAAACCCTCCCAAAACAATGAAACTCTCCCGCAAAAAACCCCAACAAAACCCCCAACAAAAACCCTCCTAAAACAACAAAACTGTCCCAAAAAACAACAAAACACTGCCAAAAACCCCAACAAAACCCCTCCCAAAAACCAATGAAACCTTCCCAAAAAAAAAAACACGGAACAAACGACTGTTCAGGTTTAGATCACAGAGGCCTTTCCTCCCAATCATGCTTCTCCTGGTGTCTCTGTCATTTTCCACGTGTGCATGGAAGTCTCCCAGCAGAACAATGGAGGCAAGGCCCACCAGATGTAACTCGTAGTGCTTCACCTCCCTCACAAGCTCCAGCTCCTTCCCCCACAGCGAGGTGACTTTCCACACCCCCAGAGTTGGCCCTTGCCACCCAGGTCTGGTCCTTCAAGACCCTCGACTGTCACTGCCACCCATGGAACAGTGCACCTGACCCCAGTGGTTCCCCCTGTGGGTGGAGAGCCCACAGCGTGGCAATGAAAAGGGTTAAGGAGATGGAAGGTCCATGTTGCCTTTTTGGGCTGTGCCCGGCCACCAGGCACTCGCTGATGAGCCCTCCATCCAGGTCTGGCTAAAGACGGTGGCCCCGGACTTTGTCTGGGCCGGGTCACGTTTCCTCTTCCTTGTTTTTCCATGGAATTCTTAGTCTGACCCCTTGCCTGAGACCAATTTGCCATGGGAGACCCTACCAGGTGCACAAAGGCTCCAGACAACAGCTCTCAGGTTCATAGTGGCACAAACCTCTCCACCACGGTAAGGCAATGGTTCCTGGAGAGGAACTAAACTATAATTTAATTTAAACTGAATTAAAAACAAAACTATTTAGTTTTAAAAACTTAGACAGAATAGAATAGAAGCTTTACTTGTCATTGCACACATACATTGAGATTAGGGGATAATCTAGTTTACACAGTCAAAGATAAAGTCAAAACTAAATTATAATCTAGTTTACACTGAGTTCAAAGCTCAACTAGAATCCAGTTTAAACAGAATTAAGAACTAAACTAGAATCTGGTTTAAACCAAATTAAAAACTAAACTAGAATCTGTCTTAAACCTAATTTCAGTCTGTGATCTTTACATAAAACCCGTAAAAATCAGATGCTGGAAAAACTTTAGACGTATTTAACAAGATGTTGTGTGGGCCGCTGAAGAGGAGGTACTGCTGGCCCACCACCATCAGAGGGCGCCCTGCCTGGAGTGCGGGCTCCAGGCACCAGAGGGCGCCGCCGCCTCACGTGAGCAGCTACGGTGACAGCTGTCACCCATCACCTGAGACAGCTGACGGCAATCATCTGTGGGGTATATCAGCAGGACGGCACCTCCACCTCATTGCCGAGATATCGTTTCTACCAGAGAGGTAACGTATCGAAGCTACGGAGTGTATCTTTTTGGATTTGTGCTTAGTTTGTGGATTACTGTTCCAACGAGAGGTGGAGGTAACTTCCCTGCTGTTCGGAGTCCTGGGTGCAAACGCGCCCCCATCTAACTGTCCTTTGTTCCTCGCCAGCAGTACCAGGTCCGACACGCGGAGGCAGTGGCCACCTGGGAGTTCGGGACTTGGTGGCTCCAGTATTCCCGGGGTCCTGTGGCGGAGGAAGCCGTGTGGTTCCGGTCTTACCTTGGAGAGGCGTCTCCTATCTTCGAGCCTGCCCACACGACACTTTTGTGAATTGACTGTTGTCCATTGCTGTGATTGGTTGTATTCGTTGTGCACATTCACAACAGTAAAGCTTGTTATTTTGACTTACTCCATTGTCCGTTCATTTGCGCCCCCTGTTGTGGGTCCGTGTTCCTACACTTTCCCAACACAAGATACAGCTTTTTTAAAACAAAAAATAAGTAATGAATCATTCGTTAAAACATGAAAACAATGTTTCTGTTTATGAAATATTCCAGAAAATTACTGCCACAAACCTGATGGGGGTGTCTGCGGTTGGTGGCGAGTATGCTGTGACCAAAGAGGTTATAAATGAGACCTCAATGAGTTCTCATTTATAACCTCTTTGGCTGTGGCCGAAAACAGCTGAAAATAATAATAACAATAATAATAAATACCTTCCTCATTGGGAAATTCCCCTTGTAATATAAATTAACATAAGTTTATGGCACTCAATTCATGTGATTCTCGAGGATTCACAGCCCTGGTTCTTCTTTCCTGAAATTGTTGGCCATCAGTAAAGCCCCTTTCATACCAGCGCAAATGTAGAGTTGCGCATTGTGGCATACCTATTATGTTGAGTTATGCAGCTCTACGCAACTCAGTGCCGAGTTTTTGCTCCCTAACGCAGCAGTAAGTGGAAGAAATTAAACATGTTTAATTTTTTCTGCGTAGCACTCTGGATGATTAAAGTGTGATGTTTTAAGCAAGTTTGCGCTTCTGCATTTAAGTCTGCACTCCACTGAGCTACTGCATGCAAATCTACACAGCTGTACAGTACACTGTAGAAACTGAGTCGGTGGCTCTGAACGTTGCATGGTAGAAGCAGAAGCTGGTTTGTGAGCACTCCTCATTGCCGACACAATCATTGATGACTGTGTATTTAAGTTCACAGCAGGGAAGCTTTTGTTGTAGCTGCTGAGGGCTGACACGTTGATCTCTCAGAGCAAACTGCACCTCGGTTTGTGCAAACCAGTTTACAAAAGCATGACTTCAAGTGTGAAAAGGTTTCAGATTTGCATGTGAGCAGGTTTGATGCATGCAGCACTTGTGATCCAACGTGCGCGAGTCTGTGATAAATGATCCACACAACCCAGCGCATGTGCATGAGCCAGCAGGGATGCATCTGTTAAAATACACAATGGAAAACGTGGTTACATTCTTTCAATTCATGAAATGGATTTCTTTTGAAATCTAGACAACACAACAGCAGGTCTCGGAAAAAAAACAGCAGACAGAGACACAACGTGTGCTCTCTCTCTCCCTCTCTCTCCATATGCAGGAAAAATGAAGAGTATGCACACATTTCAGGCATACTCTAAACGCAACAAAACGCTACTCTATGTTTGCACCAGTGTGAAAGGGGCTTAAGACAAATAAAACAAAATATACAAAAACATCAGTGGTGGGCACAGCTAACTAAAAATTTAGCTTTGATAATTGGTAATCAGCTAACTGAAAAGTTATCTTTTATAACACTAAACCGATAAACTGCTTAAAAACTTGTTGGCAGCTACAGCTAACCAATAACTTTCAATTTTGTCTCCCATATGCTCTCAGCTACTAACAAACTGATTTTGAGTTTAAACACTGCCAAAGCTTCTTACAGAATCAAAGGCGATCACAAACCCAAACAGCCAATGAGCCAGCACTTCTATCTTTGTGCGCTCTGCCCCCTGCTGTAGGGAAGCATCATTTACCTTGACAGGATACAGTGGTCCAGCCATGAGGCAGAGGTCTTGAAATGGAAAGCAGGCTTGACTTATGGTTTTGTTTTATAAATCAAATTATTCCAGATAGTATAACTACATTAATGTAAACTCTTAAAATGTACAAAGTGATATATATATAACACATATCTGTTAATTTTAAAATAATGCACTTATTCTGAAGATTTGAACATTAACACACACACACACACAGATGCCCAAAGGGATTATGGGTAAACTTAGTCTCTGCTCATACTGATTGGTTGATTCATTCATTCTATGTAAAAACCAACACAAGTGAATCAATGTAACATGTGTTGGTGTTTACAAATAAATGTGCTTTTGTAAAATATGTCATTTTATAGTCATCGCCTTTTGAATGCTTGAATAACAATGTCAGTCGCACAAAGAAATTAAATAATAGTGAAAGCATGTTCATTGCACTCAGAATGTTGGTATTTTGGTCATTGAACTTTGTGGCGTGGTGTCATAATAACACATCAATCAGTCACAATGGATCAATCAGTCATTCTGTGAGGTGTCATAACATCCGATCGGTTAGCTCCATGTGGTGTCACAACGGATCAATAAGTCACTCTGTGAGGTGTCATAACAACAGATCTGTTAGGCCTGGTTCACATGGCAAGATAATTAGGCCCGATCTTCCCCTTCCGACAATCTTAAGGTCGCCCCGACAATCGTGATGATGCTAAATATAATCTTATCAGATAGTCCTGTTAAGAGCTCTCTGATCTGCTCGAAAGGACGTGAGGAGCTAAATGTGACGTGCAGCCAATCAGAAAGCGAGGTGTCTGGCCAAGTTACTAGCTATGTAAACAAACAAACAAACAAACAAACAAACAAACGTGTTAGCTAGGGATGTCCCAAGCCGATCACGTGATCAGAAATCAGGCCCGATCACATGGTTTCAGACTTGATCAAAATTGGATGTTGCATCCCGATTAGGAATCTGATATAGATTTTATCCTCATTATTTTGATCAGCGCTATTTCAAGGTCATTATTGCAGATTCATGGGCCTTTCACATGTCGGAAGCGTCAGAGGCATCAAAAATTGGTCTAAAAACCATTATTTTCAATGAGACGCATTACTTTTTAGAGACGTCAGAAGCGTCACGTCAAAAGCCGAGCTAAAGCGACGCTTCTAACGGGAGAGCGCATTGCCGCTTGTCAGCAGTCTGATGCGTTCAAAGTTCAACCCAATCCAACTTTTGCTGCTCTGAACAGTGACGTAGCTTTGCGCTGTCCAATAGGAAAGACGCGTCGGGCCAAAACACAGAAGACTAGTGGCAGAAACCACTGATCTGTACAAAACAGAAATGTGTCATATAAAGTAAGAATTACAAAACAAAAAGAAGAAAGAAAAGGCAAGGACATCTAAAAAGGAAGCAAAATCAAGATATATCCCCACAGATCTTTCTAGTTATTATGTTGGAGCGGCAAGATGAACTGCACATACAAGTGACAAGTTCCGAAGTTCTGGCCCGGCTCGGTTCAGTCCAACGTGCTGGTTCCAAATGGTTTCCACTAACACCCCCCTCCTCCGAATGGTTTGTGCCGACACCCCCCACTCAGCCCGTGCATTAGTCTCACCTGCTTTTCAGCCACCTGCACACGCCCAGCTGATGACGTATGATCACGTCACAGGTCAGATTGTCCTAAGCATGGAAATAAAGACCTGGAATGGACGTGTGCGCCTCAATCTATTAGCATCACTCAGGACAGGAAGGCGCCATTACTAAGGGTTGAGATGTGCAGATCATCAATAATAATTCTTAACGGTTTTTAATAAATGTAGGCTTGTTTGAAAGCCCTTTGAAAGCTCTTTCCAGTGAACCCATGCATGTGTGGATGAAAAAAACAACTTATATGTAAAATGCGGAAATTTGGGGAAATTATGACAAACTGTGCTGCTTTTCTCTCTCTATTGTCACTATTTGTTAACAGATTTTAATAAAAGTAGGCTTGTTTTAAAGCCCTTTAATTGATCTTTCTAATGAACCCATACATGTCTAGGTAGAAAAAAATGTTTTATGTAAAGTGTGGAAATTTGTGGAAAATATTCCATTCTGTTCATTTACTGTAATTTTTTTTTCCTGTCATCATAATTCTCTATGGATTTTTATAAATGAAACCTTGTAAGTTGTATTCAAGCTGATTAAAAGCTCGGATAAAAAAAAAAATCCTTATGTATTAAATATAAATCTGAAGTCTTGACATTGTGCTCATTTATCTTGCTGCTTTTTCCACTGTAATATTACTGCTAGTCTTTTAATGACAACAACATATATATGATTTTTACTAACATTTTATTCCAAGTAGATATAAAGCCATTCAGAATTGATGACTTTTGTCCCTCAGTCAGGGTAAAAAGTACCTCCTCCATCCCCTCCAACCACACTGTTCAAATTTAAATGCCGCCTGTCATCACCATGTACATATCATATTAAACAATACTGCAAGTATATAGACATAAATATATTTAAAAAATTTTGTTTCCGTATCTCTCTGCATGTGAACGTAGCTTAATGAAAAGAACTTATGGCGTTGAGTTATAGTCTCAGTTTATCGATATTAAATTGCGACATAAGGACTTTAAAATAGACATTTGTTTTACATAATTACATTAAAGCTCTTGTACAGTTCATTTTAGTATTGGAGAATTTGTTTTTCTAGTTGGTGCAGTTGATGGTGAAGCTGCCTTTTTTCCCTCATTTCTCTTCTGTTTAACAGGTACCTTAACTGGCTCAAGGTCTCTCTCCACCCTCAGTAATGGCCGCCGTGGAGCTAGTCACGTGACGTCCATTCCAGTCTCTATTTCCACGGTCCTAAGTTCTTTGAAACAAACCAAAGTCAACAGCGCCCCCAACAGTCCAGGTGGCGAAATGCAAAGAATAAAAATCTGCTGCTGGACTTACAGCTGGATGAAACATTTTAAAACTCTTTCATTAACAAAAAGAAAGAAAACAACATTTACAAAAAGTATAAATTCAACATTATTTACAAACAAATAAAAAATAAAACCCAATCTAATTTGCGTAAAAAATAGACCAAAAACAAAACCCTTAAAGTAACAAATGATCAACTTTAACCATTAATTTCTACGTGAACGTTTCTTTTGGTTTGGTTTTAGAAATTAACGGTTGGTTTTACTCGGTGATGTCTGTTAACTAGATCCTGATGGTTTTATTTTTATTTATTTTTTTCACAACTTTATGAAATCGTTGGTTTTACTGACCTGAGCACCTCCATGGCCTGATGACGTCACTGGAGCAAACAGCTGCTGTTGTGCTGTTGCTGGAACACTGGGGGGCGCCAGTGGCCTGCAGACGTGATAAGCTGGGTGGGAAAGATGACGATGTGCTCTTCATCATCTTCCTGAAACAGTAAAAGTCAGTCAGTTGTTTTCGTTCGGGGTGCCGCCGGATGCCCTTGCTGACACAACTCCACACTGCATGGAGAAATGTGTGGAACACTGTCAGAAACCAGTTATCACCATGGTAACATTCTTCCACGGGCTCACAACCGAACCCATGTCTAAAACGAAGCTCACGTGTCAGTTTTGAGATTTCACCCTGATGAAAAGAGCCCTTGCTAAATGTGCCAAACCTCAACACAATCACTGTAGAGACTTTAAACATGTGATGATGTTCTGGAGAAGGTAACAATCTGACTCCAAACATCAAATATGTCCTTTACATTGGAGGGAAATAAATCGGACTAAATCATCCTGAAACACTATTAAGTCAAATTGATTCATTTAATTTTAATTTCTACAGTCTTTTTGTTTGCTCATGTTTGTTTGATATTATTTAATGTTTTCCATATATTTTAAAACAGTATTGTCGTGTCTTACCATTAGGACCATAGGGGTCAAAGGTCAAAACTGACACCTGCGCTTCTTTTTAAACTTTGGTTCTGTTATGAGACCATAGAAAGAATGTTACCATGGTGATAAGTGGCTTCTGACAAAGTGATCTATTTACATCTCAGAAACTTGCAGCTTACAAATAACTGATTTTTATCTTGGAAAAGCTAAACCACATAACCAGAAGCATAACCACCACATCTGCAAACACATGCATGGACTGAATACCGTGCACTGTCTCTATTATTTTGCTTGGGATGTGGATCTCGTAAAAGAGGAAAAACAAATTGAAAAAAAATGTCATCTGTTGCTCTTTCTATGACAAACAACAGCTGTAACCATGGCAACAAGATGTCCACTGCAACAGTTTAGAAAAAATGATAAATAGAAACATCGTTTCCTGGCAACAGGAGAGTGGATGAACATCACAGTGCCAAACCTCACCCATGGTGATGACGACATCACAACCTCAGCGACGATGAAGATACAGGCGACAGTGATGACATCACAGACTCGATGATGATGAAGATACAGGCGACAGTGACATCACAAACTCAATGACGATGAAGATACAGGCGACAGTGACAACACAAAATCAATGACGATGAAGATACAGGCGACAGTGACATCACAAAGTCAATGACGATGACGATACAGGTGACAGTGACGACATCACAGACTCGATGACTATGAAGATACAGGCGACAGTGACATCACAAAGTCAATGATGAAGATACAGGCGACAGTGACATCACAAAGTCGATGACAATGAAGATACAGGCAACAGTGATGACATCACAGACTCGATGACAATGAAGATACAGGTGACAGTGACATCACAAAGTCAATGATGAAGATACAGGCGACAGTGACAACACAAACTCAATGACGATGAAGATACAGGCGACAGTGACATCACAAACTCAGCGATGATGAAGATATAGGCGACAGTGACAACACAAACTCAATGACGATGAAGATACAGGCGACAGTGACAACACAAACTCAATGACGGTGAAGATACAGGCGACAGTGACAACACAAACTCAATGACGGTGAAGATACAGGCGACAGTGACATCACAAAGTCGATGACAATGAAGATACAGGCAACAGTGATGACATCACAGACTCGATGACAATGAAGATACAGGTGACAGTGACATCACAAAGTCAATGATGAAGATACAGGCGACAGTGACAACACAAACTCAATGACGATGAAGATACAGGCGACAGTGACATCACAAACTCAATGACGGTGAAGATACAGGCGACAGTGATGACATCACAGACTCGGCGATGATGAAGATACAGGTGACAGTGACAACACAAACTCAATGACTATGAAGATACAGGCGACAGCGACAACACAAACTCAATGACTATGAAGATACAGGCGACAGTGACATCACAAACTCAGCGATGATGAAGATATAGGCGACAGTGACAACACAAACTCAATGACGATGAAGATACAGGCGACAGTGACATCACAAACTCAATGACGGTGAAGATACAGGCGACAGTGACAACACAAACTCAATGACGGTGAAGATACAGGCGACAGTGACATCACAAAGTCGATGACAATGAAGATACAGGCAACAGTGATGACATCACAGACTCGATGACAATGAAGATACAGATGACAGTGACATCACAAAGTCAATGATGAAGATACAGGCGACAGTGACAACACAAACTCAATGACGATGAAGATACAGGCGACAGTGACATCACAAACTCAATGACGGTGAAGATACAGGCGACAGTGATGACATCACAGACTCGGCGATGATGAAGATACAGGTGACAGTGACAACACAAACTCAATGACTATGAAGATACAGGCGACAGTGACATCACAAACTCAATGACGGTGAAGATACAGGCGACAGTGACAAGATACAGGCGACAGCGACAACACAAACTCAATGACTATGAAGATACAGGCGACAGCGACAACACAAACTCAATGACTATGAAGATACAGGCGACAGTGACATCACAAACTGAATGACGGTGAAGATACAGGCGACAGTGACATCACAAACTCAATGACGGTGAAGATACAGGCGACAGTGACAACACAAACTCAATGTTGATGAAGATACAGGTGACAGTGACATCACAAACTCAATGTTGATGAAGATACAGGCGACAGTGACAACACAAACTCAATGTTGATGAAGATACAGGCGACAGTGACAACACAAACTCAATGTTGATGAAGATACAGGCGACAGTGACAACACAAACTCAATGACTATGAAGATACAGGCGACAGTAACATCACAAACTCAATGACGGTGAAGATACAGGCGACAGTGACAACACAAACTCAATGATGATGAAGATACAGGCGACAGTGACATCACAAACTCAGCAATGATGAAGATACAGGCGACAGTGACAACACAAACTCAATGATGAAGATACAGGCGACAGTGACAACACAAACTCAGCGATGATGAAGATACAGGCGACAGTGACAACACAAACTCAATGATGAAGATACAGGTGACAGTGACAACACAAAATCAATGACGATGAAGATACAGGCGAGAGTGACGACATCACAAACTCAGTGATGATGAAGATACAGGCGACAGTGATGACATCACAGACTCGGCGATGATGAAGATACAGGCAACAGTGACATCACAAAGTCAGTGATGATGAAGATACAGGTGACAGTGACATCACAAAGTCAGTGACGATGAAGATACAGGCGACAGTGATGACATCTCAAACAATGACGATGAAGATACAGGCGACAGTGACATCACAAAGTCAATGACGATGAAGATACATGTGACAGTGACGACATCACAGACTTGGCGATGAAGATACAAGTGACAGTTCTGACATCTCAAACAATGATGATGAAGATACAGGCAACAGTGACAACACAAACTCAATGACGATGAAGATACAGGCGACAGTGACATCACAAACTCAATGACGATGAAGATACAGGCAACAGTGATGACATCACAGACTTGGCAATGAAGATACAGGCGACAGTGACAACACAAACTCAATGACGATGGAGATACAGGCAACAGTGACATCACAAACTCAATGTTGATGAACATACAGGCGACAGTAACAACACAAACTTGGCAATGATGAATATACAGGCGACAGTGACAACACAAACTCAATGACCATGAAGATACAGGTGACAGTGACAACACAAACTCAATGACGATGAAGATACAGGCGACAGTGACAACACAAATTCAATGACGGTGAAGATACAGGCGACAGTGACAACACAAATTCAATGACGGTGAAGATACAGGCGACAGTGACAACACAAACTCAATGACGATGAAGATACAGGCGACAAAGACAACACAAACTCAGTGAGGGTGAAGATCACAAAGTCAATGACGATGAGGTTACAGGCGACAGTGACGACATCACAAACTCGGCGATGATGAAGATACAGATGACAGTGACAACACAAACTCAATGACGGTGAAGATACAGGCGACAGTGACAACACAAACTCAATGACAGTGAAGATACAGGCGACAGTGACAACACAAACTCAATGACGATGAAGATACAGGTGACAGTGACGACATCACAGACTCGCGATGAAGATACAGGCGACAGTGACATCACAAACTCAATGACAGTGAAGATACAGGCGACAAAGACAACACAAACTCAATGAGGGTGAAGATACAGGCGACAGTGACAACACAAACTCAATGACGGTGAAGATCACAAACTCAATGACGATGAAGATACAGGCAACAGTGACATCACAAACTCAATGACAGTGAAGATACAGGCGACAAAGACAACACAAACTCAATGATGATGAAGATACTGGTGACAGTGACGACATCACAGACTTGCGATGAAGATACAGACGACAGTGACAACACAAAGTCAATGACGGTGAAGATACAGGCGACAGTGACGACATCTCAAACAGTGACGATGAAGATACAGGTGACAGTGACATCACAAAGTCAATGACGATGAAGATACATGTGACAGTGACGACATCACAGACTCGGCGATGAAGATACAAGTGACAGTTCTGACATCTCAAACAATGATGATGAAGATACAGGCGACAGTGACAACACAAACTCAATGACGAAGATACAGGCGACAGTGACATCACAAACTCAATGACGATGAAGATACAGGCGACAGTGATGACATCACAGACTCGGCGATGAAGATACAGGCAACAGTGACAATACAAACTTGGCAACGATAAATATACAGGCGACAGTGACAACACAAACTCAATGACGATGGAGATACAGGCAACACTGACATCACAAACTCAATGTTGATGAAGATACAGGCGACAGTGATGACATCACAGACTCGCGATGAAGATACAGACGACAGTGACAACACAAACTCAATGATGGTGAAGATACAGGCGACAGTGACATCACAAACTCAATGACAGTGAAGATACAGG
Organism: Thalassophryne amazonica; assembly: GCF_902500255.1. Classification (NCBI taxonomy): domain Eukaryota; kingdom Metazoa; phylum Chordata; class Actinopteri; order Batrachoidiformes; family Batrachoididae; genus Thalassophryne; species Thalassophryne amazonica. Next base: position 35,695,759 of record NC_047125.1, on the reverse strand, counting down.
CGACAAAGACAACACAAACTCAATGAGGGTGAAGATACAGGCGACAGTGACATCACAAACTCAATGACAGTGAAGATACAGGCGACAAAGACAACACAAACTCAATGATGATGAAGATACAGGCGACAGTGACATCACAAACTCAATGACGATGAAGATACAGGCGACAGTGATGACATCACAGACTCGGCGATGAAGATACAGGCGACAGTGACGACATCTCAAACAATGACGATGAAGATACAGGTGACAGTGACATCACAAAGTCAATGACGATGAAGATACATGTGACAGTGACAACATCACAGACTCGGCGATGAAGATACAAGTGACAGTTCTGACATCTCAAACAATGATGATGAAGATACAGGCGACAGTGACAACACAAACTCAATGATGATGAAGATACAGGCGACAGTGACATCACAAACTCAATGACGATGAAGATACATGTGACAGTGACGACATCACAGACTCGGCGATGAAGATACAAGTGACAGTTCTGACATCTCAAACAATGATGATGAAGATACAGGCGACAGTGATGACATCACAGACTCGCGATGAAGATACAGACGACAGTGACAACACAAACTCAATGACGGTGAAGATACAGGCGATAGTGACATCACAAACTCAATGAGGGTGAAGATACAGGCGACAATGACAACACAAACTCAATGACGGTGAAGATCACAAACTCAATGACGATGAAGATACAGGCAACAGTGACATCACAAACTCAATGAGGGTGAAGATACAGGCGACAATGACAACACAAACTCAATGACGGTGAAGATCACAAACTCAATGACGGTGAAGATACAGGCGACAGTGACATCACAAACTCAATGAGGGTGAAGATACAGGCGACAATGACAACACAAACTCAATGACGGTGAAGATCACAAACTCAATGACGATGAAGATACAGGCAACAGTGACATCACAAACTCAATGACAGTGAAGATACAGGCGACAAAGACAACACAAACTCAATGATGATGAAGATACAGGTGACAGTGACGACATCACAGACTCGCGATGAAGATACAGACGACAGTGACAACACAAACTCAATGAGGGTGAAGATACAGGCGACAGTGACGACATCTTAAACAATGACGATGAAGATACAGATGACAGTGACATCACAAAGTCAATGACGATGAAGATACATGTGACAGTGACGACATCACAGACTCGGCGATGAAGATACAAGTGACAGTTCTGACATCTCAAACAATGATGATGAAGATACAGGCGACAGTGACAACACAAACTCAATGACGATGAAGATACAGGCGACAGTGACATCACAAACTCAATGACGATGAAGATACAGGCGACAGTGATGACATCACAGACTCGGCGATGAAGATACAGGCGACAGTGACATCACAAACTCAATGACGATGAAGATACAGGCGACAGTGATGACATCACAGACTCGGCGATGAAGATACAGGCGACAGTGACAACACAAACTTGGCAACGATGAATATACAGGCGACAGTGATCAATCAATCAATCAACTTTTTTCTTATATAGCGCCAAATCACAACAAACAGTTGCCCCAAGGCGCTCCATATTGTAAGGCAAGGCCATACAATAATTATGAAAAACCCCAACGGTCAAAACGACCCCATATGAGCAAGCACTTGGCCACAGTGGGAAGGAAAAACTCCCTTTTAACAGGAAGAAACCTCCAGCAGAACCAGGCTCAGGGAGGGGCAGTCTTCTGCTGAGACTGGTTGGGGCTGAGGGAAAGAACCAGGAAAAAGACATGCCGAGAAGGGGGGCAGAGATCGATCACTAATGATTAAATGCAGAGTGATGCATACGGAGCAAAAAGAGAAAGAAACAGTGCATCATGGGAACCCCCCCACAGTCTACGTCTAAAGCAACATAACCAAGGGATGGTCCAGGGTCACCCGATCCAGCCCTAACTATAAGCCTTAGCGAAAAGGAAAGTTTTAAGCCTAATCTTAAAGTAGAGAGGGTGTCTGTCTCCCTGATCTGAATTGGGAGCTGGTTCCACAGGAGAGGAGCCTGAAAGCTGAAGGCTCTGCCTCCCATTCTACTCTTACAAACCCTAGGAACCACAAGTAAGCCCGCAGTCTGAGAGCGAAGCGCTCTAATGGGGTAATATGGTACTACGAGGTCCCTAAGATAAGATGGGACCTGATTATTCAAAACCTTATAAGTAAAAAGAAGAATTTTAAATTCTATTCTAGAATTAACAGGAAGCCAATGAAGAGAGGCCAACACGGGTGAGATATGCTCTCTCCTGCTAGTCCCCGTCAGTACTCTAGCTGCAGCATTCTGAACCAACTGAAGGCTTTTTAGGGAACTTTTAGGACAACCTGATAATAATGAATTACAATAGTCCAGCCTAGAGGAAATAAATGCATGAATTAGTTTTTCAGCATCACTCTGAGACAAGACCTTTCTGATTTTAGAGATATTGCGTAAATGCAAAAAGGCAGTCCTACATATTCGTTTAATATGCGCTTTGAATGACATATCCTGATCAAAAATGACTCCAAGATTTCTCACAGTATTACTAGAGATCAGGGAAATGCCATCCAGAATAACGATCTGGTTAGACACCATGCTTCTAAGATTTGTGGGGCCAAGTACAATAACTTCAGTTTTATCTGAGTTTAAAAGCAGGAAATTAGAGGTCATCCATGTCTTTATGTCTGTAAGACAATCCTGCAGTTTAGCTAATTGGTGTGTATCCTCTGGCTTCATGGATAGATAAAGCTGGGTATCATCTGCGTAACAATGAAAATTTAAGCAATACCGTCTAATAATACTGCCTAAGGGAAGCATGTATAAAGTGAATAAAATTGGTCCTAGCACAGACCCTTGTGGAACTCCATAATTAACTTTAGTCTGTGAAGAAGATTCCCCATTTACATGAACAAACTGTAATCTATTAGACAAATATGATTCAAACCACCGCAGGGCAGTGCCCTTAATACCTATGACATGCTCTAATCTCTGTAATAAAATTTTATGGTCAACAGTACAAAAGCAGCACTGAGGTCCAACAGAACAAGCACAGAGATAAGTCCACTGTCCGAAGCCATAAGAAGATCATTTGTAACCTTCACTAATGCTGTTTCTGTACTATGATGAATTCTAAAACCTGACTGAAACTCTTCAAATAGACCATTCCTCTGCAGGTGATCAGTTAGCTGTTTTACAACTACCCTCTCAAGAATCTTTGAGAGAAAAGGAAGGTTGGAGATTGGCTTATAATTAGCTAAGATAGCTGGGTCAAGTGATGGCTTTTTAAGTAATGGTTTAATTACTGCCACCTTAAAAGCCTGTGGTACATAACCAACTAACAAAGATAGATTGATCATATTTAAGATTGAAGCATTAAATAATGGTAGGACTTCCTTGAGCAGCCTGGCAGGAATGGGGTCTAATAAACATGTTGATGGTTTGGATGAAGTAACTAATGAAAATAACTCAGACAGAACAATCGGAGAGAAAGAGTCTAACCAAATACCGGCATCACTGAAAGCAGCCAAAGATAACGATACATCTTTGGGATGGTTATGAGTAATTTTTTCTCTAATAGTCAAAATTTTGTTAGCAAAGAAAGTCATGAAGTCATTACTAGTTAAAGTTAATGGAATACTCAGCTCAATAGAGCTCTGACTGTTTGTCAGCCTGGCTACAGTGCTGAAAAGAAACCTGGGGTTGTTCTTATTTTCTTCAATTAGTGATGAGTAGAAAGATGTCCTAGCTTTACGGAGGGCTTTTTTATAGAGCAACAAACTCTTTTTCCAGGCTAAGTGAAGATCTTCTAAATTAGTGAGACGCCATTTCCTCTCCAACTTACGGGTTATCTGCTTTAAGCTACGAGTTTGTGAGTTATACCACGGAGTCAGACACTTCTGATTTAAAGCTCTCTTTTTCAGAGGAGCTACAGCATCCAAAGTTGTCTTCAATGAGGATGTAAAACTATTGACGAGATACTCTATCTCCCTTACAGAGTTTAGGTAGCTACTCTGCTCTGTGTTGGTATATGACATTAGAGAACATAAAGAAGGAATCATATCCTTAAACCTAGTTACAGCGCTTTCTGAAAGACTTCTAGTGTAATGAAACTTATTCCCCACTGCAGGGTAGTCCAACAGGGTAAATGTAAATGTTATTAAAAAATGATCAGACAGAAGGGAGTTTTCAGGGAATACTGTTAAGTCTTCTATTTCCATACCATAAGTCAGAACAAGATCTAAAATATGATTAAAGTGGTGGGTGGACTCATTTACTTTTTGAGCAAAGCCGATAGAGTCTAATAATAGATTAAATGCAGTGTTGAGGCTGTCATTCTCAGCATCTGTGTGGATGTTAAAATCGACCACTATAATTATCTTATCTGAGCTAAGCACTAAGTCAGACAAAAGGTCTGAAAATTCACAGAGAAACTCACAGTAACGACCAGGTGGACGATAGATAATAACAAATAAACTGGTTTTTGGGACTTCCAATTTGGATGGACAAGACTAAGAGTCAAGCTTTCAAATGAATTAAAGCTCTGTCTAGGTTTTTGATTAATTAATAGGCTGGAATGGAAGATTGCTGCTAATCCTCTGCCCCGGCCCGTGCTACGAGCATTCTGACAGTTAGTGTGACTCGGGGGTGTTGACTCATTTAAACTAACATATTCATCCTGCTGTAACCAGGTTTCTGTTAGGCAGAATAAATCAATACGTTGATCAATTATTATATCATTTACCAACAGGGACTTAGAAGAGAGAGACCTAATGTTTAATAGACCACATTTAACTGTTTTAGTCTGTGGTGCAATTGAAGGTGCTATATTATTTTTTCTTTTGAATTTTTATGCTTAAATAGATTTTTGCTGGTTATTGGTGGTCTGGGAGCAGGCACCGTCTCTACGGGGATGGGGTAATGAGGGGATGGCAGGGGGAGAGAAGCTGCAGAGAGGTGTATAAGACCACAGCTCTGCCTCCTGGTCCCAACGCTAGACAGTCACAGTTTGGAGGATCCAAAAAAATTGGCCAGATTTCTAGAAATGAGAGCTGCTCCCTCTAAAGTGGGATGGATGCCGTCTCTCCTAACAAGACCAGGTTTTCCCCAGAAGCTTTGCCAATTATCAATGAAGCCCACCTCATTTTTTGGACACCACTCAGACAGCCAGCAATTCAAGGAGAACATGCGGCTAAACATGTCACTCCTGGTCTGGTTGGGGAGGGGCCCAGAGAAAACTACAGAGTCCGACATTGTTTTGCAAAGTTACACACCGATTTAATGTTAATTTTAGTGACCTCCGATTGGCGTAACCGAGTGTCATTGCTGCCGACGTGAATTACAATCTTACCAAATTTACGCTTAGCCTTAGCCAGCAATTTCAAATGTCCTTCGATGTCGCCTGCTCTGGCCCCCGGAAGACAATTGACAATGGTTGCTGGTGTCGCTAACTTCACATTTCTCAAAACAGAGTCGCCAATAACCAGAGTTTGATCCTCTGCGAGTGTATCGTCGAGTGGGGAAAAACGGTTAGAGATGTGAACGGGTTGACGGTGTACACGGGGCTTCTGTTTAGGGCTACGCTTCCTCCTCACAGTCACCCAGTCAGCCTGCTTTCCCGACTGCACGGGATCTGCCAGGGGGGAACTAACGGCGGCTAAGCTACCTTGGTCCGCACCGACTACAGGGGCCTGGCTAGCTGTAGAATTTTCCACGGTGCGGAGCCGAGCCTCCAATTCCCCCAGCCTGGCCTCCAAAGCTACGAATAAGCTGCACTTATTACAAGTACCGTTACTGCTAAAGGAGGCCGAGGAATAACTAAACATTTCACACCCAGAGCAGAAAAGTGCAGGAGAGACAGGAGAAGCCGCCATGCTAAATCGGCTAAGAGCTAGTAGCTGCACTAAGCTAGCGGATTCCCAAAAACACACAAAGTGAATAATGTGCAAATAATCCAGAGGTGATTCAGCAGAAGGAGTGCCCCAATCAAGGCACCAAACAGGCCATGAAGCAGCACAGGCAACGCACGACAACAGCGAACGCACGACAACGGTGCTAAAATAAAATAAAAATAAAAATAAATAAAAAATAAAAACGAAAGCGTTAGCAAGCTAGTTAGCTTGCCAACGCTAATGAAAGTTAGCTGATAAAAGTGCTCCGTCGCGATGTTTCGACCGTTAGAGGATATCATCGCCGATGAAGATACAGGCGACAGTGACATCACAAAGTCAATGACGATGAAGATACATGTGACAGTGACAACATCACAGACTCTGCGATGAAGATACAAGTGACAGTGATGACATCTCAAACAATGACGATGAAGATACAGGCGACAGTGACATCACAAAGTCAATGACGATGAAGATACATGTGACAGTGACAACATCACAGACTCTGCGATGAAGATACAAGTGACAGTTCTGACATCTCAAACAATGATGATGAAGATACAGGCGACAGTGACAACACAAACTCAATGACGATGAAGATACAGGCGACAGTGACATCACAAAGTCAATGACGATGAAGATACAGGCGACAGTGATGACATCACAGACTTGGCGATGATGAAGATACAGGTGACAGTGACATCACAAAGTCAATGATGATGAAGATACAGGTGACAGTGACATCACAAAGTCAATGATGATGAAGATACAGGCGACAGTGACATCACAAACTCAATGACGGTGAAGATACAGGCGACAGTGACATCACAAACTCAATGCTGATGAAGATACAGGCGACAGTGATGACATCACAGACTCGGCGATGATGAAGATACAGGTGACAGTGACAACACAAACTCAATGACGATGAAGATACAGGCGACAGTGACATCACAAAGTCAGTGATGATGAAGATACAGGTGACAGTGACATCACAAAGTCAGTGACGATGAAGTTACAGGCAACAGTGATGACATCACAAACTCGGCGATGATGAAGATACAGGCGACAGTGATGACATCTCAAACAATGACGATGAAGATACAGGCGACAGTGACATCACAAAGTCAATGACGATGAAGATACATGTGACAGTGACGACATCACAGACTCTGCGATGAAGATACAAGTGACAGTTCTGACATCTCAAACAATGATGATGAAGATACAGGCGACAGTGACAACACAAACTCAATGACAATGAAGATACAGGCGACAGTGACATCACAAAGTCAATGACGATGAAGATACAGGCGACAGTGACAACACAAACTTGGCAACGATAAATATACAGGCGACAGTGACATCACAAACTCAATGACGGTGAAGATACAGGCGACAAAGACAACACAAACTCAATGATGATGAAGATACAGGTGACAGTGACGACATCATAGACTCGCGATGAAGATACAGACGACAGTGACAACACAAACTCAATGACGGTGAAGATACAGGCGACAGTGACGACATCTCAAACAATGACGATAAAGATACAGGTGACAGTGACATCACAAAGTCAATGACGATGAAGATACAGGTGACAGTGACGACATCATAGACTCGCGATGAAGATACAGACGACAGTGACAACACAAACTCAATGACGATGAATATACAGGCGACAGTGACAACACAAACTCAATGATGATGAAGATACAGGCAACAGTGACATCACAAACTTAATGTTGATGAAGATACAGGCAACAGTGATGACATCACAGACTCGGCGATGAAGATACAGGCGACAGTGACATCACAAAGTCAATGACAATGAAGATACATGTGACAGTGACGACATCACAGACTCTGCGATGAAGATACAAGTGACAGTTCTGACATCTCAAACAATGATGATGAAGATACAGGCGACAGTGACAACACAAACTCAATGACAATGAAGATACAGGCGACAGTGACATCACAAAGTCAATGACGATGAAGATACAGGCGACAGTGATGACATCACAGACTCGGCGATGAAGATACAGGCGACAGTGACAACACAAACTTGGCAACGATAAATATACAGGCGACAGTGACAACACAAACTCAATGACGATGGAGATACAGGCAACACTGACATCACAAACTCAATGTTGATGAAGATACAGGCGACAGTGATGACATCACAGACTCGCGATGAAGATACAGACGACAGTGATAACACAAACTCAATGACGGTGAAGATACAGGCGACAGTGACATCACAAACTCAATGACAGTGAAGATACAGGCAACAAAGACAACACAAACTCAATGATGATGAAGATACAGGTGACAGTGACGACATCATAGACTCGCGATAAAGATACAGACGACAGTGACAACACAAACTCAATGACGGTGAAGATACAGGCGACAGTGACGACATCTCAAACAATGACGATAAAGATACAGGTGACAGTGACATCACAAACTCAATGACGATGAATATACAGGCGACAGTGACAACACAAACTCAATGATGATGAAGATACAGGCAACAGTGACATCACAAACTTAATGTTGATGAAGATACAGGCAACAGTGATGACATCACAGACTCGGCGATGAAGATACAGGCGACAGTGACGACATCTCAAACAATGACGATAAAGATACAGGTGACAGTGACATCACAAACTCAATGACGATGAATATACAGTTGACAGTGAAAACACCAACTCAATGACGGTCAAGATACAGGCGACAGTGACATCACAAACTCAATGACAGTGAAGATACAGGCGACAAAGACAACACAAACTCAATGAGGGTGAAGATCACAAAGTCAATGACGATGAGGTTACAGGCGACAGTGACGACATCACAAACTGCTGATGAAAATGTGGCAACAATGCAAATGAACTGTTGAAGATGACAACGTGCACTGTTAGGAAGCTGGCGGTGATGGTGTCAGAGATGACAACAAAGGTCAAGAAGCAGGTTTTTTTATTTGCTTGTTTGTTTTATTGACAGCCTCCATGCAGAACGAGGTAACGTCACATGAGCTGCTGAGAGCTCAGCTCACAATATAAGTCCAGTCAGAGGATTTGCACGCAATAGAAAAGTGACGTGATCACACATAGAAACATCATATTGCAGAATAAACAACAGAGGTAAACAAACACTATAAAAATATAAATATTTTACAAAGAATCAGTGACATCAAATATAAACATTTCTCAACATTTTAAAAACATTTTACTTCAAATCTGAAGCAAAAACAAATGGAGTGATTCTAATAATCAATTAATCAAGTTCTTATATTTGTTGTTTTTTTTGTTTTTCCAACACAAGGTGATCTTTTACTGAGAATATTGGTGAGTCATGAAAATAATTCTTTCTTGTTCACTGTATGAATATTAAAGTGAAGTCGTAATGAATAGCGTCACAATTGACAGAAGCATTGATAATAAAATAATTGATAACAAACATGCTTTTTAAAACTGTCTCTGAAGGTTTGAACCTCAGACCACCACGATGATCCGGCTGATCCGGATCAGACCTGAACCTCCCCGGTCCTCGTGCAGCAGCAGTCCTTCCAGAATGGACCGCTGCGCATTCGCCAAAATCTGGACTCGAAAATCGATCCTGTGACGTCATCAGGTTGTCGGTTCAAATCCCGAACTTTTTCTCCCATTTCTAGACGGACTTTAAATCCACGCCCACGCGCACTGATTACACGTCGGGCGCGTTCACGGCCAGAGAGTAGGCCGCCATCATCTGTGCACGCAGCTGCTGCTTGACGTGCACGCGCCCGTGCCTCTTCCTCTCGTCGCTGCGTGCAAAGCGCTTTCCGCACACGTCACATGAGAAGGGCTTCTCCCCGGTGTGCGTGCGCATGTGCGTGGTCAGGTGGTCACTGCGGCTGAAGCTGCGCGCGCAGATGGCGCACTGGAACGGCTTCTGTCCGGTGTGGATGCGCACGTGCCTGTTGAGCTCGTCGGAGCGCGAGAAGCGGCGCTCGCAGCCCTGCACGGAGCACGGGAAGGGTTTCACCTTTAGACCCCCTTTAGAGGGCGCTCTTCTGCCCGCACGGGACGATTTGGGAGCTACTGGCGCGTGCACGGCGGTCAGGTGGACCACAGGGAACGCGCCCTGCAAGAGGGAGGAAAGCAGCTGTGCGTCCAGGGTGGAGGAGGGGGAGGCGCTGACTTGGCGGCTGATGACGTAGCTGCTGAGGATCTCCCCGGTCCCCGGCAAATTCTTGATCCAGTCCTCCAGCCCTAACGGCTCTTGCTTGACGTCAGCGACGGACCTGAGAGCACCCTGAGGGCCTTCGTTGCTCAGCAGAGACTCGAAGAAGTCCACGTCCGCAGCAGAAGTGACTGGAAGCAGTGCCTCACACCCGCTGCTGCAGCTTGACGTCATAAACTCACTTTTAACGACCACCGGCTGTGACGCAGAAGCGAAGCACGGAGGCTCGGAGGGTCCGGGGGCTGTGGTCGGGGGCTGGTGCTCCATCTCGGTGCAGATCCCCACGATCTCTGTGATCATGTTCAGGATGGCGTCCGCGGTGCTGCTCAGACCTGCCGCCGTCGGCACCGGCTCCGGTTCGGTGACGAATCCGCCGGTGCCGCTGAGCGAGGGTGAGAGCCCGTCAGAGGAGCAGTCACTGAAGTCTGAGAAGAAATCCGAGTCTGAAAACACACACAGGGGAGTTAGAGTCTCTGCAGACACACACAACCGAACCGAACCGCGAACGTTCACGTCACGCAGCGTCACGCACCTTGGCTGAAAGGGGAGCCCACGTCAGAGTCCGCAGGGTCGCTGAGGCTCGAACCCACGCTGTCCACCCAGGCGCTGCACGCGTCCTCGAACTCCGACATGAAGCTGTCCTCACGTTCCAGAAGCATTGTGTGAGTGGTGCCGACCGGTTCCGTTAACGCTGCTCGGTGGTGCTGAGGATACCGGGCTCCCTCCGCTCTCTCAGCCTTTTATACTCTCCGTCTCCTTGGTAACCCCCAGTCGGCCCTCATTGGTGCAGGGATTCCCCCCGCCGCGCGCTTCGTAGCTGCCCAAACATGGACAGCATCCGGGTGTGACGACGGGTATCCCCATACCATATAAGGACAGACGGGGACAGTGACGTAGCACACGGGGGGAGGGGGGGTCCTTCCTTTTGAAGCTGCACTGCCGCATTGAGATAGATAGACAGAAGGGATAGAGAGAGAGAGAGACAGAGAGAGAGAGAGAGAGATGGATTGATGGAAACAAGAAGGTTTCGTAACAAACGTCTTTGTGGTTTTGTTTTTCTATAACTGATGTGATTGGCTGAGACAGTTGGGGACTCCTTCTGCAGAGGGGCTGGACTCAAAAATACAACTGTAAATCAGGGGTCTCAACCAGGTGACACGGGGCCAGAATGGGTCCTCAGCGTTCTGCTCAGTTTTTGAAAACAGGCTGATTTACATAAATCATGATGTCATAAAAGATGAGGCAACAACACACCTGTACTTTAAACAGAAGATAAGCTTCAGCTTAGTTTTGGTGTCCTGACACAAACAAAAGCTTGGTTCGAATATACTCGTATATGGACCCTACCAGACACACAATTATTATCGATTATCGTTAGTACAGTCTGTTACGTGTCTGTGGATGAGGACGTTCACAGACTCTGCCTTGATGACAGACTTTTTGCACAGTCTGTTACGTGTCTGTGGATGAGGACGTTCACAGACTCTGCCTTGATGACAGACTTTTTGCACAGTCTGTTACGTGTCTGTGGATGAGGACGTTCACAGACTCTGCCTTGATGACAGACTTTTTGCACAGTCTGTTACGTGTCTGTGGATGAGGACGTTCACAGACTCTGCCTTGATGACAGACTTTTTGCACAGCCTGTTACGTGTCTGTGGATGAGGACGTTCACAGACTCTGCCTTGATGACAGACTTTTTGCACAGTCTGTTACGTGTCTGTGGATGAGGATGTTCACAGACGCTGCCTTGATGACAGACCGCCGTAGGTGGTTTTTGCACAGCCTGTTACGTGTCTGTGGATGAGGACATTCACAGACTCTGCCTTGATGACAGACTGCTGTAGGTGGTTTTTGCACAGTCTGTTACGTGTCTGTGGATGAGGACATTCACAGACGCTGCCTTGTTGACAGACTTTTTGCACAGTCTGTTACGTGTCTGTGGATGAGGACATTCACAGACTTTTTGCACAGTCTGTTACGTGTCTGTGGATGAGGACATTCACAGACTCTGCCTTGATGACAGACTTTTTGCACAGTCTGTTACGTGTCTGTGGATGAGGACGTTCACAGACTCTGCCTTGATGACAGACTTTTTGCACAGTCTGTTACGTGTCTGTGGATGAGGACGTTCACAGACTCTGCCTTGATGACAGACTTTTTGCACAGTCTGTTACGTGTCTGTGGATGAGGACATTCACAGACGCTGCCTTGATGACAGACTGCTGTAGGTGGTTTTTGCACAGTCTGTTACGTGTCTGTGGATGAGGACATTCACAGACTCTGCCTTGATGACAGACTTTTTGCACAGTCTGTTACGTGTCTGTGGATGAGGACGTTCACAGACTCTGCCTTGATGACAGACTTTTTGCACAGTCTGTTACGTGTCTGTGGATGAGGACGTTCACAGACTCTGCCTTGATGACAGACTTTTTGCACAGTCTGTTACGTGTCTGTGGATGAGGACATTCACAGACGCTGCCTTGATGACAGACTGCTGTAGGTGGTTTTTGCACAGTCTGTTACGTGTCTGTGGATGAGGACGTTCACAGACTCTGCCTTGATGACAGACTTTTTGCACAGTCTGTTACGTGTCTGTGGATGAGGACATTCACAGACGCTGCCTTGATGACAGACTGCTGTAGGTGGTTTTTGCACAGTCTGTTACGTGTCTGTGGATGAGGACATTCACAGACTCTGCCTTGATGACAGACTTTTTGCACAGTCTGTTACGTGTCTGTGGATGAGGACGTTCACAGACTCTGCCTTGATGACAGACTTTTTGCACAGTCTGTTACGTGTCTGTGGATGAGGACGTTCACAGACTCTGCCTTGATGACAGACTTTTTGCACAGTCTGTTACGTGTCTGTGGATGAGGACGTTCACAGACTCTGCCTTGATGACAGACTTTTTGCACAGTCTGTTACGTGTCTGTGGATAAGCACGTTCACAGACGCTGCGTCGCTGACAGACCATCTGTGCGTTCTGCACTGCGGCGCTGTCCGAGGTGCTGCAGAGACGATCACTCCACATGTGACTTTCCCCAGTATCACTGTTTAAGCAATGTGATGTTGTCATGGAAACGGGAAGAGATTGAGGACAGGCGTTATGTAAAAGGACGTCAGAAATAGAAGCTCATATTTATTTAGACTGGTGGAAACATTCAGATTCATTTCATGTTTGAGTGATTTCTGGTTATGACACCATCAAACAAATTTTTATTGAAAAATTCACTTTGTTGCCTGTAAGAATAAAATCGCAAAAAGTTTCTTTAAAATTTTTAAACTTTTTTTTTTTTAAACTAAATTTTTTCCAAACAACATTGCCCCAATCATTCATTCAATCGTGTCGTCTCAGATGAACAGATTAACACAACTGGTTTCCAGCCGTCTGTAAAACTGTACATCATTCAGCTCAGAAGCTTTGGGTTCTGATGGTGTTCTCGGGATCCTGGTGGCCACTAGAGGCCGCCGTTGCCCGTGTGATAACTTTAAAAGCATTTATCACAGATTACAGAAAATGAGATTGTTTTAGGACATGTCCCTGTGATGGACCGGCGTCCTGTCCAGGGTGAGCCCCTCCTCTCTGTGACCATGACTGCTGGGATAGGCTCCACCCTTTTGTGACCCTTGAAATTAATTATCTTTAGATCAGTGAGAACGTCACATAGGGATCAAAGCGTCACCTGTCCACTCAGTGAACTAGCTCAAATTTTATAAAATATTATTTGTAACGTAATAAAATAGTAAAAATGTCAAAGCAGAAATCAGGGGTTTTTATTTTGACTTCATGAGGCCATCACAGAACCCGACCAGAGGACATGTGTTGTCACACAGTGCCACATGGCGGCCACAAATGGCAACTGCAGGTGCAGCTGGTAGCCGTCTACTGTTTCCAGCCTTCATGAAGGACATATGTGTGTTCTTGTGTCTGCTACTGCATTTCTCTCAAACACCTCTTTGTTTCCACAGAGGAGGAAACTCGTGAATCCTAACCAGGCGGGAGCCATCAAACCCTGACACGGCACAGATCACACACACGCTGCTCCAAAAGACAGGAATGATCTCAGCACATGCTGGATTTTCACTTTGCAGAATGGTCCTTTTTGTTTTCAGTGTGAGAAACGTTTGGTGTTCATCTGCAGCAGACGTTAGGACAAATGGAGGTCCAAGGTCGGGACAGTGGTCAGAATAACAATGACCCTCATCTCAACCATCAGATTAAATGCTCGCAATCCGCTCTGTTTGCATTTTGACATGAGCGCTCTGTTGCCTGGCCTACGTAGGATTAGCCGAGGCCCGAGCTGTGGTTGGCCTATAGCTGGGATGCGACCCACATGTGTAAATGGTCTGTTCTTGGAAGCGTTTGTACTACAGCAGACCAGGATCACAGTCTGGAACTTTCACTTTATCTCACACTGTCAGGGTGAACCAGTGTTGTCCCGGCAACCAGGGTCCTGATGTCTGATAACGCCAAGGCTAGTTGACTTAGATCAACATGGACACACTGTAAAAAAGAGGGAACATTCAAAGAAAACTCATTTTATTTTTGAATAAAAACCCAAAGTCCAGAAATGAAAAATTTCAATGTAACAGATTCTTTCTGGAAGTCAACGTCAGTTTGTCTCATTTTTACCGCAGTTTAATTCGGTTCTTGTCCTGAAGCACCGTGCTGGACATGGTGTTCTCATCCCAGTGGTGCTGCTGAGAAGACCATCCATGTTCACGTGGGAAAACAACGTCTAGACAACAGTAGGTCTTGTGGATTCTGACCACAGATTGCTGCCTCGTTGAGGATCTGCTCTGTGTCTCAGGTTAAATCTGTCTTCAACATCAGACTGCTCTTCTGGGATTTGCACAGTTTGGCTGGAGGACTTCCAGACGGACAGATCTTCTGATCCAAACAGGATGTGGCAGTTCTTCTGTGACCAGACCCTGAAAGATGCTGAGGACTGTGTTGGAGCTGCTCGTGTCCATAGAAGCAGGTGCTTCATATCAGAGGACACTCTAAACATCATCCAGAGGAGTCATGGTGCACGGCTTGATGGAGCTCTTAGGACACACAGGGAGCTGAGAAAGGGGGCTATGATAGTCCTGAGAATGGACGAGGAGGCCTTTGGTTGAGGAATCTCTGATCAGGTGACACACCATCCATGGTCTAGTGACCCTCGACCTGGTTACAGAGGAATGAAAGCACTGTGTACCTCCAGACCTACACCTCGTCCCACTGCAGTTATGGCAGAGGACGGTTCAGTTCGGACAGATGTCTCTGCTGATCTGTCATGCTGGGCTACTTCAGGCAGTTGTCCTGAGCTCATCCTCCTGCCGGGATTTTGGACATTTCTGACCCCAGGGTTCTTAGAGCTGATTCTTCAGTCAGCTGTGAACCACCCAATCTGGACGAGATTGCAAAGGCTGTGAAACAGTGGTGGAGTCAGCTCCAGAGGTTTGTGGGACAGGAACTGAGCTCCTCTAGGCAGGAGGAGACAGTCTGTGTTCCAGTCTAGAACTACGGACTGGAAGAAAAGGGTGATGGGATATGAGCGTCTCACACAGCTCTCTGTGCCTGGAGTCTTAAGATTTATTTCCAGCTTCTTGCTGCAGCAGGTCGCTGGTTCCTTTGGGGAGACTGATGGACTGGTCATCTGGCTGGGTGGTTGCTATCCAGGGTCCCAGGTGGTTTTACGGTGTGATGGATGCAGTGAGGTGCAGCCCGGGCACACGGCCCCAGACCTGACAGATTAAAAACAAACAAAAACTGAGAAACATGAGGTCATGTGACAGAGAAGTCAGTGAGTAGTTGGATTTGGTGATGTCATCACCAGTGTTGATGGATCTGCTGATCCTGGAACAAGATTAGTTTCAAATGAGCTTCAGTTTTGGCGAGTGTGAAGCGTCTAATCACACACTGTGTTCTCACTGCTGACCTCTATGGAAGCCAACACTAAGGTGCCATCCCACCGTGATCTGACAGGGACCCAAACCAGAGTGACAGAACCAAAGATAACCAGTGTCAACATCTCAAGTTGAACTTGAAAGTCAAACACTGAATCTGAATTTCAAGTTTCAGCTTTTTTTTTTCTTTTTTTTTTGCAGTGAAGCACAGTCTTGTTTATGTGTCCTTGTGAGGACACACACACACACACACACACACACAAGGTCTCACTGAGGACATTAAAAACCAGGACTCCTCCTCCTCCCTCCTCATTTTGCTCCTCTCCTCCATCATGCTCCTGAGTCTCTGCTCTCCTTTTGTCTTCGCTTCCTACCTCCCTTCCTCCTTATCACCTTCACTCGTCCTCTGCATTGTTGCTGTGGTCACCATTGTGGTCCTGGTTTCAAGCCGACTGCAATCCTCACCTTGTCCTCCCCCGGGTCGAAGCTCCATCCCCTGCCTCCCCCGGCTGCCAGTCCTTGGCAGTTTACCCTGGTTAGGAGGAAGTCTTGCTCCTCATCTCCTCTTCACCCACCTGGCCCACAAGTAAGAGTTCACATCCTCCTCGGCGTCCAGGTTCAGTTCGAGGTCCTGGTCCCGGAGTTCAGGTGAGTCACCGCTGCTCCTCGGCGTCCAGGTTCAGTTCGAGGTCCTGGTCCCGGAGTTCAGGTGAGTCACCGCTGCTCCTCGGCGTCCAGGTTCAGTTCGAGGTCCTGGTCCCGGAGTTCAGGTGAGTCACCGCTGCTCCTCGGCGTCCAGGTTCAGTTCGAGGTCCTGGTCCCGGAGTTCAGGTGAGTCACCGCTGCTCCTCGGCGTCCAGGTTCAGTTCGAGGTCCTGGTCCCGGAGTTCAGGTGAGTCACCGCTGCTCCTCGGCGTCCAGGTTCAGTTCGAGGTCCTGGTCCCGGAGTTCAGGTGAGTCACCGCTGCTCCTCGGGGTCCAGGTTCAGTTCGAGGTCCTGGTCCCGGAGTTCAGGTGAGTCACCGCTGCTCCTCGGCGTCCAGGTTCAGTTCGAGGTCCTGGTCCCGGAGTTCAGGTGAGTCACCGCTGCTCCTCGGGGTCCAGGTTCAGTTCGAAGTCCTGGTCCAGGAGTTCAGGTGAGTCACAGATTATAGGTCTGACTCCCCTATGCGTGGTGCCGTTCTGAGTGCTAACCAGTTGCGCGAGTTAACGTGTTTTGCGTGCAGGTACGGCTCGGTGTTTGCGATGTTTCTCGGCCCGCACTACACTGTGGTCATCAACAGTCATCAACATGCCAGAGAGGTTCTGCTGCAGAGGGGCCGGGACTTCGCTGGACGACCCTACATGGTGAGACCACGCCCCTGTCTGCCATCTTGATTTGCTGATGCTGTTTGAAAGTCAGTTGGTCAAAGTAGATGCAGGAAGTGCAGCGATAAAGACTCTGGGCTTTGCAAAACAAGCCACGCCTTCTCTGTGTCCAGGTGACCACGAGCCTGCTGACGCGCGACGGTAAAGACCTTGCCTTCGCAGATTACTCGCCGCTATGGAAGACGCACCGTCGCCTCGTCCACAACTCCTTCACCCTGTTCGGAGAAGGAACCAACCGACTGCAGGACATTGGTATCACTCCACCCAACTCTGCAGGCTCCACCCACACCCGATGGCACTCATCGGGTGTGGGTGGAGCCGAGACATGCATGCTGGGATCTCTGATGAATAGACAGCTCAGTTTTGATTTCTGTCCCTGTCCTTAGTTCTGTCCTGTGTGGACAGTCTGTGTGCCGAGCTCCTGTCCAATAAGGGGCGTGGCTTTGATCCATCTCCTGCAGTGACCCGAGCCGTGACTAACGTTGTGTGCACGCTGGTGTTCAGTGCCACCTATGGGCCAGGAGACGCCGAGCTACAGGAAGTGATGCAATACAACAATGGCATTGTGCAGACGATTGCCAGAGGAGCTCTGGTGGACATTTACCCGTGGATGAAGGTACACACAGACAGACACACTCACACACACTGAAGACACATGCACACAGTGAAGGCAATCAGAAACATGCTTGTTTAGGCTCTGCTCCTTTCTCTGCCCCTGAGCAAGGCAGCGTCTCTACATCTGGAGTTGGTCCCCGAGCACTGGACTGTGGCTTCACACTGCCCCTAGTGGTTGGATTGTGTCTAACTGTAATTAGGGTGGTTAAATGCAGAGGACACATTTCATTGTATGCATGTCCCATGACAAAGGCTCGATTCTACTAAAGACAAACACACACTGAAGCCAAACGAGCACACAGACACACACACTGAAGACAAACACTGACGGCGTGCGTGTCTTCAGGTGTTCCCGAGCGCCGCCCTCAGGAAGCTGAAGAAGTGCATCCAGGTCAGAGACCGACTGCTGACTCAGAAACTGCAGGAGCACAAGGTGACGTAACAGTGGAGGGCGGAGTCTGGGATGACGAGCTGAACCTACACAGCAGGCCCACAAGGTGGCGCTGGACGAATTTCACGGGATGAGGAGAAGCTTAATTTCTGTTGTTGGAATTACAGAAATTATTCCAAAAGACAAGCTTAATCTCCAGCGACAAAATTAAATATATCTGTTGTTTATTTAAAGTAATGAAATGTTCAGAAGGTGAACTTTGTGACATCACATTTTATCCAGCAGGAGGCAGCAAAGATCTGACAAAACTTTTTCTTCCTTATGAATCAAATTGTGTACAAACAGGTCCTGTGCAAAAACGTGAAACAGCTGCACATATAATAATAATAATAATAAAAAAAAAACATAAGGGGCTTATTGCATGTCAGTTACATATAATAAAATAAAATATACAGCAACCGAATATTTAGAGATCAAATTATTCTTGATTGATTGATTTGATCAAACTAGTTTTCAAGCATTATTGGGTTAAATCATTGATAAAGACTTTTTATAAAGTTTTAACTCATTTCTCCAATGAGTAATGTTTGGTTTGGTCTTGAAAAAACGACATTTGTGTAAGTAATGTTTTTATTGTTAATATCAATGCCATTATACATATGACAAAACTATTTTTTGACGAGAAACAATCAACAATCCAATCACAGCATGGGGGAGGAGCTGGTTCGCTCCACCCCCAAAAACATTTTTCTGTTCAGAAAAATTACAAAACTTCAACAAGCATATAAAAATCGAAATAAGTGGAATTTGCCCTTTTTAAAATAGATTTGTTTTCATGTGGTCTTTATGACATCATGTTTCCATGGTGATAGACAGACAGACAGGCGCAGATCTCAGTCCTGATGTCATCATCTCTTTGGAAATTACTGAAAAATGCAGCCAGTCCTCGTGAACAGAAAATCACATTTCCTTTTGGGGGGAAAAAAGGAACATGAAGTGAGTGGGACAAGGGGCGGGGCTAAGGAACATCCATCAAACAATTGATTTCTCAAATGTCTAACGAAAGTGTCTCAATGCCGTTTGCAGGCAGCCCTGAGTGACACTGATCCCCGTGACCTTTTGGACGCTCTGCTGCAGGGGCAGAGTCAGAGGTCATCGGGGTCAGAGGGTCAGGGGATTACAGACGACCATGTTCTGATGATTGCAGCAGAAGCGTTTGGGGCCGGCGTGGAGACGACTTCCACCACGCTGCTGTGGATCCTGGCCTACCTACTGCACCACCCTGAGGTACAGGTACTCCGAGTACTCCTACCCAATACTGTGTAGTACCACAATGGTTTGCTGAACTCGTGCTGAACTCGTCGCCTTGGGTCCGAGTCCAGGTCCAGCAGAGGGCTCAGAGGGAGCTGGACGAGCAGGTGGGTGGGGATCGAGCTGTGTGCATGTCAGACCGTGGACGCCTGCCATACCTGGACTGTGTCATCAATGAGGGCTTGAGGATCCGCCCGGTCAGCCCGGTGCTGATCCCGCACACTGCCGTCACCAACAGCAGGTACGTCCATACCCCACCCCCATGTCCTCAAAGGCTCCTCTGACTCCTGTGTCTCCGCCCACAGCATCGGCGGCCACACCATCAGCTGTGGTACTCGTGTTTTAGTGAACATGTGGTCAATCCACCATGACGCCGGCCTGTGGGACAAACCTGACCTCTTTAATCCAGGTACCACACCCAGAAACCCCCAAAACATGTCATCCTACCTCAAACTGCCGCCATCTTTTACTCCTTCAGATCGTTTCCTCGGTGACCACGGCCAGCGGGTGATGCCATCCTGCTTCATGCCATTCGGGGCGGGGCCTCGGGTCTGTGTTGGCGAGTCACTGGCCAGGCTAGAACTCTTCCTCTTCCTGTCCTCTCTGCTCCAGCGAATGAGCTTCCATGTGCCAAGTGGCACTGCCCCGCCCAACCTGCAGGGGCAGCTGGGTGTGGTTCTGCAGCCTTTACCTTATAAGGTCATTGTTACTCCGAGGGCGGGGTGGCAACACAAAATGAGCTGATGCTAATGTGTTTAAATGTGTGTAAAAAAAGACAAAAAACAAAAATCACCATCAAGAAATAAAACCCCAGAAAAATAAAGATAATAAAGATTCTCATTCTGTCATTTTGTGTTTGAACAGAGCTGCATATATGCACTGATTTGACTTTGTTTTTTAATGACGCAAGAGATGCAAAAGATGTTTTTGTAGGTGTGGTGCCTGATGACATCATAAAGGCAAAGATACAAAAATCAAAACAATCTTTTTAAAAGGTTGAAGGTTAACACACACACACACGTGTTCATTATGTTTGTTTACAAACCTCACACAAACACCAAGGACCATCGATTTCTATTTAGTCACTAGATGGAGGACCGCGGCGATCCGCCTATTCGCTGACTGTTGCCAGAGCGCCACCATCTTGGTTGGCGTTTAATAACCAGATATAAATAGAAATCAATGTGGACATGATCAATGTTTTCAAGAGAGTTTCAGGATAAATCTGTATTTTCCATGCTGCTACTTTGCTGTTACATTTATCCCACATTTGTACAGCGGCTATTTGTCCAAACAAATCCAGAAGAGGATCAGACGATTTATAGAATAGACTTGAATGAATTTGTTGGTCCCAGTTCAGATAGAAAATAATTCCATCAGTTTGTCAAACATACTCTCTGTCTGCCACGACACCAGATACTAGTCTGATCCTTAATTAATTTCATTATGAAGTTAAAGATGGGAAGTAATCAGGGGTGAAACTAAAAGCTTCACACGCTCTCATCATATTAAAGATATTAATATTAAAGACAGCTCTTAACCCACCTGCAGCTCTGCGAAAATATGAAATAATATAAATAAAATGAACCAGCCAGCCAGACAGGGGGAAAGTCGGATTATTCATTAATTTCTGTACCAAGTTGAAAGAAATCTGAAAACAGTTTACTGGAATATATCACAGAGAAATTAATCTCATTGGTGTATATTCTTATATTAGTAGAATATACAAAGTCAAAGCGAGTGTCATGTGACCCAGCAAACAGAAAAACAAACAAAAAAAACATTTTCATTCTGTGAATTTGCTCTGACAGAATATCTCAGGATGGAAAACCTGATGTGAAGAAAAACCTGAGGTTGATTAAAAAGGGATAAAGTGAAATTTATGAAAGTGAGACTTTTAATTGAATCACTAAATGTGAGATATTTATCACCATAAAACATTCAGGCAGTAAAACTGAAGTCACTACTTTACAGAATACAGATACACACTAAAAATCATTTTCTCACCTTTATTCACCATTTTTAGTCATTTCCCCACATCATTAATATTACATATAATACACACTTATGAAAGCTCACAACACAATTTATTATTTTTTATTTATTTAACCAGCTGATACTCCCTTGTCAGCTCCCGAATGCTGCATAAAACAGCATTTTCAGTCAGAAAATAATCTATTTCAGCACATCATAGAAGCAAGATGGCAGCTGATGGCAACAGTTCACAGGCCGCCATCCAATGGATTAAATAGAAACTGATGGCCAGGACCCAGAATGGCGTGGCAAGCCAACAGTGGACGCTCTGCTCTTGACCAAACAACGATATGCAGTTTCTGTATATTCGGTGTTAGTACGCGCCCGCGGCCCACATGCTTGATGAATTCCTGCACAAAACGTAGTTTCCAGACCTGCGATGACAGTTCATTTTAGGGGGGACAAATACATCATGTGGCACAAGAACTTGTGCATCTTGTGTGTTTTATGCCTAAATGATCATAAGCCAAATCCTCAGTCATCCAGCAGCATCATCTTATGTGGGAAAATTCAGTGCCGGTTCAGGCGAAAGTAGTCCGGCGAGCTATCCCACAATGCCAAAATAACAGAGATGTTGCTCTGACGAGAGTGGCACACTGAGCACGGTGCCAGAACAGGAGTCGCAGACCAAACAGTCCCCCCTAAAAATCGGTCCGCCCTGCCTTCACTGCACAATGCATCATTTTGGGGCTCAGCTGAGACAGAGTCTCTACACCCAAAGCGATCAAATGAATTTACATGATTATTAACCATCAGATGACAAAGTAAAACCTCTTAAATCATTCTAAAGTCAGCTTGAAGCAGAAATGAGCAGATACTTGGTGATGCAATTAAACGACTGAGGCGCAGTGAACACATCAGCTAGCAGCTCGTGTAGCCGCGGTGCTCTGATCACTTCCTCTGTCTTTCATTACTAAATAATGCTGAATTTATGTGGAAATGATTGTTGTAGAAAAGCTTCAGATATCTGTGGCTGAGACAGATGATGACTGGAGGCAGTTTGAAACAGAAACCAGGTGAATTTCTGAAGCTTGTTAAAGCATTTTTATTACAAACCCAATTCCAATGAAGTTGGGACGTTGTGTGAAATGTAAAGAAAAACAGAATACAATCATTTTCAAATCCTCTTCAACCTATATTCAACTGAATACACCACAAAGACAAGATATTTAATGTTCAAACTGAACAAAATGAGCAAATATTTGCACAAAAACAAAAAAAGTTTATCAGTTTGAACATTAAATATCTTGTCTTTGTGGTGTATTCAGTTGAATATAGGTTGAAGAGGATTTGAAAATGATTGTATTCTGTTTTTCTTTACATTTCACACAACGTCCCGACTTCACTGGAATTGGGGTTGTATTATTATAATTCTTTTTATGTAAAACAAAGTGAAAGGAGCCAAGCTGTAAACGCTTTCTCTCACACGGCAACAACAACTTTTACTCTTTTTCATCAGATTTAAAGAAAATATTAGTCTGTCAAAAACAAACACCATGCAAACTAAATATTCTAAAGGGAACAAACCACTTTCACAAATTACTCTCTTGCTTTAAAAATAAATTAAAAATAAATAAATTGAGGGGAGCCACATTAGCCCGACAAGATACTGGCCTCTCTCCTAGCCTGTGATTGGTTAGCGGTTGAGACGCTGACGTCAGCCCGCGCATCAGCCTCACGTGGATGTGCACCCTGCTCAGAGTGCTGCTCTGATTGGACCGACATCTCTGCCATTATGGAATTATGGGATATGTCGCGCCCACAGATTGAGCTCGCCGGACTACTTTGTCCATCCTGCTCCGCTCTCGATGGAGCGACGGCACACAGAATGTGTCTCTTTGTCCCAGATTGATCTCTTTCAGTGCAGCTTCTTGTTCTGACTTTAACACCAAGTTCACACCCAACTCTTTCACCTCCAACTGTAAATGGTCATCAAAACATTCCAGTCGTATCTTTCTGAACTCTTCTGCATCAAACTCCATCGTGTCAGTGTTTACAATGTGTTTGAACAATAACAGGTGAAGTTGTTCATAAACTTTAAGTTTCTTAAATATTTATTACGGCCGCTCTTAAAACTTCAGTTATCTTTATAATTTTATTACTGGTAAATTTTAGAATTAATTTAGATGAGATATACTCATTATCTCACAGGAACTACTTTTTGTGCAGGAATTCATGAAGCACGTCGGCCGCGGGCGCGTACCAACACAGAATACCCAGAAACTGGAGAGTTGTTTGGCCATAACGAGAGCGTCCACTTTTAGCTTGTCATAAGCTAAGCTAGTCGCGCTCGTGAGAGTGTGACTGATGTGGTACGATCGCTGCTCTCCTACTAGCACTGGTACCACAGTCTCTTATACAAAGAGACTGTGGTAGCTGTTTTTGAAAACATGGCTGTGATTGGTCCAGCTGATAAAGACTGCAGCCAATCAGAGAACAGCGTGTCTCAGCCAATCAGCAAAATGTCAGAATCTTGACTAAAAGTCATGTGACCAAATAACCTGATACCGACTCCTTTGCATTGGCTGGAGGAGTGGAACCAACCAAGGAGAGGGAATTCCAGCACTGCTCTCCTATTGGTGGCAAATCTCACGCCAGGATCCGGCCCAATTCATGGCCCGGCTGCGAATTTGTGAAACGTAGTATGGTAGGTGAAGGTTCCGCCCTTTTCGCCTCTGGGTTCCGCCCTTTTGTCCTCTGATTGGCTAGAAGGTGAGCAGCAGCAGAAGTCTGTTTGAAACGTTATCTGCTGCCCGAGCAGGACAGACTGACTGACAGACTGACTGACAGACTGACAGCTGAGCAGAGAGAAATGTTTGAAAAGTGCTAAATGTTTTAAGCTAAGTGGTAAAAATATCTGAAAAATAACTAGAAGGCTGTACTTGGTTATCGCAGGTGAATAGTTTATCAATGGCTGCCCACCAGACCTTAATTTGAATATAGCGGCCCGGCCGCGAGTATTTTAGTCATAGGATGTTTCTCCTGGAATGTAAATTCTCAGCCAATCACAAAGTCAGTACCCACTACGCCCTTCATGCAATTAGCATACGATTAACATACCAACGCGCATGCGCCAAAAGGTCTCAGGAAGACGCACAGTAAAAAACAGGTTACATCGTCTTTTTACAGTGTTTAGTATGATCCACCTGTGACATACATGTACTTTGTTTTTCTGGATACTACAGGGCGGGCCAGAAAAAGTACGTCTTGAACAAGAGGAAGTCTATTGTCTTTGCCTCTTTTTTTTTGGTTTTGTTTTGTTTTCTATTTGTTTGGAAATTGAATTTTTGAATCCTGATGGTTCTGATTATAGTTTATATTTATTTTGTTTAATAAAAGAAGATATAGTTGATGACATCAAATTTCACTGTTCCCTCTTTTCATTAACCCATGAATTATTTGGGACCATCTCAAAATAAAAGTGAAGCCAAGAAAACCACATTGAACAGATTCCACTGATCTACTACACTGAGAGATGGACACTATCTTAAACTGTGCTAACAGCAAATAATAATAATAATAATAATAAAATAAAATAAAAGCTAAAAAACATACACTATATTTATAATTCATTCATGAGGCAAACACAATGTCACCAATACGTGGTAGGTGAAGTTTGGAGTGGTGGCCAGTGTTTACTCTGTATTTGTTCATCTTTTGGCACAATTTTTTTAATGGCATGATACGTTAATATGAGTAACTTTAAGTGATACATTAATTCAAATAACTTTAATGTATCTTTAAACTATCTATCTTTAAAAATGTATCTCTAAACTAATGTTTCACTCTATAAATGGAGTGATACGTTAGTTTAAAGATTGAAACGCACCAGTCAGACAGTCAGCATTAAATTTTCTGCTTTTTGTGAGCAAACAGGAGAAATTTTTGAGATTATTCCAAAATCACTACACTCCAACAGCACGAAGCTCAGCTTTTTGAAGCACGAAGCTCAGCTTTTTGAAGCACGAAGCTCAGCTTTTTGAAGCACGTAATACCAATTCATTTATTATCAGTACATTTTACCCAGAATGCAAGTGGTGGCCAGTGTTTGCTCACCTTTTGGCGCATGCGCATTGGCGTGTTAATCGTATGCTAATCGCGTGAATGATGTAGTGGGTACTGATTTGTGACTGGCTGAGAATTTACATACCACGAGAAACATCCTACGAATAAAATACTCGCGGCCGGGCCAGTTGTCGGGCTAGAGCCACATTAAAGGGCGGAGCTGGTTTCAGGTTTCATGTGGTATCTTTTCAAAATAAAAGTCAGCATTCAAGTCATTTCTTCTTAAAAAGTCTTCAAATGCTCTTTCAGTTCACATAAAAAAAATAAATAAATCCACTTTGCAAACAGCTTGTTGGACCAAACAAACTGAAGGTAAGCTAATGTGCACTTGTTTGATTAGCTACAAGTTTTGTTGAGTAACTCCATAATATATAAAAATCAACATTCATGTGAAACAATCCTCTCTGTTCTAGAATCATTTTATGCTCAAGTGAAGTCTGATGAAAAAACTCTTCAGAAAGTATAAAAACAGATAAAGTCCGTTTCAAAGTTAGCATAGCGCTAACGTCAGCCTCATGCAAGGACACACTAAGAATTCACCAAGCGGGAATCAGACCTCCAACCCTGGCAGAACTGCTGCCTTGCTGTAGAGCAACACAGAAACAGCCCTGGTATCCAGTGCCGTGATTCAAGTCCGGTTATACAGCGCCCCCCAGTGGCTTGGACTGGATAGTGCAGCAGGTAACTGGAAAAAATCCTGCAAATGATGAAACAAGAACCACATTTAACACAAATACTCCTCAGATGTGAATTTTCAATAGGTGGCCAGGTCAGGGGTCAAAACTTAAAAATTGAAGTGGCCAGTTGGAGTTCATGTCTATCTGGTGCTTGTATCACCATCTGAAGGATTCCTCTGTAAACGTTCTGTTATCTGCTCCGCTGCTGGGCTTCGTCTGCTGCTTCTCCAGTCACAGCAACAACAAGAAATAAATACAATTCAAGTCTCTGTCAGGAGGAGCCAAATCATAAACTTTGTGATCATTCTTCAGATTTATCATTCAGTAGTTTTATGAGCAGAAATTAATCACAGATCTTCCTTCATGAGGCTGATGTCAGAGCTGCAAAGGCTTCTGGGAACTTGAGTTCCAGACATTCTATTCTAAAGGCCACATCCAGACAGAGCAGTAACAGCGCTAATGCTAAAGTACTGACAGACATCACTCTGTAACCATGGAGACACACATGACCTCATCGGGTCAACAAAAACAACAGCTTTGTGTTCATCCACGACCTCCATCAGTCCAGAATCGGCACCCACAAAAGAGTCCTTTCAGAGGTTTGAAAACTGCACGGCAGTCCTGCCTCGTGCACGCTGAGTCCACCGTGGCACCGCCATCACAACAATACCATGCCACCTGTCGAATAGCAAGGGTTTGTCTGTCACAGGCACCTGTACCACCACCTGCCGGGTACCCACAGTCCTTCATAACCAACATGTGATGAAGTAAGATGAGTTCCTGTTGGAGCATGAACATGGGGTTCCATGGGACCCCTCCAGATCCACGGGGTCCCTCCCAGAACCACTGGGCCCCTTGCAGATCCACACCGCCCTCTGAGGTCAAGATGTTCATGGTTCGACAGTCTGATGATGTCACTGGCCCCTCCCCTCCAGAGGAGTAAAACAGGGTTTGACCAGCAGCATCTGTTTTTGGCGCGCTTGGATCAGAACACTTCAGAGCGTCACTCTGGCACAAAGGCGGCAGTGATGGTGACTCGTCTTGTTTTTTCTGACACGAAGGTGCCTTTGTTTACTGTCATTACATTGACGCGTTTGTTGACCAAGTATAAACCCCCCAGCCACACTGAACACATTATATCTGAGACCACGCCCTCATTCAAGTCTGTTCAGACTGACTCCGCCTCCAAACCACCACCATCGACAAACCTCAAAAACATCTTTTTCTGACACATTTATATGAAAAACTGCTAGTCAGATATTTAATTCACTTTTTCAGTCACTCACTGACTTCATGCCAAGTTGCATAAGTTTAATTAACGTGTATGACTCAAACAACAAAGTGACCTTTTTTGAGTGAAAAGTCGTAATGTGTCTGCAACAGAAAGGTTTGCGTTTTAACATTTTTATTTCTGTCTGTTAGCCTGTGGAAGCTAATGTTAGCAGGCTAACACCAACGGTGTTGCTAAGCTAGGAGGCTAACACATTTTGGGATTTGAACGCTGAACTTTTGGGTTGAAAGTGTTTAAAAATGGGACAAAGGCTGGAATTCTCTTTACCTCCTCTTTGTCACATTCCAGAGGGAGAAAATAATCACGTCTGCACAAAGCCAAAGTTACTCTGCCGCCATGTTTTCCACTAACTTCTGACGTCCTTAAAAATGTTACATGTTGCTGACGCCGTTCAATGCTACCAGCAATAAAGTGAGAAAAACAACACCACGAGTGTCAGCCACCGTTCCAAAGCTGCCACCTTCTGGCTACGTGATGTTATAAAACACATTTTGAACAAAAACATGAAAACCCTCCGAGGTACCAAAACTGTGTAATTAGCCATGTGGCTCACAAAGCAAGAAGCTAAATTTCTGGCCTAGCGAGGCACTACACATTACTAACTGCGACAGTTGTGGAGGAACTGCTATATCTACGCCACATGGGGGCGCCATTTGTCCAGAAGACCACATGTGAAGCCATAACAATCTTTGCTCTTTGTCTGATGGTAAAAACACAACACAATAGGTCTCGGAGAGAGAGAACATCTGCTGAACCCGAAGAAAAAGAAGTAATCCAGGAAAGCCTAAGCAGGAATCAAAGTGGCACAGATGTACACGCAAGAGCGGCGAGTGGCTCGCTGTCCTGCCACATCAAATCAGATACAACTTTGTGCCATCTCAGGTTTTAGATTTCTTCAGTGTTTACAGATCCAAGTACGAATAAAAACAGCTCATTTATCACAAGCAAAGCCTTTGATATTTAAATATTGCAGGGGGGTGTGGCCTCAGCACGCTCCAGATCACACCTTCAGATGCTGGACTGAAACACGACTAGGTTTTAAGACAGTGTGCAGATGTTCAAGCTGTTATTTTTAGGCGCTGTAGCAGCTCCTCTCCACTAGAGGGAGGATCATCTCCTTAAATGTTGGTTTTATTCACGCAGTTGGAGTTTTTAACGTGCAGCTGAAGCGACAGATTCAAAATCAAGCTTTGTGCTGGTTTGTTTGAAGCAAATACTTGTTTGGGTTTATATCCCACAAAATCAACAAACTAAAATTTTAAAGCGCATTTCAGCGATACAAAGATACCGACTAGCACAAGTGTCGCAACAGAACGGATCAATAGAACAAAGGATAGTTTTCCAAAAACATTTTGCGGCTCCAGGTGGAACTTCAGTTACCCCCCCCCGGGGTTTACGCTTTCTACACAGCTGAGAGGCGTCTGACCCAAAGGGAATGAAATCACTGAGCAAACGTCCAAGCGTGTTCCAACGTGTACTCCCCAACCTGCCACACACACAATTCCTCCACAACAAACTGCTTTCACAAGCGTCCAGCTACACTAATTAGTTATTAGTTAACTTATTGACCTCTGGTTTTAGGTGACAAACAGGTTGATCAACCATTTCTGTCAATCACACAGTCTCCATGACTACAACAGCTTCTTCACCAACACCAGAGTCTGGCGGGGTGGTCGGGATGGGGTTACACAGTGTCAGACCTTCCTCGGAGGTTAACTGACCTCTGGCAGGGCAGTCCACTGAGTCATGGTAACTCGTGACATCACCTCCCCGCTTATCCTTCTCTCCTCCATTTTCTACTCCTAGCCTGCCATCCTCCTTCCTCGCCTCCACGTTGTCTTCATCTTCCTCATCCTCCTTTACTCGACACCTGCACACCTCAATCCCAGAATCCCCAGTCAGTCGCCGATGTCTGTATTGGCTCTCGTCAGCTCCCATGTCCTCATCTTCATCATCAGCATGGTCTACTTCCTCCTGGTCCTCCCCGCCATCCTCTTCCCAACTTGGAGGTCCAGGCTCTATGACATCCACACAAGGGGAGAAGAGGGTCTGTTTTGGTGGAGACTGAGTGGACCGAGGTGAAGGAGAGAGGGAGGAAGCATGGCCAGAGGACAAGCACCCTTGTTCGGACTGGTGCAGAGCAGTGAGGGGGTCTAGAAGTAGAGTTGGGCCCAGAAGGGAGGTGGGGGACACAACTGCAGAGGAGAGGACAGAAGGTGCAGAGGGAAGTGATGGAAGAAAGGACAGGGAGGGTACTGCAAGGAGAGACTGAGGAGATAAAGAAGGATCAAACTCTACAGTAATGCTTGGGCAGGTAGAAGTGGTCAGAGCTGGGGAAGGAAGTAGTGATGCAGCAAGGAAGCCAAAACCATGATGTGGTCCAGAACCAGAAGGAAAACTTGGCTGGCTATCACATAGCAACTGACTGACAGGGTTCAACTGTGAAGACTGAGGCCCGATCACTGAAGGACCTAAACCTGGTGTTGGAGCAGTATCTGTGATAAATGAAAGAATTCCAACACCCTCTGGATGTGGAAATGGGCCTGACACTGGGCTTAGAGGAACTACAGACAGACCTGACTGAGAAAACAGTCCAGAGTCCTGGCAATGGGCTAAGGCAGATGTGCTGGATGCCGTGGCTGGAACTAGAGTAAGGCTCGAGTGTGTAGGTGCTTGAACTACAGTTGGGTTCGATAGTAAGCCTGGCACCAGAGAGACATTAGATGATGAGCTCAGCACCAGAGTGAGATTTGTGGTTATTGGGTCTACAGGGTATGCTGATACAGGGGCTAGAGTATAGCAACAGTTTGTTTGCAATGGTTCTACAGCCTGGATATGGTTTGTTTGTTCAGGATATGGAGCCTGTGAAAGATTTGTTAGAACTCTGGGAGTACTGGATTGAAATGGTCCTGGAACATGGGGAACATTCACTGCAACAGGTTCTGGAACTTGGCAAATATTTGTTTGGAATGTGTCTGTAATCTGGTTATGGTCTCCAGGTTTTAAGACAGGGACTTGGGTAATGCTGCTATATAAAGGGTCTTCTTGTGTTGGGGTCGTTTTTGTTGGTTTTGGAGTTCGGATGTAGTCTGTAGATATTGGGTTTGGAGTTTTGATATGGTTTGGAGAAACTGGAACTAGAACTGCAGAGGAAATGGATCCAGAGGTTGAAAGAGCAAGAGATCCTGGAATCAGGGGAAAAGCTCTGCCACTTTCAGGAGACGGTTTGGAGGATGGACTACAAACATCATAAGCTGTATCTGAAGCTGGATTGACGGGTTTGAAGGACTGAGCAAAATTTGGGACATCAGGAATGTCGGCAGCTGGAGTTGACGTGCCTGAAGTCAAGGTGGCGTCTGAGGCACTGGTAGGTTCAAGGTCCTTGGTACAGCTTCCTATGTTTGCTGGCTGGCTATCACTAGTTGGACTAGAACCTGTACTTGACCTACAGATGCTGATTTGTGGGGTATGTGGTGCCAAGTCCAGCTGCTGCATGATGGGAGATGTAGTTTTAACAGGCATAGCCTTTTCTGAACAGGTAGAGGGCAAAGACTCCCTGGTTACACCCACCACAGTAGCAGTTTGGCTCAGATGCGCTGAGTCGGAAGCCACGGTTCCTCCAGCAGTAGCTGTGTTGCAGATGTCAATGGTGACAGTGGGAGCCATGGTCTGAGGAGGAGGCGGAGCCTCGTCCAGCTCCAGGCGGGTTGCAGCGGTGGCGATGGTCTCCAAGGTGACATCACGTGTGAGGGGAGCTGCCTCATTGGGCGTGGAATTGTGACTTGTGTCAGTCTCATAGGTGGCAGGTGCGGAGAGGGAGGAGCTACATGGAGAGGAGGGGCAGCAGGAGTCACAGGAACAACTGGAGCTACAAGAATTAAGACAAAAAAAAATGTAAAGTCACAAAGCAATAAAACCAAACATTTATTCTATATGGAAAAACAAAAACTAGACAATCAACCAGTGTTGGGTCAGAAAGTAAGCTCATTCACTCAAGTTTGACACCACTAATCACAAAAAGCAGCTTCAGAAGCACAGTTTTTAAACCAGGTTCACCGTAATATCGTTTATGGCGTCAAAGAGGTGTATGAAAGTGCAGCTTTTGCTTCAATGCTTGATAAAAGAAATATGTTTTTATATCTCAAAAATGTGATGTGATTATCAAAAACTGACACCAGATTCAGATTCAGCACCCCCAAATGACCCAATGCTAAAAAAACTCCAAGGAAGAAAAATCATGTTGACCAGTGTAATGGATCAGACAGATCGCTGACATCATGTGTGATATGATCTGAAAACACATCAGCAAGCTCAAAGATCTGACAGGTTTGGATTCAAAACAGTCGAAAACCCATTTCTTGTTTTGCAGTTGAAACAAGAAACGACAAGCAAAAAGTTAGCATGTAGGTAACAACGAGAAAAACTCCAGCTGGTGTCACAGTACAAACAGCTCAGACTAAAAAAAAAAAAAACCCTAACCTCACCTCCTAATCAAACCCCTAACCTCCCAACTCCACCAAATCCCCTAACCTCACCTCCTAACCCCTAACTCCACTTCCTAACCCCAAACCCTAATCTAACCCTATCCTCACCTCCTAACCCTCTAACCTAATCCTAACCCTAACACCTAACCTCCTAACCCAGAGGTGGCCAAATTCGGTCCTCGAGAGCCACCTTCCTGACACTCTTAGTTGTCTCCCTGCCCCAACACACCTGAATCCAATGAAAGAATCGTTAGCAGACTTTTAATGAGCCTTTCATTGGATTCAGGTGTGTTGGGGCAGGGAGACAACTAAGAGTGTCAGGAAGGTGGCTCTCGAGGACCGAACTTGGCCACCCCTGTCCTAACCACATCGCCTAACTCCCTAACCTTCCGGCAGTTTCACCTGTTGTCGGAGCTCAGGGAGGATGGACCGTCATTGAGCGGCCTGTGCAGCAGGGGGCTATGTTGCGTCAGCAGGTGGGGTTCTGCAGCACGGGGCGGCTGCAGGTAACGAGGGGTGGTGAACACCGAGCTGTACGGGGGGGGAGGGGTGGAGGGCTGAGCAGCAACCTCATCATAGGACGGCAGCTTCAAAGACGCCAAGAAACCTGAACAGGAAGCACATCAGAACATCTGATTGGAGCCTTGGCACGTCAGCAATAGACACAGAGTCTGGAGTCTTACTGAGATCCAGCATGGAGGATGGGTAAGATGTGGCTCCATGGTAGGCCAGGAGGCTGATGTCCCGCTGCCTCTGCTGCTGCTGGACTCTGAGTTTGGCTCGACGGTGTTGGTACGCGCAACAGCAGCTGAACAGGATCAGGACGGTCCACAGCAGCCAAAACCCTGCAGCCGCATTCAGAAACCACCACATCAGTTTTCACTGCACAGTCAAACGGCCGAGTCTGGAAGAGAAACCAGCTCCAAAAAGGGTTGGAGATGTTTTACTGAGAGAACTTCAGGACTGGAGGTTTTTAGTGGGGAAAATTCATTCTGGTGCAGAATATGAAGCCTGTAAAGTTTAAACATTGTGAGAAAAGGTTTGGTTGAGCCTGGACATGTCAGCTCAGAAAAATACACAGAAACTTGAGTGATCTGGCCGAGGTATTTGAAACAAACTTACACCAGAGTTCGTAGTAGTAGGTGCAGCAGCCGCTCTCTCCGCAGCAGTGTCCCGTCTCACACAGGTATCCTCCGTTAGCGCTGGTCCCGGCGCAGTACCGTGGTCTCCCTAGCAGGGGCAGGCTGCCACCGGAGTGGTACTCCATCGCACCCCTGCTCTACCCGGACTTAGCCCCACCGCGCCACCGCTACCTGCTGTTAGCCACTAGCCGCTAACTAACGTTAGCTGCTAAAATGTAATTGATGTGTGAAAGCAGCTACATTTTTCTAAAGTTTAACTTTTTTAGGTGCCGTCCGGTTAGGGTTAGGGTCAGTGTTGCTCCGGGGCCCAAATTTGATAATCTCTTCTCGCTGCAAATAAACACAAAGCTAGCTCACATTTTCAATGAAAAGCAGCAGCTCTTTGGAAGACTGCATCCTCGCCAGGTCAACCGAGGAAGGCGGAGCAAATCAGTAGGCCCCAAATTTGAAGAGGCCCCCAGAAATCTGATGGGTTTCCATTTGAAGAAGCCAGTGTAAGTACAAACTCAACAGCATCTCAAATCAGGGCAGGTCTGAGGACTCATTAGCGCCCCCTACAGCTGACAGGAACTCTAAATCTGATGCTAACCTTGAATGATGCTGCTGTTCCGCTGTGCCACAACTAGCTAACACAGCCCCAACCCACTGCGTAGTACTGCAATGATACCGTGAACAGAAAACAGGAAGTCTGCAGCTGGACAAAGAAAAAAGAAAAGACAGGAAAAAAAGTTAGGATTTGATGACATCATGAATCCAGTCAAAATGTATCCAGCTTCAGTTTTTACAATTTTCTCCCTCCTCAGATGTTTTAGCATTTTTGGGCTGTCAACTGTAATGGGAAACTTTAGAGACAATTAACAACTTCAACACATAAAACTGATCAACAATGAAACACAGACTGATGAACGCCCCGCCCACAGTTTACAGGGCGTGTCCAGGTGTGCCGCCAACAAACACTGCGCAAAACTTTTAGGCCCCTCCCACCGCTGTCATCGACCAACGACAACATCAAAAAGACAAATTATAAAGACACGAAAACAAGACAGCCACACTTCCAGCAGGACCAGAAGTATTTGGACACAAGTATTTCTCATCTGAATAGAACTAAATTAAGTCAGGATATAATATTAACACAACATTTAAAAAGTAGACGTTTAATTTCCACCATCACAACAAACTGGAGACACACCAATGTCAAAACAATGAATCAATTTGTCACCAAACTGCCAAAAACCGGGGGAAGGTGAATAAACAGACATTTAGACCAACAAATCAATGCGTTTGTAGTATAAACACACAAAAAACAACTTAATAAATCAGACTTAGGCTGGACGGAGTGAAAACGGCGGAAGATTTTCCTGATTAATTAATGTCACCGGAACAAACATTCCACCGACGGTCCCGGAACGTAGCGCACACGTGCGCAGGCACAGCTCGTGCACGTAAACATGAGACCTTTACATACATGTAGCGTGTTAGGTGGCTGAGCCTGGCGGCCGTTTAACAGTCACTAACGGTTCCGCCGGGCCTCCGCTGCCCGCTGCTCCGCGCGACCCTCCGACAGCCCGCCGCCATCAGCGACAGCGGCACCGCAAGCACGCGGCACCACGCGCAACACTTCCGTCGCGTCCCTGACGCTTCAAAATAAAAGCTGGCGCTGCCGTCGTTCAAAGAAAAACAAGCACATTTAATTAAAACGGATTCACATAATTTAACAAATAAAAGTTGAACACTTATGAAAACTTCCGTTGATAAAGAAGGTCGTAACCTGCACGTGTCCATCCGTCCTCAAATATAATCAAACTTGATTGTGCAAGAGAAGAACATTTTGGGTTACATATGTTTGATTTTCCAACATTAACAACCGGTGAAATACCAGAACACCAAAAAGGAGGAGTCTGTCAAAACACAGTCAAAACACAAACACTGTCAAAACACAAACACAGTCAAAACACAAACACTGTCAAAACACAAACACAGTCAAAACACAAACACAGTCAAAACACAAACACTGTCAAAACAGTCAAAACACAAACACTGTCAAAACACAGTCAAAACACAAACAGTCAAAACACAGTCAAAACACAAACACAGTCAAAACACAAACACTGTCAAAACACAAACACTGTCAAAACACAGTCAAAACACAGTCAAAACACAAACACAGTCAAAACACAAACACTGTCAAAACACAAACACTGTCAAAACAGTCAAAACACAAACACTGTCAAAACACAGTCAAAACACCAACACAGTCAAAACACAGTGTTAAGGATTTTATATATATATATATATATATATATATATATATATATATATATATGTTATCACTGTTAAACATTTGTACCTTTGTCTTCTTTCTTATGAAAACGGTGTTGTGCTGTTTGCACCTAACCCCGAGAATGTATGTGTTATTCAACCTTGTTTTAGCATGCTGGGGTCAATCTGAACTGGGAATGAAGAGCTGGATGTACTTATTATTATTATTATTATACAACTTGTTTTTGTAGCCGCTAACGACTGGGAGTGAAGCATGACGGGGTCAGTCATGAACTGGGAGTAATAGACCTGAAGGTTGTTTTTGACTGTTGTGACGTGATGCTTAGTGTGAAGACCAGGACACTCCAGGCAGATGCACAACAGCTGATAACTGCAACAGACGAACGAGATGTGCTGACCTCCGACGATAAGAGTAAAAGAAAGAAACTGTATGTTACGGGAAGAAACTTGTCTCGCGTTGTCCCCCCCCCCCCCCCCCTTAGGACAAGTTTTATGATGTAATGAGGGCATCTCTAATAAAAGAGCGGGAACACAGGCCAGCAGAAGTATTGGATTCTGCTTCATTGCCATCCTCATTTTCAGCACAAGCAGCTGAAAAACAGATGTGGATAAATAAAGGAGCTACGTATGCAAATGATTTGTACGTATGCCCACAAAAGAAACCCATATTGCCAAAAAATATGTTTAAATGGGCAGCTATTATAAGCCATGGCGTGACGCATGTCTCATCAGGGGGTATGATATCGCAATTGCAATCTATTTTTTGTCTTTATGGGTTCGATGCATATGCAAAACAGCATTGTAGAGCATGCATGACATGTGCAAAACACAATTCACAAGGCAATTTGAGACCCCAAAGAGGCAAATTTCCAACACCACAATATCCCTTTCAAGTGATTCACATGGATTATATACAGCTGAGTAAACATGAAGGGAAGGAATTTTGTTTAGTCGTAATTGATGCCTTCTCAAAATGGGTAGAATTGTTCCCTACAAAACATGCAGATGCACTTACAGTGGCTAAGGCATTGTGCAAAGACATCATTCCACGATTTGGAATACCAGAAACAGTTTATTCAGATAATGGAGCGCATTTTGTTAATACAATAGTGCAATATGTAGGAGAAGCGCTACAGGTCAATCTCAAAAATCATTGTGCTTATCAACCACACAGTGCCGGATTAGTGGAAAGGACAAAGGGCACAATAAAAATAAGATTAAGGAAATGTATAGAAGAGACAAAACGAACCTGGATTGAATGTTGGACCTAGTAAAATTGTATATGAGAATAACACCAACACCATCAGGGTTAACACCATTTGAGATACTTTATGGACGACCATATCGTCTACCAATTTTGACATGGATACTAAAACAGCAGATGAGGAACAAACATTAGCAAATTTTATGAAAAAGACATTAACATAGAAAGAGATAACTTAAACACATTTACTGCCGAATAATTTTGATCTTCCACAGGACGGCCTTCCAGTAGTCTAGCCAGGAGACTGGGTGTTCATCAGAGTCCAGTCCTCGTTGGGAAGGTCTATACCAAGTGCTGTTAACAACACCAACTGCAGTAAAGATAGCGGAGAGATCAACGTGGATACATCACTGTAAGATACAGCGTGTGTTGGCGGCCTCCACAGTGTAAGGGGAAGTCTGGCTACAAAGGGAGTCTATTTAATTAGCAATAGATTGTCTCAATGCCAGTGAAGCAGGGAGATCCTTGCACTATTAGGTGAGGTGGTTAACAACACTGTATCCTAGCAATCATGACTGAACTACAGCAGACCCCGGAGCGGCGTGCTCAGCGCCGCCGCTGCCGGACTGTTGGTAGGGCAGCCGGTTGCGTTGTGATCTTAGTGTGTTTCGTGCTCCTCGGATTCCTGGCCTGGTGGTTGACCCAAGAATTGCAGCTCACTGTGGACCGAGCCAGAGAACAACGCAAGCAACGTCAGAAGAGGTTTATTCATAATGTGAATGAGACAGATGGACACCCTCATATATACCATACTAATATGTGGTACAGATATGTTCTATGGAATTACGTTACTAATTGTTATGTTTGTTCGCAAATACCTATATCCTCAACACACCCAGCTCTGACGGCTAAACAGTACCCTGCTAGGGTGACAGAATGTCTTATCATACGGATGCATAATCAAACTGTATTTCGGGGGCAGTTCTAACACCACTTGCCTCAGTGCAACCACTTATATGATAGGGATTTCAACAGAGGACGTACAAGCGTGCCCAAGTGCTGCTCCATTGACTAGACTGAAGGGAAACGCAAAAATATCATCACGTTAAATTGTCATCACAACGGCCATTCCCAAATTGCTTTTACGGGACAGGGAATAAAACTGTAGGTAAAATTAAGAAACGTCTGTGTACCCAAACGTATGTTTTATCAAATAATTTAAGCCTAGCCAAAACATAATATGTGGATGGTACTTATCTTCATCACATTGGACGGGGATGTAATTATACAGGCTCCTGTCCATGGGGAACGGATGAATCATGTGCTTATGTTAGTAAGTTTTTGCTACCACCTGTAAATGGTACTCCGGTGTATGATGACATCTATTGGCTTTGTGGTTCCAGACTGTACATGAGTCTCCCACCAAACTGGGGTGGTGTGTGTGCACCTACCCAGGTGACTGACCATACATATGTGGTAGGACCTCCACAGAGAAGAATGGCAGCACCAGACGGAGGAGATTGATATACCCAGATGTGTTACCACATGATCACATGTGGGGCTCGGATGTACTAAAGGACCAAAAAATTGTGGTCTGTAGGAGATAAAATAGCACATTCATTGTTCCCCTGGATAGGAGTGGGAAAAAATTAATTAATGATTGAAACTCTGAATTATCGATTGGGTCTGTTCATGAATGTAACTAAAAAAATAGTAGCAGCTCAAAACACTGAAATAGATGCTTTACGTACCATGGTGATGCAAAATTGCATGGTTTTAGACTTGCTTACTGGTTCACAGGGAGGAATTTGTGTTCTGCTGAACACAACATGCTGTACTTTCATCCCAGACTCCATTCATTCAGTGGATATGCAGGACGCATTGGAAGAGCTGAATAAACTTCGTGATGCAATGCATAAAGACACCCTAGCCGTGAACCGGTGGAATCCCTGGTCCTGGTTGACTTCAGGACCATGTTGGCAGTTACTATTGAAAATGGTGACACCAGTTATTATAGTCCTAATTCTGATTGGACTTTGCATGTGTTGTGTGATCCCTTATATCAAAACAATGGTTGGCAAAATGGTGTCAAATACATTTGTACAGTGTAATCTGGCCTTCCAACAAACTATGCCAAAATATCAAGCATTGAAACAGTCAGACCTTAGTGGAGAAAACTATAATGACTGTACTGAGAATTATGATGATATTGAAAAGCTCACAACTCCAGTTCAAGCTTGAACTGTTGACGTGATGAGTTAACACACTCTTAGCCTATGAAGCTTTAGCTGAAAAAGTAATAAGACAAGTGGTGTAGTCGAATAATACAGAAAAACGGTTCATTTATACCAGTCAGCCGAAGTGATGTATGGTGGTGGTGTGGTGATAACAGAATCTTTGACAGACTGCCACGAAATGTGTCAGGTTATTGTGCATTAATATCATTATTGTTACCCATGACCCCTGAAGACGTTACGACATATGCAGCCTCTCTTATTCCTGAGGATTGGCAGAAAGGCATAGCCAGACATAGAGTAAAAAGAGATTGGAAAGGAGTAGGAAATCCAACATATATTGACGCAATAGGAGTCCCCAGAGGAGTGCCTGACGAGTATAAAATGGTTGATCAAATAGCAGCTGGATTCGAATCTTCCATCTGTTGGTGGTGTTCAATTAATAAAAACGTGGACAGAATAAACTAAGTTAATAAACTAACTAACTAAGCTGGGTGATGCCTACTATATGTTTAACAGGCGATAAACAGGTGGGAAATGTTAAGGATTTTTTTTATATATATATATATATATATATGTTATCACTGTTAAACATTTGTACCTTCGTCTTCTTTCTTATGAAAACGGTGTTGTGCTGTTTGCACCTAACCCCGAGAATGTATGTGTTATTCAACCTTGTTTTAGCATGCTGGGGTCAATCTGAACTGGGAATGAAGAGCTGGATGTACTTATTATTATTATTATACAACTTGTTTTTGTAGCCGCTAACGACTGGGAGTGAAGCATGACGGGGTCAGTCATGAACTGGGAGTAATAGACCTGAAGGTTGTTTTTGACTGTTGTGACGTGATGCTTAGTGTGAAGACCAGGACACTCCAGGCAGATGCACAACAGCTGATAACTGCAACAGACGAACGAGATGTGCTGACCTCCGACGATAAGAGTAAAAGAAAGAAACTGTATGTTACGGGAAGAAACTTGTCTCGCGTTGTCCCCCCCCCCCCCCTTAGGACAAGTTTTATGATGTAATGAGGGCATCTCTAATAAAAAGAGCGGGAGCACAGGCCAGACTTTAGTGTAGCCTTGGTGTACAGCCTGGCCGCACTCCGCGCGTGATTAATTTGACTTTCTGTCTCACTGGTGTTTCTTGACTCTGTTTGTCTTATCAAAGGTTTTAAGAATGTTTGGAGGAGAAAATACCCAACACACAGTCAAAACACAAACACTGTCAAAACACTCTGTCAAAACACACTGTCAAAACACAAACACTGTCAAAACACAAACACTGTCAAAACAGTCAAAACACAAACACTGTCAAAACAGTCAAAACACAGTCAAAACACAAAC
Organism: Thalassophryne amazonica; assembly: GCF_902500255.1. Classification (NCBI taxonomy): domain Eukaryota; kingdom Metazoa; phylum Chordata; class Actinopteri; order Batrachoidiformes; family Batrachoididae; genus Thalassophryne; species Thalassophryne amazonica. The sequence goes on along the minus strand of NC_047125.1, from coordinate 35,655,270 downwards.
ACTGTCAAAACACAGTCAAAACACAAACACTGTCAAAACACAAACACTGTCAAAACAGTCAAAACACAAACACTGTCAAAACACAGTCAAAACACTCTGTCAAAACACAAACACAGTCAAAACACAGTCAAAACACTCTGTCAAAACACAAACACTGTCAAAACACAGTCAAAACACTCTGTCAAAACACAAACACTGTCAAAACACAGTCAAAACACTCTGTCAAAACACAAACACTGTCAAAACACAGTCAAAACACAAACACTGTCAAAACACTCTGTCAAAACACAAACACTGTCAAAACACAGTCAAAACACAGTCAAAACACTCTGTCAAAACACAAACACTGTCAAAACACAGTCAAAACACAAACAGTCAAAACACTCTGTCAAAACACAAACACTGTCAAAACACAGTCAAAACACAAACACAGTCAAAACACACTGTCAAAACACAAACACTGTCAAAACAGTCAAAACACAAACACAGTCAAAACACAGTCAAAACACAAACACTGTCAAAACACAGTCAAAACACAAACACTGTCAAAACACTCTGTCAAAACACAAACACTGTCAAAACACAGTCAAAACACTCTGTCAAAACACAAACACTGTCAAAACACAGTCAAAACACAGTCAAAACACAAACACTGTCAAAACACAGTCAAAACACAGTCAAAACACAAACACAGTCAAAACACAGTCAAAACACAAACACTGTCAAAACACAGTCAAAACACACTGTCAAAACACAAACACTGTCAAAACACAAACACTGTCAAAACACAAACACTGTCAAAACACAGTCAAAACACAAACACTGTCAAAACACACTGTCAAAACACAGTCAAAACACAAACACTGTCAAAACACAGTCAAAACACTGTCAAAACACAAACACAGTCAAAACACAGTCAAAACACAAACACTGTCAAAACACTCTGTCAAAACACACTGTCAAAACACAAACACTGTCAAAACACAGTCAAAACACAAACACTGTCAACGCACTCTGTCAAAACACACTGTCAAAACACAAACACTGTCAACGCACTCTGTCAAAACACACTGTCAAAACACAGTCAAAACACAAACACTGTCAACGCACTCTGTCAAAACACACTGTCAAAACACAGTCAAAACACAAACACTGTCAACGCACTCTGTCAAAACAGTCAAAACACAAACACTGTCAACGCACTCTGTCAAAACACTCTGTCAAAACACAAACACTGTCAAAACACTGTCAAAACACACTGTCAAAACACAAACACTGTCAAAACACAAACACTGTCAAAACACAGTCAAAACACAAACACTGTCAAAACACAAACACTGTCAAAACACAAACACTGTCAAAACACAAACACTGTCAAAACACAGTCAAAACACAAACACTGTCAAAACACTCTGTCAAAACACACTGTCAAAACACTCTGTCAAAACACAAACACTGTCAAAACACAAACACTGTCAAAACACAGTCAAAACACAAACACTGTCAAAACACACTGTCAAAACACAGTCAAAACACTGTCAAAACACAAACACAGTCAAAACACAGTCAAAACACAAACACTGTCAAAACACTCTGTCAAAACACACTGTCAAAACACAAACACTGTCAAAACACAGTCAAAACACAGTCAAAACACAAACACTGTCAACGCACTCTGTCAAAACACACTGTCAAAACACAATGTCAAAACACAAACACTGTCAACGCACTGTCAAAACACAATGTCAAAACACAAACACTGTCAACGCACTCTGTCAAAACACACTGTCAAAACACAATGTCAAAACACAAACACTGTCAACGCACTCTGTCAAAACAGTCAAAACACAGTTAAAACACAAACACTGTCAACGCACTCTGTCAAAACACACTGTCAAAACACAGTCAAAACACAAACACTGTCAACGCACTCTGTCAAAACACACTGTCAAAACACAGTCAAAACACAAACACTGTCAACGCACTCTGTCAAAACACACTGTCAAAACACAAACACTGTCAACGCACTCTGTCAAAACACACTGTCAAAACACAGTCAAAACACAAACACTGTCAACGCACTCTGTCAAAACACACTGTCAAAACACAGTCAAAACACAAACACTGTCAACGCACTGTCAAAACACACTGTCAAAACACACTGTCAAAACACAAACACTGTCAACGCACTCTGTCAAAACACAAACACTGTCAAAACACTCTGTCAAAACACAAACACTGTCAACGCACTCTGTCAAAACACAAACTCTGTCAAAACACTGTCAAAACAGAAACACTGTCAAAAAACTCTGTCAAAACACAAACACTGTCAAAACACTCTGTCAAAACACAAACACTGTCAACGCACTCTGTCAAAACACAAACACTGTCAAAACACTCTGTCAAAACACAAACACTGTCAAAACACAAACACTGTCAAAACACAAACACTGTCAAAACACAGTCAAAACACAAACACTGTCAAAACACTCTGTCAAAACACACTGTCAAAACACAAACACTGTCAAAACACAAACACTGTCAAAACACAGTCAAAACACAAACACTGTCAAAACACACTGTCAAAACACAGTCAAAACACAAACACTGTCAAAACACACTGTCAAAACACTGTCAAAACACACTGTCAAAACACAAACACAGTCAAAACACAGTCAAAACACAAACACTGTCAACGCACTCTGTCAAAACACAATGTCAAAACACAATGTCAAAACACAAACACTGTCAACGCACTCTGTCAAAACACACTGTCAAAACACAAACACTGTCAACGCACTCTGTCAAAACACAGTCAAAACACAGTCAAAACACAAACACTGTCAACGCACTCTGTCAAAACACAATGTCAAAACACAAACACTGTCAACGCACTCTGTCAAAACACACTGTCAAAACACAAACACTGTCAACGCACTCTGTCAAAACACAGTCAAAACACAGTCAAAACACAAACACTGTCAACGCACTCTGTCAAAACACAGTCAAAACACAGGCGAAACACAGTCAAAACACAAACACTGTCAACGCACTCTGTCAAAACACAATGTCAAAACACAGTCAAAACACAAACACTGTCAACGCACTCTGTCAAAACACAGTCAAAACACAGTCAAAACACAGTCAAAACACAAACACTGTCAACGCACTCTGTCAAAACACAGTCAAAACACAGTCAAAACACAAACACTGTCAACGCACTCTGTCAAAACACAGTCAAAACACAGTCAAAACACAAACACTGTCAACGCACTCTGTCAAAACACAATGTCAAAACACAAACACTGTCAACGCACTCTGTCAAAACACACTGTCAAAACACAAACACTGTCAACGCACTCTGTCAAAACACAGTCAAAACACAAACACTGTCAACGCACTCTGTCAAAACACACTGTCAAAACACAGTCAAAACACAAACACTGTCAACGCACTCTGTCAAAACACACTGTCAAAACACAAACACTGTCAACGCACTCTGTCAAAACACACTGTCAAAACACAGTCAAAACACAAACACTGTCAACGCACTCTGTCAAAACACACTGTCAAAACACAGTCAAAACACAAACACTGTCAACGCACTCTGTCAAAACACTCTGTCAAAACACAAACACTGTCAAAACACTGTCAAAACACACTGTCAAAACACAAACACTGTCAAAACACAAACACTGTCAAAACACAGTCAAAACACAAACACTGTCAAAACACAAACACTGTCAAAACACAAACACTGTCAAAACACAGTCAAAACACAAACACTGTCAAAACACTGTCAAAACACACTGTCAAAACACTCTGTCAAAACACAAACACTGTCAAAACACAAACACTGTCAAAACACAGTCAAAACACAAACACTGTCAAAACACACTGTCAAAACACACTGTCAAAACACAGTCAAAACACAAACACAGTCAAAACACAGTCAAAACACAAACACTGTCAAAACACTCTGTCAAAACACACTGTCAAAACACAAACACTGTCAAAACACAGTCAAAACACAAACACTGTCAACGCACTCTGGCAAAACACACTGTCAAAACACAATGTCAAAACACAAACACTGTCAACGCACTGTCAAAACACAGTCAAAACACAAACACTGTCAACACAAACACTGTCAAAACACAATGTCAAAACACAGTCAAAACACAAACACTGTCAACGCACTCTGTCAAAACACACTGTCAAAACACAATGTCAAAACACAAACACTGTCAACGCACTCTGTCAAAACACAGTCAAAACACAGTCAAAACACAAACACTGTCAACGCACTCTGTCAAAACACACTGTCAAAACACAGTCAAAACACAAACACTGTCAACGCACTCTGTCAAAACACACTGTCAAAACACAGTCAAAACGCAAACACTGTCAACGCACTCTGTCAAAACACACTGTCAAAACACAGTCAAAACACAAACACTGTCAACGCACTCTGTCAAAACACTCTGTCAAAACACAAACACTGTCAAAACACAAACACTGTCAAAACACAGTCAAAACACAAACACTGTCAAAACACAAACACTGTCAAAACACAGTCAAAACACAAACACTGTCAAAACACTCTGTCAAAACACACTGTCAAAACACAAACACTGTCAAAACACAAACACTGTCAAAACACAGTCAAAACACAAACACTGTCAAAACACACTGTCAAAACACAGTCAAAACACTGTCAAAACACAAACACAGTCAAAACACAGTCAAAACACAAACACTGTCAAAACACACTGTCAAAACACACTGTCAAAACACAAACACTGTCAAAACACAGTCAAAACACAAACACTGTCAACGCACTCTGTCAAAACACACTGTCAAAACACAATGTCAAAACACAAACACTGTCAACGCACTGTCAAAACACAGTCAAAACACAAACACTGTCAACGCACTCTGTCAAAACACAATGTCAAAACACAAACACTGTCAACGCACTCTGTCAAAACACACTGTCAAAACACAATGTCAAAACACAAACACTGTCAACGCACTCTGTCAAAACACAGTCAAAACACAAACACTGTCAACGCACTCTGTCAAAACACACTGTCAAAACACAGTCAAAACACAAACACTGTCAACGCACTCTGTCAAAACACACTGTCAAAACACAGTCAAAACACAAACACTGTCAAAACACACTGTCAAAACACACTGTCAAAACACAAACACTGTCAACGCACTCTGTCAAAACACAAACACTGTCAACGCACTCTGTCAAAACACAAACACTGTCAAAACACTGTCAAAACACAAACACTGTCAAAACACTCTGTCAAAACACAAACACTGTCAACGCACTCTGTCAAAACACAAACACTGTCAAAACACTCTGTCAAAACACAAACACTGTCAACGCACTCTGTCAAAACACAAACACTGTCAAAACACTCTGTCAAAACACAAACACTGTCAAAACACAAACACTGTCAACGCACTCTGTCAAAACACAAACACTGTCAAAACACAGTCAAAACACAAACACTGTCAAAACACTGTCAAAACACAAACACTGTCAAAACACACTGTCAAAACACAGTCAAAACACAAACACTGTCAAAACACTCTGTCAAAACACAAACACTGTCAAAACACTCTGTCAAAACACAGTCAAAACACAAACACTGTCAAAACACAGTCAAAACACAAACACTGTCAAAACACACTGTCAAAACACAGTCAAAACACTGTCAAAACACAAACACAGTCAAAACACAGTCAAAACACAAACACTGTCAAAACACTCTGTCAAAACACACTGTCAAAACACAAACACTGTCAAAACACAGTCAAAACACAGTCAAAACACAAACACTGTCAACGCACTCTGTCAAAACACACTGTCAAAACACAATGTCAAAACACAAACACTGTCAACGCACTGTCAAAACACAATGTCAAAACACAAACACTGTCAACGCACTCTGTCAAAACACACTGTCAAAACACAATGTCAAAACACAAACACTGTCAACGCACTCTGTCAAAACACACTGTCAAAACACAGTCAAAACACAAACACTGTCAACGCACTCTGTCAAAACACACTGTCAAAACACAGTCAAAACACAAACACTGTCAACGCACTCTGTCAAAACACACTGTCAAAACACAGTCAAAACACAAACACTGTCAACGCACTCTGTCAAAACACACTGTCAAAACACAGTCAAAACACAAACACTGTCAACGCACTGTCAAAACACATTGTCAAAACACACTGTCAAAACACAAACACTGTCAACGCACTCTGTCAAAACACAAACACTGTCAAAACACTCTGTCAAAACACAAACACTGTCAACGCACTCTGTCAAAACACAAACTCTGTCAAAACACTGTCAAAACACAAACACTGTCAACGCACTCTGTCAAAACACAAACACTGTCAAAACACTCTGTCAAAACACAAACACTGTCAAAACACAAACACTGTCAAAACACAAACACTGTCAAAACACAGTCAAAACACAAACACTGTCAAAACACTCTGTCAAAACACACTGTCAAAACACAAACACTGTCAAAACACAGTCAAAACACACTGTCAAAACACAAACACTGTCAAAACACAGTCAAAACACAAACACTGTCAAAACACACTGTCAAAACACAGTCAAAACACAAACACTGTCAAAACACACTGTCAAAACACAGTCAAAACACTGTCAAAACACAAACACAGTCAAAACACAGTCAAAACACACTGTCAAAACACAAACACAGTCAAAACACAAACACTGTCAACGCACTCTGTCAAAACACACTGTCAAAACACAATGTCAAAACACAAACACTGTCAACGCACTGTCAAAACACAGTCAAAACACAAACACTGTCAACGCACTCTGTCAAAACACAATGTCAAAACACAAACACTGTCAACGCACTCTGTCAAAACACACTGTCAAAACACAAACACTGTCAACGCACTCTGTCAAAACACAGTCAAAACACAGTCAAAACACAAACACTGTCAACGCACTCTGTCAAAACACAGTCAAAACACAGTCAAAACACAAACACTGTCAACGCACTCTGTCAAAACACACTGTCAAAACACAGTCAAAACACAAACACTGTCAACACACTCTGTCAAAACACACTGTCAAAACACAGTCAAAACACAAACACTGTCAACGCACTCTGTCAAAACACACTGTCAAAACACAGTCAAAACACAAACACTGTCAACGCACTCTGTCAAAACACTCTGTCAAAACACAAACACTGTCAAAACACTGTCAAAACACACTGTCAAAACACAAACACTGTCAAAACACAAACACTGTCAAAACACAGTCAAACACAGTGGAAACACTGTCAAACACAAACACTGTCAAAACACAGTCAAAACACAAACACTGTCAAAACACTCTGTCAAAACACACTGTCAAAACACTCTGTCAAAACACAAACACTGTCAAAACACAAACACTGTCAAAACACAGCACACACAGTGGAAACACTGTCAAAACACACTGTCAAAACACAGTCAAAACACTGTCAAAACACAAACACAGTCAAAACACAGTCAAAACACAAACACTGTCAAAACACTCTGTCAAAACACACTGTCAAAACACAAACACTGTCAAAACACAGTCAAAACACAGTCAAAACACAAACACTGTCAACGCACTCTGGCAAAACACACTGTCAAAACACAATGTCAAAACACAAACACTGTCAACGCACTGTCAAAACACAGTCAAAACACAAACACTGTCAACACACTCTGTCAAAACACAATGTCAAAACACAATGTCAAAACACAAACACTGTCAACGCACTCTGTCAAAACACACTGTCAAAACACAATGTCAAAACACAAACACTGTCAACGCACTCTGTCAAAACACAGTCAAAACACAGTCAAAACACAAACACTGTCAACGCACTCTGTCAAAACACACTGTCAAAACACAAACACTGTCAACGCACTCTGTCAAAACACACTGTCAAAACGCAAACACTGTCAACGCACTCTGTCAAAACACACTGTCAAAACACAGTCAAAACACAAACACTGTCAACGCACTCTGTCAAAACACTCTGTCAAAACACAAACACTGTCAAAACACAAACACTGTCAAAACACAGTCAAAACACAAACACTGTCAAAACACACTGTCAAAACACAGTCAAAACACTGTCAAAACACAAACACAGTCAAAACACAGTCAAAACACAAACACTGTCAAAACACTCTGTCAAAACACACTGTCAAAACACAAACACTGTCAAAACACAGTCAAAACACAGTCAAAACACAAACACTGTCAACGCACTCTGTCAAAACACACTGTCAAAACACAATGTCAAAACACAAACACTGTCAACGCACTGTCAAAACACAGTCAAAACACAAACACTGTCAACGCACTCTGTCAAAACACAAACACTGTCAACGCACTCTGTCAAAACACAATGTCAAAACACAAACACTGTCAACGCACTCTGTCAAAACACACTGTCAAAACACAATGTCAAAACACAAACACTGTCAACGCACTCTGTCAAAACACAGTCAAAACACAAACACTGTCAACGCACTCTGTCAAAACACACTGTCAAAACACAGTCAAAACACAAACACTGTCAACGCACTCTGTCAAAACACACTGTCAAAACACAGTCAAAACACAAACACTGTCAACGCACTCTGTCAAAACACAGTCAAAACACAGTCAAAACACAAACACTGTCAACGCACTCTGGCAAAACACACTGTCAAAACACAATGTCAAAACACAAACACTGTCAACGCACTGTCAAAACACAGTCAAAACACAAACACTGTCAACACACTCTGTCAAAACACAATGTCAAAACACAATGTCAAAACACAAACACTGTCAACGCACTCTGTCAAAACACACTGTCAAAACACAATGTCAAAACACAAACACTGTCAACGCACTCTGTCAAAACACAGTCAAAACACAGTCAAAACACAAACACTGTCAACGCACTCTGTCAAAACACACTGTCAAAACACAAACACTGTCAACGCACTCTGTCAAAACACACTGTCAAAACGCAAACACTGTCAACGCACTCTGTCAAAACACACTGTCAAAACACAGTCAAAACACAAACACTGTCAACGCACTCTGTCAAAACACACTGTCAAAACACAATGTCAAAACACAAACACTGTCAACGCACTGTCAAAACACAGTCAAAACACAAACACTGTCAACGCACTCTGTCAAAACACAAACACTGTCAACGCACTCTGTCAAAACACAATGTCAAAACACAAACACTGTCAACGCACTCTGTCAAAACACAGTCAAAACACAATGTCAAAACACAAACACTGTCAACGCACTCTGTCAAAACACAGTCAAAACACAAACACTGTCAACGCACTCTGTCAAAACACACTGTCAAAACACAGTCAAAACACAAACACTGTCAACGCACTCTGTCAAAACACACTGTCAAAACACAGTCAAAACACAAACACTGTCAACGCACTCTGTCAAAACACACTGTCAAAACACAGTCAAAACACAAACACTGTCAACGCACTCTGTCAAAACACACTGTCAAAACACACTGTCAAAACACACTGTCAAAACACAAACACTGTCAACGCACTCTGTCAAAACACAAACACTGTCAAAACACTCTGTCAAAACACAAACACTGTCAACGCACTCTGTCAAAACACAAACACTGTCAAAACACTGTCAAAACACAAACACTGTCAAAACACTCTGTCAAAACACAAACACTGTCAAAACACAAACACTGTCAACGCACTCTGTCAAAACACAAACACTGTCAAAACACTCTGTCAAAACACAAACACTGTCAAAACACAAACACTGTCAACGCACTCTGTCAAAACACAAACACTGTCAAAACACTCTGTCAAAACACAAACACTGTCAACGCACTCTGTCAAAACACAAACACTGTCAAAACACAGTCAAAACACAAACACTGTCAAAACACTGTCAAAACACAGTCAAAACACAAACACTGTCAAAACACTCTGTCAAAACACACTGTCAAAACACAAACACTGTCAAAACACAATGTCAAAACACAAACACTGTCAACGCACTCTGTCAAAACACAATGTCAAAACACAAACACTGTCAACGCACTCTGTCAAAACACAGTCAAAACACAAACACTGTCAAAACACAGTCAAAACACAAAAACTGTCAAAACACAGTCAAAACACACTGTCAAAACACTCTGTCAAAACACAAACACTGTCAAAACACAAACACTGTCAAAACACAGTCAAAACACAAACACTGTCAAAACACTCTGTCAAAACACAAACACTGTCAAAACACTCTGTCAAAACACAAACACTGTCAAAACACAGTCAAAACACAAACACTGTCAAAACACTCTGTCAAAACACACTGTCAAAACACAAACACTGTCAAAACACAAACACTATCAAAACACAAACACTGTCAAAACACAGTCAAAACACAAACACCGTCAAAACACAGTCAAAACACAAACACTGTCAAAACACAGTCAAAACACAGTCAAAACACAAACACAGTCAAAACACACTGTCAAAACACACTGTCAAAACACAAACACTGTCAAAACACAGTCAAAACACACTGTCAAAACACAGTCAAAACACAAACATTGTCAAAACACAAACACTGTCAAAACACAGTCAAAACACAAACACTGTCAAAACACAAACACTGTCAAAACACAAACACTGTCAAAACACAGTCAAAACACAAACACTGTCAAAACACTCTGTTAAAACACAAACACTGTCAAAACACAGTCAAAACACAGTCAAAACACAAACACTGTCAAAACACTCTGTCAAAACACACTGTCAAAACACAAACACTGTCAAAACACAGTCAAAACACAAAAACTGTCAAAACACAGTCAAAACACAAACACTGTCAACGCACTCTGTCAAAACACACTGTCAAAATACAATGTCAAAACACAAACACTGTCAACGCACTCTGTCAAAACACAGTCAAAACACAAACACTGTCAACGCACTCTGTCAAAACACAATGTCAAAACACAATGTCAAAACACAAACACTGTCAACGCACTCTGTCAAAACACACTGTCAAAGCACAATGTCAAAACACAAACACTGTCAACGCACTCTGTCAAAACACACTGTCAAAACACACTGTCAAAACACAAACACTGTCAACGCACTCTGTCAAAACACAAACACTGTCAAAACACTCTGTCAAAACACAAACACTGTCAACGCACTCCGTCAAAACACAAACACTGTCAAAACACAAACACTGTCAAAACACAGTCAAAACACAAACACTGTCAAAACACTCTGTCAAAACACACTGTCAAAACACAAACACTGTCAAAACACAAACACTGTCAAAACACAAACACTGTCAAAACACAGTCAAAACACAAACACTGTCAAAACACACTGTCAAAACACAGTCAAAACACAAACACTGTCAAAACACACTGTCAAAACACAGTCAAAACACTGTCAAAACACAAACACAGTCAAAACACAGTCAAAACACAAACACTGTCAAAACACTCTGTCAAAACACACTGTCAAAACACAAACACTGTCAAAACACAGTCAAAACACAAACAATGTCAAAACACAATGTCAAAACACAAACACTGTCAACGCACTGTCAAAACACAGTCAAAACACAAACACTGTCAACGCACTCTGTCAAAACACAATGTCAAAACACAAACACTGTCAACGCACTCTGTCAAAACACACTGTCAAAACACAATGTCAAAACACAAACACTGTCAACGCACTCTGTCAAAACACACTGTCAAAACACAAACACTGTCAACGCACTCTGTCAAAACACTGTCAAAACACAGTCAAAACACAAACACTGTCAATGCACTCTGTCAAAACACAGTCAAAACACAAACACTGTCAACACACTCTGTCAAAACACACTGTCAAAACACAGTCAAAACACAAACACTGTCAACGCACTCTGTCAAAACACACAGTCAAAACACAAACACTGTCAACGCACTCTGTCAAAACACACAGTCAAAACACAGTCAAAACACAAACACTGTCAACGCACTCTGTCAAAACACTCTGTCAAAACACAAACACTGTCAAAACACTGTCAAAACACACTGTCAAAACACAAACACTGTCAAAACACAAACACTGTCAAAACACACTGTCAAAACACAGTCAAAACACTGTCAAAACACAAACACAGTCAAAACACAGTCAAAACACAAACACTGTCAAAACACTGTCAAAACACAAACACAGTCAAAACACACTGTCAAAACACAGTCAAAACACTGTCAAAACACAAACACAGTCAAAACACAGTCAAAACACAAACACTGTCAAAACACTGTCAAAACACAAACACAGTCAAAACACACTGTCAAAACACAGTCAAAACACTGTCAAAACACAAACACTGTCAAAACACTGTCAAAACACAAACACAGTCAAAACACACTGTCAAAACACAAACACTGTCAAAACACAGTCAAAACACAGTCAAAACACAAACACTGTCAACGCACTCTGTCAAAACACACTGTCAAAACACAATGTCAAAACACAAACACTGTCAACGCACTGTCAAAACACAGTCAAAACACAAACACTGTCAACGCACTCTGTCAAAACACAAACACTGTCAACGCACTCTGTCAAAACACACTGTCAAAACACAATGTCAAAACACAAACACTGTCAACGCACTCTGTCAAAACACAGTCAAAACACAGTCAAAACACAAACACTGTCAACGCACTCTGTCAAAACACACTGTCAAAACACAGTCAAAACACAAACACTGTCAACGCACTCTGTCAAAACACACTGTCAAAACACAGTCAAAACACAAACACTGTCAACGCACTCTGTCAAAACACACTGTCAAAACACACTGTCAAAACACAAACACTGTCAACGCACTCTGTCAAAACACAAACACTGTCAAAACACTCTGTCAAAACACAAACACTGTCAACGCACTCTGTCAAAACACAAACACTGTCAAAACACTGTCAAAACACAAACACTGTCAAAACACTCTGTCAAAACACAAACACTGTCAAAACACAAACACTGTCAACGCACTCTGTCAAAACACAAACACTGTCAAAACACTCTGTCAAAACACACTGTCAACGCACTCTGTCAAAACACAAACACTGTCAAAACACAAACACTGTCAAAACACAGTCAAAACACAAACACTGTCAAAACACAGTCAAAACACAAACACTGTCAAAACACAGTCAAAACACAAACACTGTCAAAACACACTGTCAAAACACAAACACTGTCAAAACACACTGTCAAAACACAAACACTGTCAAAACACAATGTCAAAACACAAACACTGTCAAAACACAGTCAAAACACAAACACTGTCAAAACACAGTCAAAACACAAACACTGTCAAAACACACTGTCAAAACACAAACACTGTCAAAACACACTGTCAAAACACAAACACTGTCAAAACACAGTCAAAACACAAACACTGTCAAAACACAAACACTGTCAAAACACAAACACTGTCAAAACACAGTCAAAACACAAACACTGTCAAAACACTCTGTCAAAACACAAACACTGTCAAAACACTCTGTCAAAACACAAACACTGTCAAAACACTCTGTCAAAACACACTGTCAAAACACAAACACTGTCAAAACACAATGTCAAAACACAAACACTGTCAAAACACAGTCAAAACACAAACACTGTCAAAACACAAACACTGTCAAAACACAAACACTGTCAAAACACAATGTCAAAACACAAACACTGTCAAAACACAGTCAAAACACAAACACTGTCAAAACACAAACACTGTCAAAACACAAACACTGTCAAAACACAGTCAAAACACAAACACTGTCAAAACACTCTGTCAAAACACAAACACTGTCAAAACACTCTGTCAAAACACAAACACTGTCAAAACACAAACACTGTCAAAACACAGTCAAAACACAAACACTGTCAAAACACACTGTCAAAACACAGTCAAAACATACTGTCAAAACACAGTCAAAACACAGTCAAAACACAGTCAAAACACAGTCAAAACACAAACACTGTCAAAACACTCTGTCAAAACACACTGTCAAAACACAAACACTGTCAAAACACAGTCAAAACACAGTCAAAACACAAACACTGTCAACGCACTCTGTCAAAACACAAACACTGTCAAAACACAGTCAAAACACAGTCAAAACACAAACACTGTCAACGCACTCTGTCAAAACACACTGTCAAAGCACAATGTCAAAACACAAACACTGTCAACGCACTGTCAAAACACAGTCAAAACACAAACACTGTCAACGCACTCTGTCAAAACACACTGTCAAAACACAATGTCAAAACACAAACACTGTCAACGCACTCTGTCAAAACACAGTCAAAACACAAACACTGTCAACGCACTCTGTCAAAACAACTGTCAAAACACAAACAACTGTCAAAGTGTCTCTGGACAGAAAGCATGTTTGTCAACTGAAAATGTGTTATTTCTTTAAAACAGCTGTGAACAAATTTACAGCAAAAATTACCACAAAAAATCTTGAAAATAATGTTGCAACAATAAAGCTACAATATTCTGAGGAAGAAAATGTGGTTTTAAAAGAGCAAATTAAGGTGATGTGGCACTGTTATATATTTTAAAATCAAACACGTTTAAAAATTCTCAAATGTGACCAATTTAAATAAGAGTCATATTAATAAAACTATATGAAAATCAAACTTTTACATGTTGGATTTCAGAGCTATATCAACATGACAATAATTTCATGAAACATAAGAAAACATATCCGTTGTATTTATAGTTAATGCAAGATGAGCATATAAAGTTGCATTATTTGTGTATTTTTGTTTTTAAAAGAATTACAAGAATTACATATGTTGCTCTTGTGTAATTCAGACACGCGCCACCGTGCGTTTGCCTGAGTGCACTGCATGTGGACGTGGAATAAAACTGCTTAAAATTATTTTATTCTGTAAAGCAGCAGCAACATCTTTAAACCGGATATCCAGTGTGCGTTTCCTCTAGCTTGACAGCCACCGTCAGGCTGCAGTGTTATTATTATTTATTATTATTACTTTAAATCTCTCAGCTGACATTAAAGTCCACAGCGCCAAAACAACACTGTGCATATTACAATGTGTCGCACTTAGCAGATTTTTTTAGCCGTCTGATCCAAAACCGACCATGTGAAACATTGGGGATTCAGATGGTGGCCATCGATGAGATCTGATTGGCTCCAGGGGACAGGCAGCGGTCCAATCACAGCGCTCCCTACAGGCAGCGGGTGCTCCTAGCAACAAAAAGCCACTTCGGTTTTTAGCTGGAATTATGGAGATAAAACCTCTCGGCTGGTTTGGTGTGGTCAGGACCTCCCAGAGTGAGCACAGACTGGGGTCAGGACCTCCCAGAGTGAGCACAGACTGGGGTCAGGACCTCCTAGACTAAGCACAGACTGGGGTCAGGACCTCCCAGAGTGAGCACAGACTGGGGTCAGGACCTCCCACACTAAGCACAGACTGGGGTCAGGACCTCCCAGAGTGAGCACAGACTGGGGTCAGGACCTCCCAGACTAAGCACAGACTGGGGTCAGGACCTCCCAGACTAAGCACAGACTGGGGTCAGGACCTCCCAGACTAAGCACAGACTGGGGTCAGGACCTCCCAGAGTGAGCACAGACTGGGGTCAGGACCTCCCAGAGTGAGCACAGACTGGGGTCAGGACCTCTCAGACTGACACAGTTTGTTTGTTTGTTTGTCTGTCTGTTTGTCAGCAGGATAACTCAAAAAGTTTTGAACGGATTTTGATGAAATGTTGTGGAGTGGTTGGAAATGACAAGAGGAACAAGTGATTAAATTTTAGTGGTGATCCGGATCATGATCCGGATACAGAAATTTTTAAAGGATTCTTCACCATTGTGAGATAGGGGGAATTTTGACATTCTAGTTTCTAACTCCACAAAAACAAGGCAGAAAGGCTTGAAAAAAATTAGGGTGTAACAGTCAAATGTTCTATCAAACAACAAAGTTTGATGACGATCGGATCCGGATTCTGGATCTGGTGATCCAGAATATGCATAAATATAGGGAAAATAGAAAAATGTGTCAGTGTGAGGTGACAAACGAAGCTAGAGATGCACAACTAACACCAAATTGTAGCTGAATCTGTACTGATTCAGTAAGGTGTCATCAGATTTGATGTAGCTTCAAATGTTGCCCCTCAGCCCCAACCAGTCCCAGCAGAAGACTGCCCCTCCCTGAGCCTGGTTCTGCTGGAGGTTTCTTCCTGTTAAAAGGGAGTTTTTCCTTCCCACTGTCGCCAAGTGCTTGCTCATAGGGGGTCGTTTTGACCGTTGGGGTTTTTACGTAATTATTGTATGGCCTTGCCTTACAATATAAAGCGCCTTGGGGCAACTGTTTGTTGTGATTTGGCGCTATATAAATAAAATTGATTGATTGATTGATGTTATGGAGCTAGATCCAGAAGAAAACCGCCATTACCGAAAAATTGTTTTTATACAATAACTTTTGAACTAAAAGACATAAAAGTGATTCCAAGTTCTAGTGGTATGTTTTCATGGTCAAAGATGTCAAATATAAAGGAAAGAAAAATGTATGTATCATAGTTTTGGTTGTAACACTGAATTGTTGAATAGATCACTGTGCCAAGGAGGGAATCTCTTTAGGGTCAGTGACCCTATGGCCTTGTTTAGAGAAGTGTTTCATAAATGTTAAAAGAAATTCCTATATTTGTAGTTTAGTTGAATAATAAATTGAATTTTGTCTCTTATTTGTTTTTGTCTATAAGCACATGCAATATCAATATCAGTGCTCAGATGACAGCAGCTTCTGGGAAAGGTGCAAGTTGCAATAAACTGTGATGCCAAGTGCTAAGGATACATGCTATCCAGTCACAGCAGATGAAACTGTTTTACTACTGAGCAAACATCATTGTTAGACTTTTTTAGGTTCAATGATTCCACGGCGTGTAGATGTTATGGCGTCAGTGACCCCATGACCTTGGTGGAGCTTTTCACTCTCTGAGTGCTTCTAGTGTTAGTTTTTCAACACCCACTATCCATCCATCCATCCATCCATTTTCTTCCGCTTTATCCGGAGTTGGGTCGCGGGGGCAGCAGCTCAAGCAAAGCCGCCCAGACCTCCTGATCCACACACACCTCCCCCAGCTCCTCAGGGGGAACCCCAAGGCGTTCCCAAGCCAGCCGAGAAATGTAGTCCCTCCAGCATGTCCTAGGTCTCCCCCGGGGCCTCCTCCCAGTGGGACGTGCCCGGAACACCTCTCCAGCGAGGCGTCCAGGGGGCATCCGGAAAAGATGCCCGAGCCACCTCAACTGACTCTTTTCGACGTGGAGGAGCAGCGGCTTGACTCCAAGCTCCTCCCGAGTGACCGAGCTCCTCACCCTATCTCTAAGGGAGCGACCAGCCACCCTGCGGAGGAAACTCATCTCGGCCGCTTGTACTCGCGATCTCGTTCTTTCGGTCATGAGCCCATGAGTCTGATTCTCATGACCGAACACCCACTATGATAGCAATAGTTTGATGTAATGAACATTTTACTTATAATTAAAGTTTTATCTATTTGTAATCATGTAACTATATTCTACTAATGTAATCATAAAATATTATTAATTTGGTGTATTACGCAACATGTTTTACTGTAATCTGAAGTTTGACATAATTTAGGTGACATCTGACCTCAAGCGAAACCCCGAAGGTCAAGGTCAATCACCTATGCCAGGTAATGGGCAAGACCTATGACTGTGTTCATGGCAAATTTGTAGGCAAAATTTCAAAAATTGCGACCAGGAAAGTTGTTTAGTTGAATTTAGTGTTTGACCTTCCTGTGACCTTGATCTTGATCCTTTTGTGTACTGAAAGGTACCTTACTAGGGTTGCTATATGTGAAGTTGCAAGAGTCGATGTAAACTGTGAGCTGCACAGCGAGTTAAAGGTGAAACACGCAATGATTACAAACACAAACATACAGTGAGGAAAATAAGTATTTGAACACCCTGCAGTTTTACAAGTTCTCCCACTTAGAAATCATGGAGGGGTCTGAAATTTTCATTTTAGGTTCATGTCCACTGTGAGAGACATAATCTTAAAAAAAAAAAAAAAAAAAAAAAAATCCAGAAATCACAATGTATGATTTTTTTTTAAATAATTTATTTGTATGTTACTGCTGCAAATAAGTATTTGAACACCTACCAACCAGCAAGAATTCTATCTCTCACAGACCTGTTAATTTTTCTCTTATTCTGCACTCTTTACCTGTATTAATTGCACCTGTTTGAACTTGTTACCTGTATAAAAGACACCTGTTCACACACTCAATCAATCACACTCCAACCTGTCCACCATAGCCAAGACCAAAGAGCTGTCTAAGGACACCAGGGACAAAACTGTAGACCCGCACAAGGCTGGGATGGACTACAGGACAACAGCCAAGCAGCTTGGTAGAAGACAACAACTGTTAGGATTATTTATTAGAAAGTGGAAGAAACACAAGATGACTGTCAATCTCCCTCGGTCTGGGATTCCATGCAAGATCTCACTTTGTGGGGTAAGGATGATTCTGAGAAAGCTCAGAACTACACAGGAGGACCTGGTCAATGACCTGAAGAGAGCTGGGACCACAGTCACAAAGATTACATTAGTAACACATGATGCTGTCATGGTTTAAAATCCTGCAGGGCAGCAAGGTCCCCCTGCTCAAGCCAGCACATGTCCAGGCCCGTTTGAAGTTCACCAGTGACCATCTGGATGATCCAGAGGAGGCATGGGAGAAGGTCATGTGGTCAGATGAGACCAGAATAGAGTTTTTTGGAATCAACTCCACTTACCATGTTTAGAGGATGAGAACAACCCCAAGAAAACCATCCCAACCGTGAAGTATGGGGGTGGAAACATCATACTCTGGGGGTGCTCTTCTGCAATGGGGACAGGACGACTGCACCGTATTGAAGGGAGGATGGATGGGGTCATGTATTGAGAGATTTTGGCAAACAACCTCCTTCCCTCAGTAAGAACACTGAAGATGGGTCATGGCTGGGTCTTCAACATGACAATGACCCCAAACACACAGCCAGGGCAACTAAGGAGGGGCTTTGTAAGAAGCATTTCAAGGTCCTGGAGTGGCCTGGCCAGTCTCCAGACCTGAACTCAATAGAAAATCTTTGGAGGGAGCTGAAACTCCAAACCTGAAAGATCTAGAGAAGATCTGTATGGAGGAGTGGACCAAAATCCCTGCTGCAGTGTGTGAAAACCTGGTGAAAAACTACAGGAAACGTTTGACCTCTGTAATTGCAAAACAAAGGTTACTGTACCAAATATTAACATTGATTTTCACAGGTGATCAAATACTTATTTGCAGCAGTAACATACAAATAAATTATTAAACAATTATATATTGTGATTTCCGGAATTTTTTTTAGATTATGTCTCTCACAGTGGACATGCACCTAAGATGAAAATTTCAGACCCCTCCATGATTTCAAAGTGGGAGAACTTGCAAAATCGCAGGGTGTTCAAATACTTATTTTCCTCACTGTATATACATACTGACAAACATATCATGGGGAGGATATCCAGGGTGGGGGGTAACATATCCATGACAACTTCCCCCGGGGTGGTGGGGGTGGGGTGGAGGGTATCCAGGGGGTAAGATGAACTGATAAACTGTTACACCCGAGTATCCCACCTTCTCCTTTTGAATGACGTGTGAAGCATCTTGCTGAGAGGCGGGAACATGCAGCTATAACGGTCATGTCTGCTCCACCCCAAACTGTGGAGAGGGTCTGGCTGCAGGTGATAGACAGGTGGCCCTCCGGTCTGGGCTGGAGCAGAGGTCCACTCTCTTCACCACCTGCAACCAGATGCTTCTGGACATTGTTGCAAATCCACAGATGCTTAGGAGAGGTTATATTCTGACGATGCATCGACCTCATGTCCCCTCAAAACTGACCAATCACAACCCATCATAATGATTCCTACAAGCCTGGTCCCCTGCTATGAGGTTCTGCAGAAACTGGAACCCAGAGGGAGGAGGGAGCCACAGGATGTTAGCAGGAGAAAATCTTTAAGTACTGGATAACAGACAGACCAAAGACCAGCAATGGCAATGAAATGATAACCGAGGTTATTCCAGGTCAGACCCTGAACTCCAGGAAAGACCAAGTTGTGTTCTGAGGTATGGTGCTGGTGGACATCAGTTCTTCACATGCACAGCGATTATAACAGATGTTTGAAGAGGAGTCAGTCGGTCTTGACTTGATCTGGTTCTGTGGGTCCAATATGGGCCCGTTGTCCAGGAATTAGGATAAACTTCACAAAGTTGTTCCAGGGAAACCTGGACTGATGATATCAGGACTCTGATTACTGACACATACTTCACTGTTTTAACAGTTTAACAGTTTATTTGTTTAGTGCATAATAATAAACATCTCAATGCACTTACAATAAATTAAATAAAAATAAAAGTAAAACACAGATATAACTAAAATGATAAAATATAATAATAGCTTAAAATGCTTGTTTAAAATAATATAACTTTAAGTGTCTCTTAAAATTGTCCAAATCTAGGATTTTAATGTCAGTGGGTAGAGAGTTCCACATGTGGTGCAGTGTGTGTGAAAGCTCGAGTCCCAACCTGAGTTCGACATCTTGGAACCTTCAGGTTGAGCTGGCTACTGGATCGTGGGGTATGCTTCAGTAAGACCTCTTAAGTAAGGTGGTGCGAGCCCGCTCAGACATTTATATGTCAGAAGGGCAATCTTCAAGGAAATACGATATTTCACCGGTAACCAGTGGACATCTTTCAACAACGGTGTGACATGATGGTATTTCCTGGCCCCACACACCACTTTTCTTGTCTGCAGGTGTTATTAGAGCTCTGTTTGTCCAGACAAGGACACAGTTAAACCCAGACCGAGTGCTTCACTAAATGGTAAATGGACTGCATTTATATAGCGCTTTTCCTTCTGCATCAGACGCTCAAAGCGCTTTACAATAATGCCTCACATTCACCCCGATGTCAGGGTGCTGCCATACAGGTTCTCACTACACACTGGGAGCAATAGGGGATTAAAGGCCTTGCCCAAGGGCCCTTAGTGATTTTATGGTCAGGCTGGGATTTGAACAGAGGATCCTTTGGTCTCAAGCCCAACACCTTAACCACTAGACCATCAGCAGGTGGGATGAGGTGTGTACTTACTATACTGACCTCTGTGACTCTGATGGAGTTTTAACAGACAGTGTGCACGTTAGTTAATACATGGCTGACATTGACTTACAAATACAGTTATTTTAAGAAAAAACAATGACTTTAATCCAATGTGGTCAGATATATACAACCCCTGGCAAAAATGATGGAATCACCGGCCTCAGAGGATGTTCATTCAGTTGTTTAATTTTGTAGAAAAAAGCAGATCACAGACATGACACAAAACTAAAGTCATTTCAGATGGAAACTTTCTGGCTTTAAGAAACACTATAAGAAATCAAGAAAAAAAGATTGTGGCAGTCAGTAATGGTTACTTTTTTAGACCAAGCAGAGGAAAAAAGTACGAGGTCTGTCAATAAAGTATAGGTCCTTTTTATTTTTTTCAAAAACTATATGGATTTCATTCATATGTTTTTACGTCAGACATGCTTGAACCCTCGTGCGCATGCGTGAGTTTTTCCACGTTTGTCGGTGACATCATTCGCCTGTGAGCACTCCTTGTGGGAGGAGCCATCCAGAACCCCTCGTCGGAATTCCTTTGTCTGAGAAGTTGCTGAGAGACTGGCGATTTGTTTGATCAAAATTTTGAGGTGATACTGTCACTTTAAGGACTTCCCACGGTGCGAGACGTCGCGCAGCGCTCTCAGGCGCCGTTGTCAGCCTGTTTCAAGCTAAAAACCTCCACATTTCAGGCTCTATTGATCCAGGACGTCGTGAGAGAACAGAGAAGTTTCAGAAGAAGTCGGTTTCAGCATTTTATCCGGATATTCCACTGTTAAAGGACATTTTTTTAATGAAAGACGTGTGGACGGGTCCGCGCGTCGGGACGCAGCCGGCGCAGTGCGGCGGCACAAGAAAAACACCTCGGTGTTGATAACCATTTGTAAAATCCAGGCGGCTTTTGATGGCTTTCAGTGGAGTGAGTATATGAGAAATTGTTTAACAGCTGGACATGTTCCAACTTGTCCTTAAGGCTTCTGACGGAGGTGTTTTTCCTGTGGCGGCGTGCTGCGCCGGCTGTGTCCAGACGCGCGGACCCATCCGCACTTTCTTTCATTACAAAATCACCTTTAACAGTGGAATATCCGGATAAACTGCTGATCCCAACCTCTCCTGAAACTTCTCTGTTCTCTCACGACATCCTGGATCAACAGAGCCTGAAATGTGGAGGTTTTCAGCTTGAAACAGGCTGACGACGGCGCCTGGGAGCGCTGTGCGACGTCTCGCACCGTGGGAAGTCCTTAAAGCGACAGTATCACCTCAAAATCTCTCATCAGCCGTTAAAATTTTCACCGAAAACCAGCTTAATTTTTCGAACCGTGTCCACTTCGATGTGTCTCACAGGTTTAGAAAAAATTTTGATCAAACAAAGCGCCAGTCTCTCAGCAACTTCTCAGACAAAGGAATTCCGACGAGGGGCTGGACGACTCCTCCCACAAGGAGTGCTCACAGGCGGATGACGTCACCGACAGGCGTGGAAAAACTCACAGCATGCGCACGAGGGTTCAAGCATGTCTGACGTAAAAACATATGAATGAAATCCATATAGTTTTTGAAAAAAATAAAAAGGACCTATACTTTATTGACAGCCCTCGTATGGAATCACTCAATTCTGAGGAAAAAGTGATGGAATCATGAAAAACAAAAGAACGCTCCAACACATCACTAGTATTTTGTTGCACCACCTCTGGCTTTTATAACAGCTTGCAGTCTCTGAGGCATGGACTTAATGAATGACAAACAGTACTCTTCATCAATCTGGCTCCAACTTTCTCTGATTGCTGTTGCCAGATCAGCTTTGCAGGTTGGAGCCTTGTCATGGACCATTTTCTTCAACTTCCACCAAAGATTTTCAATTGGATTAAGATCCGGACTATTTGCAGGCCATGACATTGACCATATGTGTCTTTTTGCAAGGAATGTTTTCACAGTTTTCGCTCTATGGCAAGATGCATTATCATCTTGAAAAATGATTTCATCATCCCCAAACATCCTTTCAATTGATGGGATAAGAAAAGTGTCCAAAATATCAACGTAAACTTGTGCATTTATTGATGATGTAATGACAGCCATCTCCCCAGTGCCTTTACCTGACATGCAGCCCTATATCATCAATGACTGTGGAAATTTACATGTTCTCTTCAGGCAGTCATCTTTGTAACTCTCATTGGAAAGGCACCAAACAAAAGTTCCAGCATCATCACCTTGCCCAATGCAGATTCGAGATTCATCACTGAATATGACTTTCATCCAGTCATCCACAGTCCACGATTGCTTTTCCTTAGCCCATTGTAACCTTGTTTTTTTTTTCTGTTTAGG